>NC_040078.1:30213068-30516098 GCF_003369695.1 Bos indicus x Bos taurus
CTTCCCAGGTGGCTCAGTGGTAAAGAATCTTCCTGCCAATGCAGAAGATGCAGGTTCGACCGCTGGTTGGGGAAGATGCCCTGGAGAAGGAAATGGCAACCCACTCCAGTATTCTTGCCTGGAGAATCCCATGGACAAAGGAGCCTGGCAGGCTACAGTTCATGGGGTTACAAAAGAGTCGGACATGGCTTAGTGACTAAACAAGTTAAGCTTAGCCACAGGTAGGTATGAAATTGATGGACGGTATGAAAGTGAAAGAAAATGTTAGTCACTCAATCATGTCCGATTCTTTGTGATCCCCATGGACTATAGCTTGCCAGGCTCCTCTGTCCACGGAATTCTCCAGGCAAGAATACTGGAGTGGATTGCCTTTTCCTTCTCCAGGGAATCTTCCTGACCCAGGGATCGAATCCAGGTTACCTGCATTGCAGGCAGATTCTTTACAGTCTAAGACACCAGGGAAGCCCAATGTATAGTATAACAGAAACTTTTTGTGTATTTGCAGAATTCTTCATAATAAAACATTTCTTAAATAGAGACAAAAACTTAAAAGGCCAACTCTTCAAGGAAACCCTTCCATGGTACCTATCTGCTTATCAGTAAACATGTGGCTTCCATCTGAGCACCTTGACTAGCAGGATAAGGCCATAAAGAGGCTGCTCCTTCCCAGAGCTCAAAAGCTAGTAGGAGCAGAGAGATTATAAAAACAAACAAGCACATTTCTAGATGGTATGTGCTAATAAGAATTGTACATAGTGAAGGAACTGCCTGGTTTTTGCACCAGTGAAACGGTCTCTGGGCAGAATTGTGAAGGACAATGCTATAGCCCGAGTCTATTACAGTGGAGAGAAGAGTTCTTTAAACCCGGATTCGATTCCTAAGTAGGACTCAGCATCACCTGTTCTCACATCAATGCTTTTCATTTCAGAGCCCCTTCCAGCCCAAATTATATTACATCCTTATTGTCAACTGACTCTGCTGTCACCTTCAGGGAGTAGCCAAAACAAGGCTAATGATGTTTACTGAAGTCTTTCAGTTCTCATAACAAGATGATTTGAGCTCAGATTCAATCTCTCTCATCACAAACTGCCACCTCCAAGGTCCTTGAACCTTTCATCTGTGGCTCCATTATCTAGATATTGAATCAGAGGAAAACTGTTAAATGAGCCTTTCAAAAGAGGGAAACTTGCTTAAATATATCTTGGTCGTGGAGGCGGGGGGTGGGGCACTTTTTTTTTTTTTTTTTTGGCATTTGATGAGGAGAATGATTCATTTCACCTTGATAAAATGGAAAGGCAAGTGAGAATAAGTTGTCTCATTCATTCATTCTCTTTCCCTCCCTCTCCCCCCACACCCCCATCCTTCTCTCTCTCTCAAATCACATTATGGCTGCTGCCTAATCAGTTGTAAGAGCGCAAAGAATGCCACATGGTTAACAGGATTAAGGCCATAAATTAAGTTTCATAGAGTGGTTTCTGCACAAAGCCACTTGGCAAGGCACACTGTGATTAATGTCACACCAGGGAAGGTGTGATGAAGGTGAACAGAAAAGGAGGGGTGGGAGCAAATGAGACAAGGGGAAAGCAGAGGCAGCAACCCCTTCGGCACTTGGCCTGAGGGGCCAGTGCTCGCAGACTTCACGCCAGGGGATGACACCTGCCTAGCTTAGAAAACCAAACTACCCAGCCCTGCAGAAAAGCATTAATCTCAGTCCTGGATATTGTTGTTGACATGCATTATTTATCAGTGCCGTGTTGCATTATTACTAAATAGAGAATCGATAGATTAAAACATAAAAGACCTGCAGAAATCACAATCGCCAAAAAAAGGTAAATCTACTGGGACTTACCACAAGGCCCGGTCACTAGAGCAAAGCATTTGTTTCTGGCTTCGCCATTTGTCACTATTGATTCTGCCTGTGAGAGAGGACAAGCCCCCACAGCCGTGACAAAGAATGATTTATCCTCCTTCACAATACAATTTGCAACTTTCAGTCTCATTTGAATCCTTACCTTCAGAGTCTTTATTTTGATAAGAGAAACCATAAAGGAATTAGGCTTTTGTCTCAGAAGCCTGCCTATAATTGCTTTCAGTTTCAAATGATTCTAAAAGCTGGAACAGAATGATTTTGAGAGATGCAAAGCCTGGCCTCTGATAATCTGAATATAGTACACAACCGGCTGTGCCTGGGAGCAGAGAAAGGTGAGTCTGCGATGCTACGAATAAGAGAAGGAAAATGCTCTCACTTGGGTCCACTCTAGAGCTTTGCACCTTTCCCAAGAGTTGCTCACTTATTATCTCCACGTGGTTTAACAGCCTAGTCTTCCTGTTAAGAAAAACCTTTTTTTGTTTTTGGTGTGTGTGTTGGGGGGGGGGGGGGGTGGAAACGGCTTAATTATTCCAGCTGTCTTTTATTTTGAAAATAAGGGAAAACAACCCATTCTAAGCAAGTCGTAATTGGTGAGATAAAAAATATTTTCCCAACATAATTCCATAAATGCCTATAGGTTTCTATCAAATACCATGACTAGGCACTAGGAGATCCACGTCCAGGCATCAATATTTACGGAGTGCCTGCTCTTTATCAGACAACTACGTACTGGGGACACGGTGATGAACAAGATAATCCCTCTATCTTAGTCTGTTCAGGCTGCCATAATGAAAATATAGATTGGGATGGTAGGGACTTATAAACAACAGAAATTTATTTCTCATAGCTCTAGAGGCTAGAAGTCTAAGATAAAGGCTCCAGAAGATTCAGTATCTGCTAAGAGCCAACTTCTGGTTTGTAGATGTCTGTTTTCACATATGCTCACGCGACGGAAGGGATGAGGGAGCGCTCCGGAGTCCCTTTTATAAGGGCACTAATCCTGCTGATGAGGGTTCCACCTTCATGACCCAATCACTTTCCAAAGACCCCCTTCCTTCACCATTCACACTGAGGGTTAGGATTTCAACAAATGTAATTTTAAGGGGACACAAACATTCAGTCTACAGCACTTTCTCTCATAGAGCTTATGGCTTGGCAAGGAAGACAGCCATTAAACAAATAATCACACAGTTGAGTAACTCATTGAAATTGGAGAAATCGATGGAGATACACAGATGCTGTGAGAAAGTATGATGAGGGTCTGGCTGGTCTGAGCCCTTGAGAAAGGCTTCCCTCAGCAAGTGATGCTTAAGCTGAGAACCAAAGGAGTTAACAAAGTGTGGATGGGGGTATATTGGGGTGTGGGAGGTAGTAGGATCTCTTTCTTCAAAAGCTTCCAGTGGAGCTGGAAGACAGGAATGTGAATGAGTGGTTCTGACCCTATGACTGTGCAGTGCTCTATGGGTGATGTGCTGTGGGCCTGTGCATGGATTCCTGCAGCGTGAGCCTTCCTGAGTCTCATCCTGAACACTGGGCTGCAATGTAGGACAGAGCAAAAGTGAACATGGTAACCCCATGGACAAGAACAAGAGAGGGAATTATTCTCCTTGGCTTGTCTGCTGATGTCCTGTTACTGCTTGATAAACAGGAAATATGGACTGTCCTTGTCCTTATTTCCTCAATGAGATAAAACTTCAGTTTTTAATCTCTTTTGAAAGATAAAAGTGAGGACTTAGCAAAGATGCAACATATTCTAGATCTGAAACATTAAAAAGTTTCCTCTTTTAGCTCCAGTGCAGCAAAATATGCCAAATATGGTATTACTATTATTTTTTTAAAGTTCATGGTGGTTCTATGAGGTGATGTAACATGTGACTGAAAGCAGATGAAACACGTGAATTGATTCTGCAAACTTTTCATTCAATTCATCCAACAGCTATTTAATGAGCATCGGCTACAAGCCTGGCAGACAAGGTACTTGTCCTCACGGAGCCTGCGCTCTAGTAGGAAAGATCAGAAACAGATACAGGTTTAGGCAGTTGTAAGTGCTATGAGAAAACAAAGCAGATCCAGGTAACAGAGAAAGATGGGAATGAAGATAAAGAGAACCTACTGGGATACACGAGTCAAGAACATCCCTCTGCAGGGCAGCTTCATGAGTATGTTTATCAGTGCAACTGCACAAACTACCACATTCAGCCACTGTGCCTGGGGTTTCATCCTCTGCAGTTGACATCTTAAAAATTTAAATAACATTATTTTTGAGTTCATGATTTGCAGGTGAAGTCTCACGGGACTTGTGAGACTCATGCTCACAACGGAGCATGTGCCCTGGGCTTGGAGCTTCAGTTCCTTCAGGGTCATTCCTCCTGCCACCTCCCTTGGGTCCTTGGCTGCCTGCTCTCCCGGCTCCAAGCAGCTGGAGACACCCTCTGACTCAGTGGGAGCCCAGCTGCGAGAACAGCAAGAGTGAGGGCGGCATAGGTAGGGTACTTATGAAGGCCTGTACTTAACCCACGAGTATCCTTGTGCCCAAAGGAGCATGGCATCAATTGGCAAGCAAAACACCACAACAGGTCAAGAAAGACCATGGAAGGGAAGAGATTGTCATCCTGCTTTTTGAACAGGGGCTCTGCTCCACATTTTTACGGTGCACTGGGCCCTGCAAATTATGTAGCCCTGCCTTCCTGAGGAAGGACATTTGAGCAGGGGCTGAAAGAGGGAAGGTGTGGGTGTCAGCACAGCAAGCAGGAAGCTTTCACTGCAGAGGCCCTCAGGCTGGAACAAGCTTGACGGGTTGGAAGAACAGTGGGAGGGTTGGTGTGACTGGAGTGTCGCCAGCAAGGGGGAGGGTTGGGGGGATGAGTGGAGACATAGCCAGGGGCCAAGGATGTGGGACTTTCTAGGTCATGATAAGGAGGCTGATTTCCAGTCTAGATGGAAGCTGGGGGAGCATTTTAGGCAGGAAAACTAAAAGGTCTGATTTGTATTTTTTAAGGCTGTTTTTTTTTTTTTTTTTTAAGATGGTGAGATTGATCTTATTCTTAATTTATTAATGAGTTAACTCATCCCATCTTGTCATTGAAGGAGTTGGGTGACCTTGAATGAAGACAGTGATAGAGACATGGATACCAGTGCTGTGAAAGAGATGAGACGGAGTGACGTGAGCCGCATCCCTCAGATCCTAGGGGAAGCAGGTGTGAGTGGAAGCAGGACGGAGTGAGTTGAGGGGGAGAGTCCAAGGCCTTCATTCTCTTCCATGAAGTGAGAATCCAAGTCATGTGTGAGGACAGAGGGTGGGTGGGGAAGGGCACCTGAGGCGAGAAGAGAAGGTATGGAACATCTTTTGAGAGAAGTATGGGAAAGTCACCTTAGGACAAGAGGAGAGGAGCTGGCAGCACAGAGAGCCCATCTCTGGTGAGAAACCCCTCTTCGTTCTGAAAGTAACTTCCTTACCTATGTTCTGGACCCCACTCTTTACCGTTGCTGAAGGATCTCCCACACTGAATCCTACTCTCCTTAAATATGCACAGATTAAAAAAAATTTTTTTTCTTTTGGCCATACCACCTGGGTTGTGGGATCTTAGTTCCCTGACCAGGGATTGAACCTGGGACCCCGCAGTGAAAGTACCAAGTCCTAACCACTATGCCACCAGGGAATTCCCAACAGCTTTCCAATTTTTAAACCACAAAATGCCTTATGACAGCCCTGTTTCAGTCATTTTCCTGTCTTATGTTCCATCTGTATCTTTAAACACCTGGCACTTTCTCCATCTGCTTTTCTATATTCCCTCTACTCATTCCTTTATCTCTTGCCATTTGATTTTACTCCATCATATTATGGAAATTTCTCTTAAAGATCACCTACAATTTTCATCCTATGCTTGTCTTAGATTGTATGTATATGTAAAGGCTTCTTGATTTTTTGCCTCCGCCTCTCATTTAAAACTCTTGTTCTTGGGATTTCCCTGGTGGCCCAGTGGTTAAGAATCTGTCTTGCAATGCAGGGGATGTAGGTTCAATCGCTGGCCTGGGAACTAAAATCCCATGTGTCACAGAGCAACTAAGCACGTAAGCCACAATTAGAAAGCCCGCATGCCAAAACTAAGACCTGACACAACTAAATAAATTTAAAAAACAAAACAAAACTAAAACCTCTCATTCTTAACTTGCTGGGTGTTGATCTGCTATGACTGTCTTCCTACCTCTCTGATCACAGTGACATTTACCTTCCTTGTAGCTCCTGGTCTCTCATTGTGGGCACCGACAAACAGTTCCAGATCATTTCTTGGCCTAAGCCTTAGGAGACTTAACTATCTTTCTGTCATTAATTATCTCAGTGAACACTGCCTCCCAGCTTAATGACCAACACTTGGTATAAGATTTCCCAAATATATTTTAGTCCAAACTTCTCTCTCCCAGATTCTGTTGTCATATTTCCAAAATCATCATATTCAAAAATGTGCTCAAAATTTTTCCTGCAAAAATACTTTTAGGTTCCTCAAAAAATTAAAAATAGAGTTAACATATAATCCAGTAATCCTACTTCTGAGTATATTTCCAAAATAACAAAGCAGGGAGTCAAAGAAGTATTTGTACATCCCTGTTCATAGCAGCTTATTTACAACAGCCAAAAGGTATTAATATAAGCAGTCCAAGTTGCTTCCCACTGATGGATGAATGGATAAATAAAATGTGGTATATACATTATAATGGAATATTATTTAGCCTTAAAAAGGAAGGAAATTACGGCACATTCTACAACATGGATGCTGGCTTCCCAGGGGGCTCACTGGTAAAGAATCCACCTGCCAATGCAGGAGACTCCGGAGACATGCATTTGATCCCTGGGTTGGGAAGATCCCCTGGAGGAGGAAATGGCAACCCACTCTAGCATTCTTGCCTGGAAAATTCCACAGACAGAGGAGCCTGGCAGGCTACAGTTCATACAGTTCATGGGGTTGCAAAGAGTCGGACACAACTGAGTACAGACACGCATGCAACATACACACAACTTGAGGACATTACGCTAAGTGAGCAAGTCGTGAAAGGACAAATGTAATGATTCCACTTAAATTAGGTGCCTAGAGTAGTCAAATTCATAGAGACAAGCAGAATGGTGGTTTCCAGGGGGGTGGAGGATGAGAGAATAGGAGTTAATGTTTAATGGATGCAGAGTTTCAGTTTTGCAAGGTGAAAGAGTTCCGTGGAAGGACGGTTACACAGTGAATGTACTTAATCTGCTGAGCTCTACACTTTACACTAGTCAAATTGGAAAAATTTAATGGCATGAGTATTTTTCCATAGTTAAAAAAAAACCCCTTTCCAGTTTCCAAACTTGGATTTTATTATTCTCGAGTTCACCATGCTACCAATCATGGAGCTAACGTTCATGGTGTCCTACCTTTATCCTCCACACATGATGTGTCTCATCTGTTTCATCTTTCAAGCACGTCACAGATACATTCCTTCTTCATCATTCCTATTGTTTCATCCACCCAAGATACAGACTTTGAAGTGATGTCAGAGGTCTAGTTTCCCCTTCCTCCTATGAGGAGGAGGAAGTCTCTCTAATCCTCTTGGCGAAGATGATTCAATCGTTCATTCATTCAACAGTTATTTATTGAGAATCTATTATGCATACAGGAACAGAGCACCGGACAGAGAAGGTAATGTTCCTGCTCTCATACAGTGTATATTATAGTCAGGCAGATAGATTACAAATGAGTGGATAAATGAAATCATTTCAGATACTGAAGTCTGGTAGAGAAAAACAAAACACACTCTAATGTAGGAGAAAGGGAGGTTGGAGGAGGTAGCATGGAATTTTTTAGATTCAATGGTCAGAAGTCCTCTCTGAGAAAGTGACATTTCAGTTCAGACCCAGGTGATGAAAAGGAGATAGTCTTGCTGAGCACCAGGGGTAAATAGGCTGGGTACATCTGGTGTGAAGGCCCTTGGGCATGAATCCGGCTCGTTTAGGGGGAGGGAAAAAATGGCTGATATGGCTCAACTGCATTGAGTTAAGAGAAGAACCATAAAAGATGAGGTTGGAGAGGCAGCTGAGGCCAGATCTTGGCTTTTTAGGTTAGGTTGAGAAGTTGGAACTTTATTCTGGGTTCATTGTGAAGCCATAGGACGGTTAAGGCGGTGATGTGAATTGTTTTCATTTTAGAAGAGGGCTACTGATGAGAGGGAGAACAATCAGGAGGCATTTGCAGGAGGCCAGCTGACAGACAATGGTGGTCTGACTATGTGAGAGCAGTGTAGGTGGAGGCAACTGGACAAAGACATGTTCAAAGTATCATGGAGACGGAAATTATGGGATGCATTGATAGGCTGGGTGTGGGATAAAGGAATGAGAAGAACTAACCCACTCCAGTACTCTTGCCTGGAAAATCCCATGGATGGAGGAGCCTGGTAGGCTGCAGTCCATGGGGTCACTACGAGTTGGATGTGACTGAGCGACTTCACTTTCACTTTTCACTTTCACACAACGGAGAAGGCAATGGCAACCCACTCCAGTGTTCTTGCCTGGAGAATCCCAGGGATGGGGGAGCCTGGTGGGCTGCCGTCTATGGGGTCGCACAGAGTCGGACACGACTGAAGCGACTTAGCAGCAGCAGCTGCAGCAAGCATAACCCTTAGGTTTGGGCACAAGCAATGGATGGACAGTGATGTTATTTCATGGAGTGGGGAAGTCTGGGGTGGGATTGATTAGTGTGTGGCTTGCACATTCCTAATAATGGGACAATCACTGCATAGACAGGGTCTCATGCCACTGATTATAGAAGAGTCTTATATTGAGTCAAATGTTTCCCTGCAAATTTACTTTCATCCTAGTTCTTCTCCTTCAACAAAATAAATTCTTTCCTCTTTTCTACATGACAGGCCTTTCCTTTACTTATGTTGAAGAGAATTATTATATACCTCTAGGTTTTCTCTTCTTTAGGCTAAAGATCCCTGACTTAATTTTTTTTCTTATTCCTGGATCACTGCAGATTCAAGCTAGTCTTCCTTCAACCCCACACCAGTCTATCATGCAAAATTCAGCTCGATCTATCCTCCTACTATACCAGCTATTAACCACCTAGGGCTAGGCATTGTCCTGGGAAATGATATGTAATAGGTGCTAAAATTGGATTTTTCTATTTCAGGTTTGTCAAGGCAAGAAGACAAGAGGTGCTATACCTTTAAAATACTATCATGCAGAATTTTCATAGTTAGCAGCTTAGAAAATCCTTAAACATATTTGTCCATGTCTTTAAAACATGAGTTGAAGGTGGAGATTGAGAGATTTTGTGCAAAGGACAATGTGTGACCTGGCTGTGAATCCTGTTCCTACCAAGGAAAGGGAGAAGGTTCTTGCCTTTCATGTAAGATCAGGAGTAAAGGGCTTCAGGGAATCATTTAGCAAGTTTGATGCATAAGCAGCAAGGTTAGGGGGCATCATAGTCTGGTGACTGACTCCTGCCTGGAAAATCTAAAAGGTAAAGATGGGCTGGCTAGTTGTTCTGATGGCCAAGGTAGAGCAGCAGTGACTGCATTGGCAGCCTGCCCAAGCAGGGAGTGTAGGGGCCAAGAATGCAAGGCTATTTCTCATGGAATTGGATCATGTAGGGATGAGGGCTAGCTTGGAGCCATTTTGAATTCTGCCCAATAAAACCACCCAGAGGTCTGTGCAGCAAGGGCTGCTGGGAAACTGGGGCTGGGGAGGGTGTCATTCAGAGGAAATTGCATCATCTGTGTCACAGGCAATGCTGTTGCATCTTCCCAATGAAGCCTCCCAAGAACCTCTTAAAAGGCCCAGAAGAGAGTCAGCTTTAAAATAGGTCTTGCCTGTGACTTCCCTGGTGGTCCAGTGGTTACGAATCCACCTTGCAATGCATGGGGCGCAGGTCTCATCCCTGATGGGAAAACTAAGATCCCACGTGCCACAGGGCAGCTAAGCCTGCATGCTGCCAACTATGGAGCACATGCTCCCAGACTAGAGAATCCACGCACCACAAGGAAGGATCCTGCATGATGCAATGAAGATCCCATGCACCGCAACACCTGACGCAGTCAAATAAACACACAATAAACAAAAACAAAATAAAATAGGTCCCCAAACAGTGAAACCATGTTGGAGTAGTACTAGTCAAGTAGGAACCTCACTGCTTCCTTTAGCTGTTATCCCCTACTCACTTTCAACCTCACAGAGGCCGGAAATTACACTTAGCTACAAGGGTGAGGAAAGGTGCGAGCAGGAGGTGACAAAAGAGACAGTAGACCCCTCCATCTCCTTTCCGCAGAAGGGTCAGCTGGGAAATAGGAGGAGGCTCAACTCTGAAATTCTGATTATTACATGCTAGCATGATCAGGTGCTCAGATGTGTCCAATGCTTTGTGACCCCATGGACTGTAGCCCACCAGGCTCCTCTGCCCATGGGATTCTCCAGGCAAGAATACTGGAGTGGGTTGCTATTTCCTCCTCCAGGGGATCTTCCCAACCCAGAGATTAAACCCACGTCTCTTGTGTCTCCTGAGTTGGTGGGAGGACTCTTTACTACTGTGCCACTTGGGAAGCCTGATTATTACATGACCTGCACACTATTAATTACTGAGCCAGAAGTGTGATTATGATTTTAAGAGACTCTAAGGTTTAGCAGAACTTGCCCCATTTTTAAGACACAGTGGGAGTTCAAAACAAAGTTTCTTTCTGATTACATTTCAAGTTCAACATTCCGGTTGCGCACAGATGAAAGAAGCTTTCACTTTGACATTCTCTTGCTTTAAGAACATCCTTCAATGTCTTTGCCTTTTAGATTAAATTCAAACTCCTAAGAATAGAGTTTGATGTCCTCTATGACTTGAGCTCACATGTATTTTTTAACTAAACCTCCCACAATTCCAAATAGAACACTTGACTTGAGTCTGGTGTTCTGTGTTTTGTAATACCAGTTAATACTCATTGGACATTCACTATGCTAAGCATTATACCATTTAACCCTAAAAACAATCTTTTGAAATAAGCATTATTATCATTAATAATAATAATGTTATTATCCCCATTTTACAGATGAAGGATTTGAAAAAAGTAATACATGGTAAGGCTGTAATTGGAATCCAGGCAGCCTAACTCCAGAGCTCAAAATCCTGACAGCTAAACATACTGCTTTCTCTCTAGATACATATACTCTTTGTTTTCAATATACTTTTGGCATATCCCCCTACCCACCTCTCCTCGGCTTATGCCAGAAATTCCAGCTCAAATTCTTCCTCTGCTGTGAAGCCTTCTCTAATTATTTCAGTTATCTCCACTATCCAAGCTCTCAAAACATTTACTCCATGTCAAGGACTTTAAAACTTGAACTCATGCTGTTTGCTTCCCTATAATGATTTTGGGCGTATCATTTGGATAAGCAAGTTCCTTCAAGGATAAGGCCTGTTGGGACTTCCTGGCAATTCAGTGGTTAAGATTCTACACTTCCAATTCAGGGGCTGCAGGTTCGATCCCTGGTCAGTGAACTGTGCCTTGAGGTACAGACAAAAAGTAAAAGGCCTATTCTTGTACTCACCAGGGCAGTTTCTGCAACTTTAGTACAGAAAGATAGCAAAGAACAGCTTACAGAGTAAGATATGCAAATGACACTTAAATGTGCAAAAAGATGCTGGACCTCGTTATAATAAATAACTTACAAAGTTTCACCGAGTTACTATTTATCACCTGTCAGAGAGACAGCAATCCAAAAGTGTGACAACATATTCTGATGCCAAGGCTGTAGGAAAATAGGACCTCTCATACATTGCTAATGGGAGTGCAAAATGACACAACACTCATGGAAGGAAATTTGGCAGCCAAGCAGTATTACATGTGCATCCCTTTTGACCCAGTAATCCCACTTCTGTGAATTCATCCTAAAGATACACTGGCAAAAATCTGAAATGCAGTATGTTCCAAGCTATACTTTGCAGTAATATCTGTAAAAGTTAACGACTGGAGAAAAACCAATGTCAATCAACAGAGGCCTGGTTGAATAACTCTGGTACATTCATATAAAAAGAGTACTGTGTAGGAATGAGGAGGAATGGATAAGGGTGCTTTGGATGATCTCCAGAATCTATTGTTAAGTGAACAAAGCAAAGTGAATAAAAATATGTACAATACACTACTGTTTTTGTAAGAAAGGTAAGAGTATGACTATTTATATATTTGCTTATTTTTTCAAAAGGAAACAATGGAAGAATAAATTAAGCACTAAAAAAAATAGTTATCTCTCATGGGGAGAAATCAATAGAGAAGACACTGGAATGAAGGTAGATCTCCCTAAATGCACCTTGCTTTATAGTTTTAACCCTGAAACCAAGTATTTTACATGATTCCAAAACAAGAGTAAGCCAAAAGAAAATATTAGAAGCAAACTGAAATGTGTGTGTGTGTGTGTGTGTGTGTGTGTGTGTGTGTGTGTATACACACATGTATGGGCTTCCCTAGTGGCTCAGACAGTAAAGAATCTGCCTGCAGTACAGGAGACCCAGACTTGATCCCTGCACCAGGAAGATACCCTGGAGAAGGGAATAATTTCCCACTCCAGTATTCTTGCCAGGCGAATTTCATGTACAGAGCAGTCTGATGGGCTACAATCCACAGGGTTGCAAAGAGTTAGACATGACTGAGTAACTAACACTTACTTACTTTACCTACACAAACACACACATATATATTTACTTATTTATATTTTTATTTACAGGAATGGAACAATTGGTTTCTCACTGTTTGAATGGAAGATTGCAAATAAGCAAGAGGAGGAAGCCAGAATTATCCTTGTGGTAATAAATTAGAGTTGGAGACATCAGTGTAAACTCATATTTAGCTCAATATAGATACAACTCGTTATAAGTAGAAGTATTTATAGATCTGTGTATATACACACATTAGTACACATGCATTGTATTTCCTTGGCTTGTCAATTACTTTGAAGCAATGACACCCCAATAGCAACAAGCAGACCTAACACCCAGATCTTGGTTCCTAATACTATTCTCTAACAGAAGGAACCAAGGCTCCCTGGGGAAATGGCCAATTCTAGGACTAGGGTGAGAAGGATAGAAACTAATCCTGGAGCATCCAGTAGTGCCAGAAAGTAAGGAAAGGGCATAAAAATTTATAGAAGTATGTTAGAAAGACACAAAAGCCAACTGACGATCTCCCAGTGGCCAAAATGGAACCAATATGAGCAACAAAATTAGTGAAGCAGAACTGGATTACAGGGTAAAGTATAAAATGAATAAATATAATGTGAGGTTAATTAAATATAAAAACAAACAGAGGAGACAAATCTCCCATGTAAAAGAATGCCAAATAATTTGAGGTAGATACTCAACCTCAAGAAGATGGAGCATACATAACTCCCCATTCCTTAAGCAAAGGTTTGAGTAGTGACCACTTTCCAAGGAGTCCAGTGTGGAAAGGGGAAAAAAAAAGAGTAGCTTTATAGCAGAGAAATCTGACAAACACCACCTCAGCCAGGTGATCAAGGTTGACATCAACAGTGATAAATCATGTGGTTAGTAGATATCCTTGACATGGCACAGTGAAAATGGCACTTTACCTCTGTGGGTTTTCCTCCTCAAAACATATCATTTAATCTCATCATGAGAAAAATATCAGACAAATTCCAGTTGAGGAACTTTCTACAAAAACCTGACCAGTACTTCTCAAAACTGCCAACAAGGTCATCAAAAACAAGGAAAGTCCAAGAAACTGTCACAGCCAAGAAAAGCCTAAGGAGACATGGTGAACAAATGTAATGGGAAGTCCTGAGTGGGATCCTAAAACAGAAAAAGGACATTAGGTAAAAACTAAAGAAGTCTGAATAAAGCATGAACTTGAATAAGGTACCAATATGGGTTCATTCATTGTGATGAAACGTACCACGTTAACACAGGATGTTAATAATAGGGGAAACTGGATGTTGGATATATGGGAACTCCTTGCCCAGGATTAATGAGCAACTAGTACCCTGGACCCTAGATTGTAATCTCTACATACCTTTTCCCAATAAAAGGAATCAGGACTCCTTAGAGAAACAGCTAACTACGATTCTGAGGTAGATAAGCCTGGAGCATCTTGCTATACTTGAAAGAAAGAAAATTATGCAGACTATGGGGTCACAATAAAAAAACCCAGCAATATAGGACCCAACTTGAAGTGGTTCCCATTGGCCAATGCTAGGACAATTGGAATTTGAAAAAGAATAATAACGTCAATGGATTAAAATATATCAAATATTATATTGTACAACATGGGGAACATAGCCAATATTTTATAATAACTATAAATTTAGCATACCGTTTGAAAATTGTGAATCACTATATTGTACACCTGTAACTTTACAATATTATACAGCAACTATACCTCAATTTAAATAAGTAAAGTAAAAATAAATAAATAAGACACATCCTATATATAAAAATCTATGAGCCCATAATTTCCCTTCCCCTCCTAACTCCAAACAAGAAAGAAAACTTCATTTGTCATCTTTTTGGGAATACTAGAGTATCAATCATTCTGATAAATATAAAAATGATAAATAAAGGGAAAGAATAAGGTTTTTATCTTGCCTGCTCTGTATAGATTATATTTCTTGATAGCCAAATAGTTTGTGAAGGAAATTTCCTCTTATATGAAAGAATCATAGCTAATAAATGCAGGAGGAAAGAACTGAAAAAAAAAAAATCACCATTTTGTAACCTCTAATGAAACAGTAGAATCAGGCAATGATCAAATTTATTGCTAAAACCATTAAATAAAATGTTGATGCAGAACTTCAAAATAGATGGATCAGACTGAAAACACTTAAACCTGTTGAGCATCTTAACTAAAAGTGAAACAGCCAACTATAATTTTTTCACTTGTGGAATATTTTTACCAAAATATTGAATCTAATCAAGCTTCTGACTATCCACTTATAGAAAATAAGAGAGATGGGGGAATGTGTCAAAAATACACACTACCATACGTAAAATAGATAGCCAGTGGGAATTTGCTATATGACTCAGGGAACTCAAACTGGGGCTCTGTAATAACCTAGAGGGGTGGGATGGGTGGAAGGTGGGAGGGAGATTCAAGAGGGAGGAGATACATGTGTAACTATGGTTAATTCATGTTGATGTATGACAGAAATCAAACCAATATTGTAAAGCAATCAATCAATTAAAAATAAATATTTTTTTAAAATAGCTCCAGAAGGATACACTCACTCAAACCCAGAATGTGGCAAAATCTATAGAACAAATAATACAATTTCCTCAACAAATAAATAGCATTAACATAATGGAGAAGGCCTGCTACAGATTTAAAAAGACATACCAACCAAACACAACATGTAAATCTTTTTGGATTCTGATTTGAACAAACCAAATATAGAAAAAAAGACATTTTTGAGACTACTATGGAAAACTGAACAAGGACCTGAAATTTGGTCATGTTAAAAAATTATAGTTAATGTTTAGTGTGATTATAGCATTGTGGTTATGTTTTTTAAAAATTGAAAGTCCCAGGCTTCCCTGATGGTCCACTAGTTAAGAATCAGCTTGCCAAGGCAGAAGACATGGGTTCTATCTCTGATCTGGGAAGATCCCACATGCCGCGGAGCAAAGAAGCATGTGCGCCACAACCTCTGAGCCTGAGCTCTAGAGCCTGGGAGCTGCAACTGCTGAGCCCACGCATCCCAGAGCCCATGCTCTGAAACAGGAGAAGCCACCACAGCAAGAAGCCAACGCACTGCAACTAGAGAGCAGCCCTGCTTGCCCCACTAGAGACAAGTCCCCACAGCAACAGACACAGCACAGCCAAAAATAAGTAAATAATTTTTTTTTTAAAAATCAAAAATCTGTGTCTGTTAGAGGAGCACACTGGTAATGGATAAGATGTCTGGGATTCATTTTAAATTTGCTGCCCCACCTCCTCCAAAAAGTAAATTGAATTGAAGCAAGAAAAACAAAATATTGTTATTGAAGATGAGTGATAGCTGGGTATATGAGGTGTTATACTGTTCTCTATAATGCTGTGTATGTTTAACTGTTCGTGAGAAACAGTTTTAAAAATCTTTTTTAATTAAAAAATGGTGCAGGTTTGGGGGCACCAAGGAGATTTTGATTCTAGCCTGGAGGTCTTTTAAACAAGCAGCCCAGCTGGTTCTGACCCAGAGAGTCTAGGACCACATTGAAAGAATCTGCTTTAGTATTACACTACTCCAGGTAGTAAACAAACCCTCAGTGGATATTTATTGATAGACTGCTTTTGATCAGGAATTGAAGCTGGAAAATTCTTTCCATATGGAAAAAAACATGGGAAAGATCAAATGTGAGAAGAACTTGCAAAATGAAGTATTTCTCGGACCTGACCAGATGCCCACCTCCTAGGGTTTCATACTGTCATCATTTCTGTAGGAGCCCATTTTATCACAGGCCATTCTGGAAGCTCCAAACTCATTAACTGAAGGATCAGTTGGAGTCCAAAGATTTCCTCAGTGGGTGCCAATTCTGCAATTCTCTTTCCCCCAGCTGTTGGGCTGTGCATAGGTACAGTTTCTTCAGTGTGGTGAGTTGCAGGGTTCAGTGGTCTCCCTTTCTCTCCTTCCCAGATGCCAAGAAAAGCATGCTTTTTGAGGCTGGTAACCCTTCCATCCTCCATTTTTCTCAGATGCATAGTTTAGTTCACATACCAACAGCAATAAAGAAGGAAATCATCAGAGCCCGTGCTGCTGTACAGAGGTCCCCCAAGATCTAAGAAAGCAGATCTGTTTAGGTAAACCAGACTCGAGAATCCTCCCGAGGCACCTGAGCTACTGAGTAATTGGGCTGCAGCTGCTTTTCCTCCTCCTGCACTCATTCCTGGTTCAGCTCACAGACTACAGGGATTTACCAGTTAATTGGCTGTTTCTATGATTGTCATTCACTTAGGCACACTTCCCTGTTCTTTGTTACTACAAAACGCTTCTTTGAAAATTGCTTGCTTTCCTATGGATCCTGAAGAAAAATGAGCAACACTAACATCTTTAGGGTTTGTTAAAGAGAGGCACGTCTCTCTGGGGAGAAGCTGTGTGTTGTGGGCTGTTGCTGTGAACAGGGAGTGGAGTGGAGCTGGGACTGGCATCCTGGGTTATGCATTACATAAAGGCGCTGGACGAGTTGCAGGTCTCAGAACCAGTTGGGCAGGTTGAGTTTCTTTTTCTTTCTCACAGAGGAAACTTTCAACTTCATCAGGTGAATGGTTTACCTGGAACTGTTGGGAAAGCTTAGAAGCTGGGGCTTAGCTTCCATGGCTCTTCATCCTTTTGTCAAGAGACTGGATCCCCCAACAGAGGCAAGGCGACAGAATTGAGAGAGAGGTCTAGGGGGTGCCCACCAGGTATCAGTTCAACTTGAGACCTGGGCAGCCAATAGTTTTTCAAGTGGCTTCTGACATAAAAGGAATAATGGGGAACCACTGCCAAAATCAATCCATTGTGTTTGTTTGTGCCTCCGCTGCCATGGGTTATGTCATGGGATTGGATTTTGGTGGTCACCCCATCTCTTCTCATCACTGAGTGCTAGGCTGCTGCCCAACTCTCTGCTAAACTGGCCCAGAGCCTCTTGCCCTCACCTCTACGGTGGAAAGTTCCAGAGTAATTCTGAGTGTGCCTCTTCACAGTGTTTTGTGAATTTTTTTTTTTTTAAATGGGAGTTTTGCCATACTGGAATCCTAATTGGATCCTAGGAGATGAGATGATTCTTTTGGCTCCCACAACCTCTAGATTTCTGCAAACCATTCTCTGTTTACCAAATGAACACTCCAGCCCAGGAGCCAAGGAGAAATCTGTTCCAGGCCCTCTCTAACTTAAAGAAGGAAAGACTGCTATATGTTGTAAATTGAAAAGGAAGTCTGTGGGTTGAATTTAAGTAAGAGCCTCTTTTGACTCGGGAATTCATCCCAGTGATACGTGAGGTCAACTGGATCACAGCAGATACTGTGCAAATATGTACAGTAAGTGCCCTGCTACTCAGTAGCTTTTTTCTTCTTCTCTTTACTACCCAGGGTGGGGGAAAGGAATATTTAAAAATCCCAGTGCCCAGACTGCTCCCTGGACCAATTAAATCTCTATCTCTGGGGAAGGTTTTGTTTTTGTTTTTGCTTTAACTCCCCAGGTGACTCCAAAGCGCTGCAGGGTTCGGAACCACCACTCTAGAGAGAAGACCAATGGGCTGGGAATAAAATGATCAACTTTCAAAAAAAATGTTTATATTTATTTATGTACTAGTCTGTGCCAGGTCTTAGTTGTGGCACATGGGATCTTTTAGTTGCAGCTGTTGCTTTTTGGTCGCTCAGTCCTGTCCAGCTCTTTGTGACCCCATGGACTGCAGCATACCAGGCTTCCCCGTTCTTCACTATCTCCCAGAGCTTGCTCAAACTCGTGTCCATTGAGTTGGTGATGCTATCCACCCATCTCATCCTCTGTCACCCCCTTCTCCTCCTGCCCTCAATCCTTCCCAGCGTCAGGGTCTTTCAGTTGTGATATGTGGGATCTAGTTCTCTGACCAGGGATCGAACCCAGGCCCCTTGCACTAGGAGAACAGAGTCTTAGCCACTGGACCACCAGGGAAGGCCCCAAATAATAACTTCAAATCCTGCCTTTGCCACTAATGAATTTGTTGGCCTATAAAATTATACAGGTGACTTTGTCCTAAGATTATTTGAGCTGTAAAGATTATTCTATTCTATAATTCTCTTTCAACTGGTCTCTCTTCTGGAAACAAAGTGTCCAAGGACCAGCTGTTTTTCCACAACCCCTGGAACATCTCTAAAGCTGTCTACAGTGTCAAAAGGCTGGTGTAATAGGGTCAGTGTGTTGGTGAGTCCAGATTGCCTTACAAGGCTTAGGTAAATAAGTAGTGTGGTTTACAAAGGAAAAATACAAGCTACCTGGTGTTTCTAATACCTTGGGGCCTACCAACTAGTTTCCAATGAGTAGTGGAATTTTTCTTAATGCATATTTAAGTTCTCTTGTTGTTCCGTTGCTAAGTCGTGTCTGTCTCTCTGTGAGTGACAGACTGCAGCACACCAGGTTCCCTGTCCTTCACTATCTCCTGGAGCTTGCTCAAATTCATGTACATTGAATTGGTGATGCCATTCAACAGTCTCATCCTCTGTCGCCCCCTTCTCTTTTTCTCTTCAATCTTTCCCAGCATCAGGGTCTTTTTCAGTGAGTCAGCTCTTTATATCAGGAGGCCAAAGGATTGGAGCTTCAGCTTCAGTATCAGTCCTTCCAATGAATATTCGGGGTTGATCTCCTTTAACATTGACTGGCTTGATCTCCTGCTCTCAAAAGGACTCTCAAGAGTGGTCTACAGCACACATTCAAAGGCATCAGTTCTTGGTTGTAGCTCAGCCTTCTTTATGATCCAACTCTCACATCCATACATGACTGGTGGAAAAAACAAAGCTTTGACTATACAGACCTTTGTCAGCAAAGTGATGTCTCTACCTTGTAATACGTTTTCTAGGTTTGTCATAGCTTTTCTTCCAAGGAGCAAGCATCTTTTAATTTCATGGCTGCAATTGTTATCTGCAGTGATTTTGGAGCCCAAGAAAATAAAATGTCCCTGTTTCCACTTTTTCTCCATCTATTTGCCATGAAGTGATGGGACCACATGCCATGATCTTAGTTTTCTGAATGTTGAATTTTAAGCCAGATTTTCACTCTCTTCTTTCACCCTCATCAAGAGGCTCTTTGGTTCCTCTTCGCTTTCTGCCATTAACGTGGTATTATCTGCACATCTGAGGTTGTTGCTATTTCTCCCAGCAATCCTGATTCCAGCTTGTGATTCATCCAGCCTGGAATTTTGCATGATTTGCTCTGCAGAGAAGTTAAATAAGCAAGGTGACAATATACAGCCTTGACGTACTCCTTTCCCAATCTGGAATCAGTCCATTGTTCCATGTCCAGTTCAAACTGTTGCCTCTTGACCTGTATACAGGTTTCTCAGGAGACAGGTAGGGTAGTCTGGTGTTCCCATCTCTTGAAGAATTTTCCACAGTTTGTTGCTATCCACCTGGTCAAAGGGCTTTAGCATAGTCAATGAAGCAGATGTTTTTCTGGAATTCTCTTGCTTTTTCTGTGATCCAGCGGATGTTGACAATTTGATCTCTGGCTCCTCTGCCTTTTCTAAATCCAGCTTGAACATCTGGAAGTTCACGGTTCACGTACTGTTGAAGCCTGGCTTGAAGGATTTTGAGCATTACTCGGCTAGCATGTGAAATGAGCACAATTGTGTGGTAGTTTGAGCATTCTTTGGCATTGCCTTTCTTTGGGATTGGAATGAAACCTGACCTTTACCAGTCCCATGGCCACTGCTGAGTTTTCCAAATTTGCTGGTATGTTGAGCGCAGCACTTTCACAGCATCATCTTTCAAGATTTGAAATAGCTCAGCTGGAATTCCATCATCTCCACTAGCTCTGTTCTTGGTAATGCTTCCTAAGGCTTACTTTAAGTTCTCTAGCTGTGCTAGCTTCCAATTATTCTGATATTCAGTTAATGGAAATACACCCTTCTCAAGAATGCCTTAAAATAAAGATTCCCCACTCCCCAACTGGGGGAAATTTAAATACTTAAAAAGCTAAGGATAGTATGTTATCCAAAACATGCATTTTTGTCTGGTCTGGACTTTAATTAGATACTACTGTAGTTGCCTAAAAGAATAGAGAGAAGCTTTAACTCATGAACTAAGGCACGATTAGTCAGGCATAAAAGAATTCTAAAGGGATATTAATTGATTTAAAAAAGATAAATTGAATTGAACCAGAGAAGCAGAAAATTACCTTTGTTGAGAATCATCTTGGTTATTTAAGAAAGGGAGGGCTTGTTGCAATTGGGAGGAAGGGCTTTTTGCAAACAAAATGAGAGTGACTGAGAGGAGGCCAAACATGAATCTCAAAGGCAGAAATGTGAAGCTCCAATGGCACCCAGTTAAGGCATTAACATCCTGTCTTTCTGGACTCTGCAACCTGTGTGCCTTCAGGGGACCCGTGACAGAGATTGTTTTGGCATCTTCCAACAAGGATTCCCAATGTTATTTGTAAATGTTATCTCAAAGGGTGTGTCATGAAACTGCCTCTATGAAGGTGATTTAAATTTGGTTGAAATTTTTAAAACAAACCTTCAGGGCAGAGGTGAGGTGGTGCTCCCTTCTGTGAACTCCACTGCCCTGCAGGGTGCTTGACTGAGAGGATGAGTCCAGTGTGTGTAGAAACTTGCACTCACAGCTCTGTGAGTCAAGCAAAATCAAACTCGACGCACTGTGTCACAGCGACAGAAGCGCTGAGAACCGCTGACCTGGAATGAACCCAGAGATGCTCTTTCCAGGAGGAGGAACGTAGAAAAACCACCCTTCCTGAGGCTGAGGATGTGCGTGCGTGCATGCGTGCGTAGTCGCTTCAGCCGTGTCCGACTCTCTGCGACCCTATGGACCATGGCCTGCCAGGCTCCTCTGTCCATGGGATTCTACAGGCAAGAATACTGGAGTGGGTTGCCATTTCCTTCTCTGAGGCTGAGGACACGTGTGGCTTATTCAGTACCTTGTGCAAATAGCCTTTGGTTTTTCCTTCACATAGCTGAGTACACAAAATAACAACATGTAATAAAATCCACTGGTGGCTGCTGGACCCTCGTCTGCCCCTACTGTCTACCACCTCGCAATAGCACTCGCAGAGCGGGCCAGTCCTGTCTTAGCCCTTGTTCTCTCTGGGCTTCTCCTCCCACCTTACAGTCGTCTTCTTTTTCAGGCTCCCCTGCTGGCCCTTGGCTCACTGCCTGACTGGCTAGGAGAGCCCTGAGCTTGGTCGTTTTCTCCGCCACCCTCCCCCTTGGTGACAGGCATCTGTGGCCATGGCTTACAGGGCCACGTCTATGTGATCCCTCCTCCATCTCTATCTTCAGCTCAGACTTGCCTCTGAGCTGCACATTCAACCATCTGCTCAATATCCACAAAGGGGTGTCCAATAGGAATCTGAATCCTTGATTCCTACCCTCACTATGTTCTCCACTAAGTAAAACGGGACCACTTAGTGACACACAGCAAAACCTAGCAGTCATCCTCGATCCTTTTCCCTTTTCCCTCCTTCCCTCTAATCACTGAGTTCTGCTGGGTTTACCTCTAAAATACATTCCTAATCCTCCCCCGTATCTCCATTTCCACTTTCACCATCCTCTCTGGCCCAGATTACTCTAATAGCCTTCTGGCTGATCTTCCTGCTTTCACTCTCACTCCCTACAACGCCTGCTCCACACAGCAGCCAGAGTGAACTTTGCAAAATGTAAATCAGATCATGTTAATCGCCTGATTAAAACCCTGCAATGTTATCCCAGGAATGCAAGGATATCTGGTTCTGTAAAACACCATATTAACAGATTAAAGGGGGGGAAAAAACTACAAGACCATCTCAGCTGACGCAGAGAAAGCATTCAATAAAATTCAAATTAAAACTCTCGGCAAACTAGAAATAGAAGTGAACTTCCTTAATCTGATAAAAGGTACAGCTATTGAAATACTGAAGCAAACATAGTGAAAGTCGCTCAGTCATGTCCAACTGTTTGTAACCCCCATGGATTGCAGCACACCAGGCTCCTCTGTCCATAGGACTCTCCAGGCAAGAATACTGGAGTGGATAGCCATTCCCTCCTCCAGGGAATCTTCCCAACCCAGGGATCAAATCCAGGACTCCTGCATTGCAGGCAAATTCTTTACCATCAGAGCTACCAGGGAAGCCTGAAGCAAACATAATCATACTTAATGGTCAAACTCTAAAACCATTTCCACTGGAGTCAGAAAGAAAATAAAGGTAAATTCTATTAATATAATTGTTTCAAGTTAGCCTTGTTTTGAAAGTCAGAGTCAAGGTGAAAATTCTGTTCAACAAAAATTTATCAAGTGCCTACTATGTGCCTGGAGCAGTTCTAGGCTCTCAAACTTCACCAATGAATAAAACAGATGAGACAACACTGGGTATATGCTGTAGTAATGAAAGGCAGAAAATAAACAATAGATATTATTATGGGCTGAATTATGTTCCTCTCCAAATGCATATGTTGAAGCCCTAACCCTCAGTACTTTAGAGTATGACTATATTTGGCAATAAGATCTTTAAAGAGGTAATTATGTTAAAATGGGGGTTTTGTTGTTGTTCGGTCACTAAGTCATATCCACTCTATGTGCCTCCATGGACTGCAGCACACCAGGCTCCTCTGTCCTCCGCTGTCTCCCAGAGTTTGCTCAAATTCATGTCCATTGAGTCAGTGATGCTATCTAACCATCTCTCTGCCACACTCCTTCTCCTTTTGCCTTCAGCATCTTTTCCAATGAGTCAGTTCTTTACAATATGTAACCAGAGTATTGAAGCATTAGTTTTAGCATCAGTCCTTCCAATGAGTATTCAGGGTTGATTTCCTTTAGAATTGACAGGTTTGATCTCATTGCCGTCCAAGGGACTCTCAGGAGTCCTCTCCAGCACCACAATTTGAAAGCATCAGTTTTTCAGTGCTCAGCCTTCTTTATGGTCCAACTCTTATATGAGGGTTAGGGGGCTCCTAATCCAAACTGACTGGTGTCATTACCAGAAAAGGAAATCTGGACACACAAGAGACACAGAGGACTTTCCTGTGGTTAAGTATCCGTGCTTCCATTGCTGGGGGCACAAGTTGATCTCTGTGCAGGGAAGTTCTGCAAGGCAAACAGTGCAACACCTCCCCCTGCCCCACCCCCCCAAAAAAAGAGAGAGCCACCAGGAGTAGATGGGCACAAAGGGAAAATCACAAGAGGACACAGAGAGGCACTACCCGTAAGTCAAGGACAGAGGCCTCAGGAGACACCAAACCTGCTGACACCTTGATCTTAGACTATCTCGGCCTACAGAACTGTGAAAAAACAAACTTCTGATGTTTAGGACACCCAGTCTATGGTATTTTGTTGTGGCAGTCCCTACAGGCTTATATAGGTACAATAAATAAATTAATTGTATCGGAGAAGGCGATGGCACCCGACTCCAGTACTTTTGCCTAGAAAATCCCATGGACGGAGGAGCCTGGTAGGCTGCAGTCCACGGGGTCACTAGAGTCGGACACAACTAAGCAACTTCACTTTCACTTTTCACTTTCATGCATTGGAGAAGGAAATGGCAACCCACTCCAGTGTTCTTGCCTGGAGAATCCCAGGGACGGGGGAGCCTGGTGGGCTGCTGTCTATGGGGTCACACAGAGTCGGACGCGACTGAAGTGACTTAGCAGCAGCATTGTATATTAGAAAGTGACAAAACGCTATGAAACAAAAAGAGCGGAATTAAAGGAGGTCAAGGATACTGGGAAGAAGGGTTATGGATTGCAATATTAGGTCAGGTGGTCAGAGAAGGCCATGTTGAGAAAGAAAAAGCTAAGAGATATGAGAATATGAAAGCCAGAAGTTGGAGGGTGGGGAGTGAGTCAGACTTGGGTACACAGAGAGCTTTATTTTATCAGTAAGGTTTTGTGTCTTGTGCTAGGAAGTGGGTTTGTCACATTATTATCTGTACTTTTTGGTTTGCCTGATATATTTAATCATAATTGTTTTCTTAATTGTTTTATTTTTAACATCCCATATTTGTTAGCATGAATTTCTTTTTTAAAAATTTATTGAAATGTAGTTGATTTACAATGTTTCACATGTATAGCAAAGTGATTCAGTTATATATATATACACACATACTTTTTCTGATCTTCCATTATAGGTTATTACATGGTATTGGATATAGTTCCCTGTGCTATACAGTAGGTCCTTATTGTTTATCTGTTTTATATATAGTAGTGTGTGGCACCCCACTCCAGTACTCTTGCCTGGAAAATCCCATGGACAGAGGAGCCTGGTAGGCTGCAGTCCATGGGGTTGCTAAGAGTCAGACACGACTGAGTGACTTCACTTTCACTTTTCAGTTTCATGCATTGGAGAAGGAAATGGCAACCCACTCCAGTGTTCTTGCCTGGAGAATCCCAGGGACGGGGGAGCCTGGTGGGCTGCCGTCTATGGGGTCGCACAGAGTCGGACACGACTAAAGCGACAGCAGCAGCAGCAGCAGTGTGTTATCTGTTAATCCAAAATTCCCAAATTTTCCCTCCCACCCTTTTCTGCTTTTGGCAACCATAAGTCTTTTTCTATGCCTGTGAATCTACATCACAATATTTTGTAAAGATTGGATTAGAAGACTCGGCAACTGGACACTACTGGTTATTACTACAAGAGTGCAGTTGGAGAGGCAAGATCGACAGGGCAGGTGGGTGCCAGCGATACAGGGCGAGCGATCCTCAGGATGCTATGATTGATTGTGTGTGGGAGGTGAAGAAGGGGAAGGCTTTGGGATGACTGTCTGGCACAGGTGACTGGAGAAAGGTGGTGCCACTCATGAACAATTAATTAACCAAAGCCAATACATTATTACTAACTAAAACCCACACTTTATCCAGATTTCCCTAGATTTTACCCACTGTCCTTTTCCTGTTCCAGGATCCTAGCCAGGATCTCCCATCACATTGAGTCAACACGCTCCCTTAGTGCCCTCCTGACAGTGACAATTTCTCAGACTTTCCTTGTTATGGCTGAGGTTGACGATTTTGAGGAGTGCTGGTCATGTATTTTGTAGAATGTCCTTCAGTTTAGACTGGTCTAATGTTTTCCTTCCTCCCCACCAACGTTTTTGTAGTAGTAAAAGCTATCTCCTTTCCCCCAAAGCACAAGGAGCGAGCACCTGCTGGTAAGAGCCTGAAGAGCCTCAGGAAACTCTGCAGGAAGTCCAGTCGAGAACAATCCCTCATTTATAGACCAGGAAGCAGCTCTGCCCAGCCCCCCAACCCCTCTCTGGGCAGGGTCTTCCCTGTTCACCCACTCACTGCAGTTGCGTACATCACCTTCCCATGTGAATTTCCTATCCCACAGGGATCTACACACAATCTCTTATTGTTCTGATCTTCTCCTCAAGTGATTGTGTTGGTCACTCAGCCATGCCCAACTCTTTGGGACCCCATGGACTGTAGCCTGCCAGGCCCATTTGTCCATGGAATTTTCCAGGCAAGAATACTGGAGTGGGTAGGTATTCCCTTCTCCAGGGGATCTTCCTCACCCAGGGACTGAATCTGAGTCTCCTGCATGGTAGGAATATTCTTTACTGTCTGAGCCACCAGTGAAACCCTTCCCTGCCATACACACACTTGAATCTATCATTGCTGAGCAAATGTATTTTCACTCAGATCCTTCAGTTCAGCAAGACAGGTCAGTGGGTCAAGGACCACTTTGAGAACTTAGCCAGAAAAACACACACATAAGGTCTTGTTCCATGATCTCAAGGGCCCACAAACCCTCTGAGAATGAAACATTCGGAATCCCCAAGACAGGGCAACATATGAAACATATACACTTAACTATGGATCAAATGTTTTGTCTTCCTAAAACTCATATGTAGAAGTTCTAACACTTCCCCACTACCCCCTGCCCCCTGGTCCCCTTCCCTGCCATATGATAGCATTTGGAGGTGGGGTTTTTGGGAGGTGATCAGGTCATAAGGGTGGAGCCCTCACAAATGGGATTAGTACCCTTGTATAGGAGACCCCAGAGAGCTCTCAGGCCCTTTTTCTGCCATGTGAGAAGACAACAAGGGTCAGCCTGCAACCCAGAAGAAAGCCCAAAGCCCTCTCCAGAACCCAACCATGGTGGCACCTGATCTCACCCCTCCAGAACTGTGAGAAACAAACTTCTGCTTTTTATAAACACTTGGTCTATGCTGCTTTGTCACTTCAGCTTTAACAGACTAACACAACATTCTAAATGAAATTAGAGGTGACAGGTCTCCCCCATACCTTAAGATGAGTGGGTGCTGTAGAATTCTCAGGTTTGTCAAATCCCGGGCTCCAGTGTCCAATGGATCTAGGCTAATCCTCCCACTAGTGCTATCACCTTGCTGGGTCCTCTGTGTGCCCCTTCACATCCTGTAAAATGGAGATAATATCCAACTTAGAGGTTTGGAGAAATTTGTATGCAGGTCAGGAAGCAACAGTTAGAACTGGACATGGAACAACAGACTGGTTCCAAATAGGAAAAGGAGTTTGTCAAGGCTGTATATTGTCACCCTGCTTATTTAACTTATATGCAGAGTACATCATGAGAAACGCTGGACTGGAAGAAGCACAAACTGGAATCAATATTGCCGGGAGAAATATCAATAACCTCAGATATGCAGATGACACCACCCTTATGGCAGAAAGTGAAGAGGAACTAAAAAGCCTCTTGATGAAAGTGAAAGAGGAGAGTGAAAAAGTTGGCTTAAAACTCAACATTCAGAAAATGAAGATCATGGCATCTGGTCCCATCACTTCATGGGAAATAGATGGGGAAACAGTGGAAACAGTGTCAGACTTTATTTTTGGGGGCTCCAAAATCACTACAGATGGTGACTGCAGCCATGAAATTAAAAGACGCTTACTCCTTGGAAGAAAAGTTATGACCAACCTAGATAGCATATTGAAAAGCAGAGACATTACTTTGCCAACTAAGGTCCGTGTAGCCAAGGCTATGGTTTTTCCAGTGGCCATGTATGGATGTGAGAGTTGGACTGTGAAGAAGGCTGAGCACTGAAGAATTGATGCTTTTGAACTGTGGTGTTGGAGAAGACTCTTGAGAGTCCCTTGGACTGCAAGGAGATCCAACCAGGCCATTCTGAAGGAGATCAGCCCTGGGATTTCTTTGGAAGGAATAATGCTAAAGCTGAAACGCCAGTACTTTGGCCACCTCATGGGAAGAGTTGACTCATTGGAAAAGACCCTGATGCTGGGAGGGATTGGGGGCAGGAGTAGAAGGGGACGACAGAGGATGAGATGGCTGGATGGCATCACTGACTCGATGGACGTGAGTCTGAGTGAACTCCGGGAGTTGGTCATGGACAGGGAGGCCTGGCGTGCTGCGATTCATGGGGTCACAAAGAGTTGGACACAACTGAGCGATTGAACTGAACTGACCTGAACTTAGAGGTTGTGGTGAGGACTGAGTGAGACAAAGCCCAGCACAGTCAGTATCTGGTCAACCTCAGCAGATGTTGTTGTTACTATTATTGCTGTTGCCACTGCTGTTGTTGTTGCTAGCAGGCAGGAACAACACAGCCTGCTCCTTTTCCCCTGTACCATCCCCTACCAGCAGACCATGGGTGGAACCAGAATTAACACTTTTATAGGATCTGTACCATTCGAGGCAATGACCAAAGAGGAACACTCCTCAGCTAGCAGAGGCTCAGGAAGCAGCTCAAAACTCAAAATAACTGTTGAAGCCAGGGGGCATTTGGGGCTGCATCTGTATTGCCTCGGCTAGAGAGAGGGTCTCTTAGGGAAGGTCTCAGCATGTCCTTTGGTAGGCAATGCTTTTCAAACTGCAGGCTGCGCCTACTTAGTGGATATCGAAATTAATTGAGCAGGTCATGACCGACCCTCTCTCCCCCCTCAAAAGAAATAAACTGAACTAGAATAGATCAGAAGGCATCATCTTTAGAAAGCATAATGCTGTTCCAGGAAATTTATTTTGCTTAAGTGTGTATGTGTGTGCGTGTGTGTATATCCGTCTACTGGGTCATGCTATAAAATATCTTTCAAGGGTCAGAAGTCAAAAACTTTTTGAGCCACTTCTCTGTAGTGTGTGAGAGAATGAGGTTTGGGGGGGTAGTTATTAAGCACCCCCCTACCCCCCAGCCAGGGCTTCCCAGGTGGTCCTAGTGGTAAAGAACCTGCCTGTCAATGCAGGAGACATAAGAGATGTGTGTGCCATCCCTGGGCCAGGAATAGCCCCTGGAGAAGGAAATGGCAACACACTCCAGTATTCTTGCCTAGAGAATCCCATGGACAGAGGAGTCTGGTGGGGTACAGTCCATAGCGTCGCAAGGCATCTGGCAGGACTGAAATGACAACAGGCAAGGAACAAAAGAGAAGGGAGAGTTTTTATGACCAAGAGAATCCAGACAAGGGGTAGGGCCTGGGTGTGGAAGGTGCTGGAATCTGTCACTCCACCACGGGCCCCACCCACCCCACAGGTTATTATTTTATCCTTTTCTGACTCTGTTTAGGGATTAGCAGTTTAAAAAAAAAAACACATCAGGCTCTTAAACAATGCAGACTTCTGTGTTTGTCTGCGGGAGCAGCAAGGAGATGGGAGGGCCTGTAACTGGTGCTGCAGGGCCCGAAGCTAAAGGGACAGACTGGGAGGCGTGGGGGGCTGTTAACAAGACCCCAGCACCTGCAGCGAGAGCGGCTGGCCTGAGTGGAGGCCTCTGATCCACCTCACACCTCTGCTTCTGTGGCTCCTCCTGCCCTCAGGGTAGAGTGGGAACAGAGCCCTTCATCCCACCCTCAATCTTCTCCAGAATCACAATCTCTACTCCCCACCTCCCCCACCCCTACCCCCACCCCCAGTCCTCTGGAAGCCGGATGTCCTGGATTCCTTCCCACACCTTCACGCTGCCCTCTCTCTTCTGGCCTCAGATGTTTCCCACTGACTTTCTTCTCTTCAGGACATCCTCTGGGCCTTGTCCTTCAGGCCTCATCTTAGAAGTCACCTCCTTCCCGCCCAGCACCAGGTGGTTGGGTCTCTGGCGTGACTCCTGGGGTGTGGGTGCCTGCCACCACTCCAAGACTGAGCTCCGAGGCAGGACCCAGGTCTACCTCTCGGCTGCATTCCTGCCTCCCTGGAGCACAGGGACTCCCAGCCACGCCTGACTCATTCTTCATTAAATAACTAGGTCGAGGAGGAAAGGCTGAAGGGTCAAATCCTATTTGCTCTGACGGCAGGAATTTCCAGGAATCTGAGCCATGAGGGGTTGGGGAGAGCAGGAAATGCTAGTCCAAGGACAGAGGTGAGTCAGAGAGCCCGAGAGACCACACCAAGTGAGAGCAGGTGGGTGGGGCGGGAGGGTGCCGCAGAGCAGGCTGTGGCGGCTCCTCCGCCTTTGATGGCCTGGGCTTTGTGGGGGAGTGGGGGCCCAGCTCCTGTCCCCCTGGCGCCTTAGGAACCTCAGGACCTCTGACTCCAAGTTCAAAGGTGGGAAAGTACAAGCTGTGTTTAGGGTGTGGGAATGAGAACAGAGAGTGGCCAGAGCAGTGAGCAAGCAGGGAAGGCAGAGGCAGAGGGGCCAGGGTGGGGTGGGGTGGGGGCCGTGTCTTGGAAGCCCAGCTCAGGGGATAGGTCTTATCCAAGGCCATGGGAGACCACCAGAGGGGGAGGTGGGCTACAACCACCACCTCTATAATTGCAAATTTTTGCAAAATTGCATACAAACTTTGGTATGTTTTTCTAGGAAAAAAACCCATAGCTTTCATCAGATCCTCAAAAATGTTGTGACCACAAACAGTAAACAAACTCTGTGTTTGGGGCTTCTGAGCAGGCTTCAGGACTATCTCTCTGGCAACGGTGTGCTTGGGAGAACAGAGTTTCCCTAGGTTCCCTGGTGGAAAAACATGTTTCATGGCAAGACCGTGTGTAAATATTTGAGATCTGACATTTGGTTGCTTAATAAGTTTGCCTGCCTCTTCACATAAGTGTTAGAATTTTTATTTTCTGATAGAGGTAGCCTCCAACGTGATCTACATGCCTGTTACATTTGCAGAGGCCTTGCTGGGAGATTCTTTAAAGAAAAGAAGATTCTATAAAGAAAAGGAAAGCAGGGAGATTCTTTCCTTTGCTCCTTACCCCACCGCTGACTTTAACTCTGCCTGGAGATCCCAGCCACAGGCCTGGCGGGTCCACTGCTGGGTCATTTATTTGTTTCATTCAACAAATCTTTTTTGAGTGCTGACCATGTGCTAAGCATTGCACCGAGTGGTGAGGAAGTCTTGCTCCTTGACCTCAAGTAAACCACAAGGCAGTCGGGGAGATGGATGGGAATCAGGTAATTGCAGTCTAAGATGAAGGGAATGAATGTGTGTTTCTACTCCAGGATGAGGGGAGGAGAACAAGCAGGCCTGGGCCATCTGTGGAAGGACTGATGACAGCAGGGCAGAGGGGAAGGCCACCAACATGAGGCCTCATCTTCTTTGTATGCCAAAATGCCTAGCAATCCCAGTGAGCTTGACATTCCTCAGATATACAGAGGAATCCCACTTCAGCCCTCTGTATAATCTAGACCAAAGGCAATTGGCTTTTGCATGTTTTGTTTTGTTTTCTCCTTTTCTTTATAGGTTCTGGGAGGCACAGGGATAAAGGAGTTGGCCTGAGGAGAAACTCAAAATGTGTTGCAGTCAAGTTCATTGCTTTCAAGAATGAGGACATTTGTCTCCCTTTGTCCCAGGGATGTCCAGCTGGCAGCTGCCTTTTCTTCCACTCACATTTCTGCTGACATCTGTGCCTGGGTCTCCCAGGCAGCAATCCCTTGATAGAACATCTGTCCTCCCCAGGGCAGTCCCGTGGGATGATGGTGAGGCAGACTGCCCTTCCCTTTTGCATCCTGTTGCTTGATGCTCCACCTCACTCCCCATAACATGACTGCGCCAGCGCTCCTTGATGTGTCAGACTTAGCTGAATGGCTGAGGATAAACAGAGAGAATTATTACAGCAGAGGGGAAAGTTTGTCCATTTCATATGATTCTGCTCCTGATCCAAGAGTAAAGCATCACAGAAGTCCAACCTTGCATAAGGAAGCCTCACTGGGACTCTCGAATTTCTCGTTTTACTCTGCTACCCTCAGCTCTCCCCTCTTTCAGGCCACAGGGCAAATATCCACTCTCCTCTTTAGTGAAAGTGAAGTCACTCAGTCATGTCCAACTCTTTTGTGACCCCATGGATTTTTAGCCCATGGAATTTTCCAGGCAAGAGTACCAGAGTGGGTTGCCATTTCCTTCTCCAGGGGAATTCCTGACCCAGGGATCACACCCGGGTCTCCCACATTGCAGGCAGAGGCTTTACCTCTGAGCCACCAGGGAAGCCCTCTCCTCTTTAGGAAGTCTGCTTTCTGACCCACACAGTTGGTTTCACCCTAGAATGTGTCCTCTTCCTCTCTCTAGATGGACATGGTAATTCCTTATGGTCTTTTGCCAAAGTCTGATGTGCCTGGTTGGCAAATAGATGGGGAAACAGTGAAAACAGTGGCAGACTTTATTTTTGGGGGGCTCCAAAATCACTGCAGATGGTGACTGCAGCCATGAAATTAAAAGATGCTTACTCCTTGGAAGGAAAGTTATGACCAACCTAGATAGCATATTAAAAAGGAGAGACATTACTTTGCCAACAAAGGTTCATCTAGTCAAAGCTATGGTTTTTCCAGTAGTCAAGTATGGATGTGAGAGTTGGACTATAAAGAAAGCTGAGCGCCAAAGAATTGATGCTTTTGAACTGTGGTGTTGGAGAAGACTCTTGAGAGTCCCTTGGACTGCAAGGAGATCCAACCAGTTCATCCTAAAGGAAATCAGTCCTCAATATTCATTGGAAGGACTGATGTTGATGCTGAAACTCCAATACTTTGGCCACCTGATGCGAAGAGATGACTCATTTGAAAAGACCCTGATGGTGGGAAAGATTGAAGGCAGGAGGAGAAGGGGACAACAGAGGATGAGATGGTTGGATGGCATCACCGACTCAATGGACATGAGTTTGAGTGAACTCCGGGAGTTGGTGATGGACAGGGAGGCCTGGCATGCTGCAGTCCATGGGGTCACAAAGAGTTGGACACAACTGAGTGACTGAACTGAACTGATGTGCTTGGTCCCCCCTATGTTAATCCTAGAACTGGGAAGCGGGTAGGGCTGTAGGAAGGAATAACAGGTGACCCCATCAGCTGAATCTGAGAGCCCGTGTTCAAAAGAGGGGCTCTTCCTTCTATTGGTAGGGTAACTGTCATTCAAATACAAATACATCTCCTAAAGAAAAGCTTTAATTCTCAGAAACGGTACCATCTAGATCCACATCAAGGGAGGCAATCATTGCTGTAAGTGTCGCGTAATCTGCATAGATCCCTGCCCACAATGGATGGATCCAGCAATTAGTAAACAGAGCAGTGTTCCTCTCTGGTGCAGCTCCCCCACCCTGAGCCTGGCGTCCAGGCAGTGCCTCTGGGCTGACAGAAATCAAAATACACTTTGAGGTACTATGTGATAATATTCAATTCTGCTCTAGAAGATAAGAAACAAACAGGATGGTTACTACTCATAAGAAGTCTTAAGTAGAGATAAAAAGCAAATCGCTTTTGAACTGTGAGCAAAATGCATGCGATGTGTTAAAAACAGTAAGGAATCCATAAACATAGACTAAAGAAGAGTGTTCCTTGTAGATAGAAAGGAATGGAGAGACCAGGTCATATGGCGCAAAGCATGCCAGGCTGATAGCTAAATCATCTCCAAACTGGCCAATCTGAAGACTCCTGTGTTGGTCCCACTTCAGCCTCTTGTGTGCTCTGCCCTAGAAATGAAGACAAAAGCCTTGGCCACAGAGCAGGCTGATCAGTGAGCTGTATCTACTGGCCAGGTGTCCTTGGACCTGTGACACCTGGTGTGAGTCGGCTCCAGGCTGAGGCCCCGTGTTGAACTTCGAATTAGTCAGGGTTCTCCAGAGAAACAAACCCAATAAAATGTGTGTGTATATATATGCATTTTATATACAGTAGATATATAGATGTGTATATACGTGTAGCACTAACAGCTCAGTCAGTAAAGAATCTGCCTGCAATGCCGGAGACCCAGGTTCGATCCCTGGGTCAGGAAGATCTCCTGGAGAAGGAAATGGCAACTCACTCCAGTATCCTTGCCTGGAGAATCCCATGAACAGAGGAGCCTGGCAGGCTACAGTCCATGGTGTCACAAGAGTCATACACAACTTAGCGACTAAACCACCATGTGGGTAGAAGGAGAGACGTATTTTAAAGAATTGGCTCATGTGACTACAGAGGCTGGCAAGTCCAAAATCTTCAGAGTAGGCTAATAGTCTGGACATCCAGAAGAAGTTGCACTTTGAGTCTGAAGACAGTCTTCTGGCAGAATTCCCTCTCTTTCTGGGAAGGTGAGTCTTTTTGTTAAGGCTTTCAACAACTGGATGAGGCTTACCCACATTATGGAGTACAATCTGCTTTCCTCAAAGTCTACTGATGTTAATGTTGCTGCTGCTGCTAAGTCGCTTCAGTCATGTCTGACTCTGTGCGACCCCATGGACGGCAGCCCACCAGGCTCCCCCATCCCTGGGACTGTCTAGGCAAGAACACTGGAGTGGGTTGCCATTTCCTTCTCCAATGCATGAAAGTGAAAAGTGAAAGTCAAGTCGCTCAGTCATGTCCGACTCTTAGCGACCCCATGGACTACAGCCTACCAGGCTCCTCCATCCATGGGATTTTCCAGTCTCCCCCAAAACATACCTTCACAAAAATATCTTCAACAGTGTTTGACCAAATATCTAAATACTGTAGCCTAGCCAAGTCGACCCATACAATTAACTATCACAAACTTCAGCTTTGGTTCTTGTAACTTCACCATCACTGGGCAAGGCTGATGCAGCTGAGAAAGAGACAGAACTGTGAGCATTGCACAAGCAGGAGCCAGACAGAGTGGCCCTTCCACTCCACTTGCACCCTGCCACAAGTGTGCTAACCTGCCTTGTTTCCCCTGCTTATGTTTTAAATGGATTCAATAAACTGTATTATTGGAGTATCTTCATCGGATATATGCGCCTTTTCTTCCTTGACCTGAGATAGCTTATCAGTTATTGGACTTGGAGGGTACCATTGCATAAGGCAATTTCTCACACTGCAATGTCCAAACATCTAGCGTCAGCTTTGCAATGACATTTTTCTATACTTTAGACCACATCTTTTCTTATTCTCTATGGGCAGTGGGCATGGGAACAGGAGTAATGGGGATTAAAATGCTCCACCCCATCACTGGGTTGAGTTTTATTCTTCTACTTATAAAACTTTCCAAAAATATTTGACTGTGTTTTTCAAGGACTGGATGTCTGGGGAGAAACTGTGAAGTTACCTTCTGTCCATTCTATGGACAGAGGAGCCTCGTGAGCTACAGTCCATGGGATCACAAAGAGTTGGACATGACTAAGTGCACATGCTGTATCTGTTCTGTAGTAGCTGGTTATTAGGAAGAATAGGAACACTAGTCAGGGACTCTGATCCAAAACAGAAAATACAAGCTGAGTTCCCAGATCCATCCCCCTCCTTACCTCCTCCTGCGGGAGCCTCAACCCCAGCCACCATAGAGGTCACCTCCAGGTCAGAAAGGGAGTCCTTGCTCTCCCTCCTTACAAGGTGTGTACAGGAACTATGAATGGCATGGGCTGGGAATTAAACTCCTTCAAAGCAGAGACTTGTTTTCCTTTGAACCCCCAGCACCTACATCCTGCCTGGCACATAAGATGCTCAGTGAAACCTTGCTAAACTGAAGAGGAGTTGGAGGGAGAGCCAGGTGACTGGTCTGCAGTGAGGGAAGATTTGTTTCTGACTGCCCACGTTGGCAATCTGAATGCAACTTTTCCTAGAAGTGCTGTCATATCATGGTGATTATGTGCTTGATACCATGATGTGGCCCTGAAGGAGTTAAGTAGGCTTTTGCCAACCAATCTGTGGGCATAACTAGCATATATAACACTGTTTTCCTATGGGATATATATCACAAATTTTAACTAATTTACTTAAGAATTATTCATAAGCTGAGAACTGCCTGCCTGTACATATCGCCCCTATGGTCAGCCAGCCCCTCATCCCAGCATGTCCATATATTGGTGGGTATATGGGAAAGAGTTCAGGTTCACTGATTCCACCACCTCCCTCCACCTGTGGTAACGCAGTGATTTTTGCACTCCACCCTGCGCCTTGTAGCTCGGTGCTGTAACACCTCAGGGCGGAAACTGCTCCTCAATGTCACACCTTCCTCTCAGCACACACTGTCAGCCCCCAGCACATTGTCAATGCAAGAAACAGAGTAGTCACCACACCACTTCTTAGGAGAGTTGTTTCCCACTCACATCTCCCTGGAATGTGGGAGGGGTAGGTTGTTAAAGGTGGGTGACAGGGAAGAGAATGTGCAGCTGTGCTCACAGCCCCCACCCCATGGCGCGCCCACTCATTCTCCAGTAGGGGGAGCCAGGACATGGCAAGCCTCTTCCTTTCACTGAAATTTTCCAGCCTGATTCAACTCTTCAGTCTTAGCGGTACAGGAGGGATTTCTGCTTTTCAGAATGAATACTATTAATGGGGAAAAGATTCATTTTATTGAACATACATCTAAATATCTTGAATGAAAGAAACATGCAAAATGATTGTCAACTGTAGTGCTTTCTACGGCCTAAGCCCATGCAAACCTGTGAAGAGTAGCCTAGGAAACGGATTCTGAAGAATATTTTTTGCAACTCCATATAGTGAAGTTAGTTAGATCAGTGGTTCTCAGCTGAGGACAATTTTGCCTCCCAGGAAACATGTTGCAATTTTTGGAGACATTTTAGGTTTTGATAACTGGAAGGGAGAGGGTAGAGGCCAGAGATGCTGCTAAACATCCTGCAGTGCTCAGGACAGCACCCCTCCACATGCACACACAAGGAGTGATCCAGCCTAAAATGTCAGGAGTGCTAAGAATGAGAATCCTGAATTAGATAGATATCTGTGGTCTGTCAACATTAGGATATTATCTAGGGTAACATCCAAAGACCATTAACAAACCTAGTATTTGCAAAGATTACAATATATATCAAGGCAAATGACTTTCTTCTAAATTTTATTTCCTTATCATTGGCTCAATGCACAGGTTTTTATACCGTGATTTACAATTTTTAAAACTGTCCTTAATGTTTGATCTCTTGCTGTTAACCATGTTCCACAAATAAATAATGTTTTTATTACTCAAAACAAGTAACTTATTGAGAGAAGAGAAGAAAAACTGCAAAGCATGTTGAGATAAAATGGCCAGCTTATTTACCAAACTGGTGACTACAGCAGATTGTATTCTCTGTAAATGACTGCATCCTACATACTCTATCCAATATGCTCCTCTTATAATGTGACTTTGGCACTCCTTCCATTGAAAGGTGGGGTCTATGCTCCCTCTAGTTGAATCTGGGAGAGTTTATGGCCATGGCACAAATTAAATTATGTGACTCCTGAGGTTAGGTCATAAAAGGAATATAGCTTCCTCCTGGTTCTCTTGAAACCTATTCACCATGCTGTGAGGAAGCACAAGCAGCCACATATGTAAATATTCTGGCCAACAGCCCAGTTGAGGAACTGAGATCTCAGTTGAAAGGCAGTATTAACCACCAGACATGTGAGTGAGGTGGTTTCTGTTTTCAGCCATTGAGTTGCCTTCAGTCTTCCAGTCCTTTCAAATAAGGAGACAGACTTTGTATGACAGAGACAAGGTGTTCTTGTGCCCTTTCCAAATTTCTGACCCACAGAACACATAAGCATAATAAAATTGCTATTTTAAGCCACAAGCTTTTGGAATAATTGCTATGTAGTTAAAATATAAGTGGAATAGAATTTTTGCTCAAATATATATAAACTTTATCCTCCAATAAAACCTGCAAACTACTATACATCATAGATTCTTCAGGAAAGCTGCTAAATGGCCAAAATGACAATTTCTAAATTTCTAATGTCAAAGATTTACCAAAGTGGTAAATAAGTGGTGAACATGCAATCACCTTCCTAACCTGTACCTAAGGCAGACATCACTAATTCATCACAGAACTCTTTCTTGATGAGCAGGGATCCAGCCTTAAAACCCTTCTCAACAAAGCACTCAGCAAAATGCATTGACAATTACCTGATTTGGCTTGGCACACCATTTGAAACCTCTTCACCATCGTCAGTCTTTTTATTTATGAGAGAGGCTGGTTTTCACTGGATAATTTCCAGACAGAAGGTCTCATCTACTGTTTAATCAGGTGCACACAGTACCTATTTGCAAAAATTCTGTTCTATTAGCTCTGTAGATGAATATGGTTGGGATCTTTTTATCATGACTTTTGAGAATTTGGCTATAAAACAACAATAGCAATCTACTGGTGCCAAAAGACATTTTTATCAAAAACAAGCAAACCCAAATCTCCAGTAACATCAGAAAAATGTTAAACTGCCTTAAAGAAAACAGTGGAAGAATCCCTAAAAAAGAAAGAAGACTACTATGATGAGATGGACCCGTATGTCCAGTCTGTGATTGAAGATTGTCAATTTTATAGGATGATTCAGAGGTGGAATCCTTAATTTTAGTTGGATGAGTCAAGTAGATGGTGAAAGGGGACGTTGGTACATGTATTGTTTTGAAGTCTGTTCAATGCACATTGTTATACCAGGTCTAGGGAAGAGCATGAGGTTAATATGCCCTCTCTTTTTCAATTTTCTGTTTATGAATTTGATGTCTTCACCTTGCAACTGACAGTTAAATTTCTCTCTCTCATCTATCAGGGATTCTGAGAAGCCAAAAGTTGTTTATTTTTAAAAAGGAATGTAATAATGGTTATTTGAAGAAAATTGACCAAGGTGATTGAATTCCTGGGCAGGCAGGCAAACCATGTGTCAGAGGCACTTTCTAACTCAAGACTGTAAAGATTCTGAAGACATCACAGTCAACTTAATCTTTCATGGTGAGTTTTTGAACTCTGAATCAAGTCACCTACTAAAGAGGACAGGAGTAGGGACAAAAAGGAAAAGTTATATTGACTAAAATTCTCATATTATTTGAGACCATTTAAAAAATCATAATTTAGCCAAGGCAGTAACCCTAGGAATATTTCTGAGATCTTTAAGAACCATCTTCTCCATCTCTCAGCTGCTCTCCTGTGTCCCTTCTCACCTTCAAACCACCCCCCCCCCAGCTTTCCTTCCTTCCGTTTTCCAAACAAACTAACAAACTCTGTGTCTTCATGCTTCCACTTAGACACTGAAGCCGACTTTTCCCTCCCCTGTTTTAGAGCTTCCCATCTCTGTCCTAACCCCTAGAAAAACTATGTGATTCCTCATCTAATCTTATAAACAGATTTGAGCTGAGGTTTACTGTAGTCTCTTTCTATTAAGAGCCACTATCCTATAGGGAAAAAATAATTGAGAACCAAATAAATTAAAAGCAAATGAATTTCATTGTTTTATCTATTAAGAAGACTACATAAAAATTCCAAAGAAGGTAAAAATGTCTATGGACATTAAACATTAAACTCTCACGATTCTTTGAGAGATGTATTATTGTGTCCATTTTTCCTGATGTGGAAATGGAGGCTCAGGCCTGTCAAGAGATTGTGTCGAGCTCCCAGAATTCAAACCCAGACTAAGTGAACTACAAAGCACGTGCTCTTAACTCCCATACCTCACTGCCTCCTGTTATATATCTTGGTTTTGAGAGATAATAGGATAGTCTTTTCTGGGCAGCTTGAAGAAATAAGGGCACTTTACCATCCTTATTCCTGAGAGCCAGTATTAAAAGGGCACATGTTTGCAACTGTGGGTATGCGACAACACTTAGGAAATGGCTTGCTTCCAATAGCTGAGGGCTTACTAATTTAAACACCGATTTTTAAATGTGCATGGAAAATTTTCTTAAGTGTGTTATATAATGTTTTGCCTTCTTAAGCTAGATATTCTAAACATAATTTAGCCTTTAGCCTTTCCTTATATATTCTAGGTTCAACAATGTGAACATTAGCTGCAGTTAGCGAGGCTCTAAGACAGCTATGCCCTCGGGACTGTTGAAGTACATATGGCTGTTTTTAACCTACATTTCAAGTGGTCCCAGACTGCCACACTATTTGAGTTCTTGTGTCTGCTTTTCATAGATTTCCTGCCATGCGGTCAGCCTCTTGGTTACTGACTCTCGGTGCTATTAGTATCTGTCTGCATTAGTCTTTCTTTACCCTATTAGATTTCCTACTAGTTATCTGTGGCGGATATGAAACCAAGATATTTAGGCCTGTTTTGTTTGGGGAAAAAAAGTAAATACTCACTTAATGACTGAGAGGATTTCTAGTGCGTAGGAAACATGAATTTTCATGAATAGAACTTAAAATATCTATTTTAACTTTCTGATTCTCTGGGTCAATAATTGAAGAGATTGTTAGTTAAGCAATATCCTAGACATATTCATTGGTACACCTCCCCAACAACCTCCTTTAAAGGAAACTGTCATCAGCCACAGCCTATGGCTTCTTTGGGGGTTATGCTTTGCCCGTTTGATCATGGTCTCTCCCCAGCCACACGCACTGCATGATACTGATAGGCAGAGCACCAGACCCAAGGGCAACCAGACCACAGATTGGCCAACAACCATGATAAAAAGATAAGCTGAGTTTGCTGCTACTGCTAAGTCGTTTCAGTCATGTCCAACTCTGTGTGACCCCAGAGACGGCAGCCCACCAAGCTCCCCCATCCCTGGGATTGTCCAGGCAAGAACACTGGAGTGGGTTGCTATTTCCTTCTCCAATGCATGAAAGTGAAAGTGAAGTCACTCAGTCGTGTCCGATTCTTAGCGACCCCATGGACTGTAGCCCATGTGGCTCCTCCATCCATGGGATTTTCCAGGCAAGAGTACTGGAGTGGGGTGCCTTTGCCTTCTCTAAATAAATTTCCTGGGGGGTATCAAATCAGAGCCCTAGAGAACAGAAATCCACCAAAGTAACCCAGAAGTACTAGAGACAGGTAATTGGCCACAATGCAACAATTGGATTGAGTTTTAAACTAGCATAGAATCATGTCCATGATAGAAAACATTTGATTGATAGGCATAGGTCCAAGGAATCAAGAAAATGTTATAAATGATAATACAAGTCAGATCAGCATCTTGGGCAAGCTGTCTACTTCTGATGTTGTCTTTTCGTCCTAGTGTAGTGTAGTTTCCTCTGTTTGAGCATTGTTTTAAGGTGAGCTTGAGGTCAGCAGACCTCTCTATAGACCAGTCCAGCTTAGGGGCCTTTGGAAGTGGGATTTAATTCAAGAGTCAATTTCCCTTCAATCTCACTGGGTATGAGCCAAATTTGTCTGCACTCCCGGAGGAGGTGGATGGGTGCAAGGGGCCACTGCTGGTACCAAAGCTCTGGCTCCTTGTGGAGTCCAATCGAAGTAAGGAAGTCCACTCTGGGTCCCTTCATGGTCACCATAACTGTCAACTTAAAAAAAAGATATACCCATCCAATCCTGAAAACCATATTGAGGCAAGTAAATGAGAGGTGCTATCTGAAACAAAAAGCTCATGAGGTTGAGCTGCAGTGCATGAGGCTGTGATGCATCATGAGCCATCTGAAATGATGAGGCAGCAGAATCTCTAGGAAAGCTGGTTAGAAGGAGGAGGAAACAGAAGTAAATGCATGGAGTGAGGCAGAGGTGCTCTGTAGGAGATAGAGACAGAATGTCCTATTCTATGTGGATCTTAACTCCCAACACCAGTTTTCTCGAGGCAACTTGAGTGAGTCTCTGTGTCTTCCACTTGAAAGAAGCTAACTACAAAAATCAATTTCTTGAGAGCTGAGTTGTTGGTGTAACTTCCTATATATTTTAGATTCTGCACAAACAGAAAAACACAAACAATGTAATCACACAAGAGAAATAACAGCATTGGAAATGGAGACACTTAAAGTCAGAATTAACACAAAAGACAAGTGTGTATGAAGAAAAGATAATTATGGAAAATACAGGACCAGCATCCTAATATAGCTTGAATAGTCAACCCATCAACACAGAAACGAAGCTTACAAGATGAAAATGTAAAACAATCAGAAGAAAGCTCTTGAGTCCTGCTAAGTTTCTTTTTTTAATTAAGTGATTACAACCTACATACAAGTCCTGGTTATGTGGGTTTGTGTATGTGGGTGTGTAAGGGGAGCACCATATGGGGGAGGGCAGGGGTGTGATCATTCCCAGGAGACAATAGTCTTTGTAAAGAGGCACAGCTGGACAGTTGCTCCCATGGGAGCCCCGCAGGGAGGAAAGCGATTAGCAGCAGATGGTTACAGAAACGAGCCAAACCTGAGGCCAAGATGCAGCTCACCTATTCTTGGTGACTGTAGAGCATGTGACTCAGTTGATCCTTTATTATCTCCACAGAGGTTAGCAAGGCATGATGGAGGTCCTCTCAATTCATCTTATACCACAAGGCGGTCAATGTAAGGTCTGAAAACAGTAGATACACATCTTCTCTGTGCATCACACATGACTCAAAGCTGGCCTCCAGGGATTCTGCAAACATTATTGTGGACTCACACAACAGACAGAGGAGAGGCAGGTGGGGCCGCCATCCAGCCAAGTGATGCCACTGTTCCCGGAGTGTTCTGCAGGAATAGAGAAGCAGAGGCCAGCCTTAAAGGGAGCCAGGGTTGCCGCAAGGAATGCAAAGGAATGGATCAAATCAGAAGGACTGGGAAAGATGATAAGCAAAACTAAGCAGCAAGATGAATGACTAAGGTAGGTTGAAGAAGGAATTCATAGGGCCTGGACTCCATCTTAGGCCTGTTCATGCTGATCATGCTCGGCCACCTTTCCAATTGACTCTGAACTCTGTGTTTAGTGCCTATGAAAACAACAACAGAAGGATAAGACCCCCTCCAGACAAGGGAACCTTGAAGATCGTATCTAGGTTACTCATTGCCTAAGAGAAAACATACACTAGTCACCCCTTCCTCCAGACAGGCCATAAATTTTTCTGTATCTATCGGAGTGTAACCTCGGGTTTATTGATTATTGGCTAATTGTTTGACTGTTTGAGCACATGAGCACATAGCATGTGAATGATGGGGTTATTGGGATTTTATTTTCCTTGGTTTAAGGAAATGGCAACCCATTCCAGTGTTCTTGCCTGGAATATCCCAGGGACGGGGGAGCCTAGTGGGCTGCCGTCTATGGGGTCGCACAGAGTCGGACACGACTGAAGCGACTTAGCAGCAGCAGCAGCAGCATGTAAGTCTCAAGGAATTTGGAGTGGTGGGTTCAGACACATACATATGGCGTATAAAAGATTTTCACAAATGCTGGTTGGGGTCCTTGGCTAAGAGGAGACTCTGCCTTGGGCCCGCTGGTGTAATAAACTGCACTCCACTATCTGCATTGTCCTTCTGAGTGAGTTTGTTTCCTAGAACATGTGGCTACAACAAGGTGAGAACAACACATCCAAGTGCTAGGTATCCAGGGATAAATTAATCAGGTCTTCATCTCAAAAACAGGCCATGACTGAAGGGATCAGGGAGAGAGATCACAGAATGGCCAGGAAACCCAGAAAACCGGGCTCTAACAAGGGGCAGTGTTAGCCATTCAGTCATGTCTGACCCTTTGCAACCCCATGGACTGTAGCCTGCCAGGCTCCTTTTTCTATGGGCTTCTCCAGGCAAGAATACTGGAGTGGGTTGCCATTTCCTTCTTCAGGGGATCTTCCCAACCCAGGGATTGAACCCATATCTTTTCCATTGGCAGGCAGATTCTTTACCACTGAGCCACCTGGGAAGCCCAAAACTATTAATTAATGGTCAATTAATCTACAACAAAGGAGGCAAGAATATAAAATGAAGAAAAGACAGTCTCTTCAATAAGTGGTGCTGAGAAAACTGGACAGCTACATGTAAAAAAAAATATATAATAGAACATTTTCTAATACCATACACAAAAATAAACTCAATATGGATTAAAGGCCTAAATGTAAATACCAGATACTATAAAACTATTACAGGAAAATATGGGCAGAACACTCTTACACTGAAGCAATATCTTTTTCAATTCACCTCCTAGAGTAATGAAATAAAAACAAAAATAAACAAACAGGACTTAAGTAAACTTAAAATCTTTTGCACAGCAAAGGAAACCATAAACAAAAAGACAACTGGCAGAATGGGAGACAATATTTGCTATAATGTGACCAATGAGGGTTTAATCTCCAAAATATACAAACATCTCATGCAGCTCAATATCAAAAAAGCCAAGTAGCCCAATCAAAAATAGACATTTCTCCAAAGAAGACATACAGATGGCTAAAAAGCACATGAAAAGATTCTCTACCTCACTAATTGTTAGAGAAATGAAAATCAAAACTACAATGAGGTATCATCTCATACCAGTCAGAATGGCCATCGTCAGAAAGTTTACCAAAAATAAATGCTGGCAAGGGTGTGGAGAAAAGGGAACCCTTCTGCATGGTTGGTGGGACTACAAACTGGTACATCCACTCTGAAGAACTACATGGAGTTTCCTTAAGAAATTAGAAATAAAACTACCATGAAAGTGAAAGTCACTCAGTCGTGTCTGACTCTTTGTGATCCCATGGACTATACAATCCATGAAATTCTCCAGGCCAGAATAGTGGAGAGGGTAGCCATTCCCTTCTCCTGGGGAATCTTCCCAGGAGATTGAACCCAGGTTTCCCACATTGCAGGTGGATTCTTTACCAGTTGAGTCACCAGAGAAGCCCAAGAATACTGGAGTGGGTAGCCTATCCCTTCTCCAGTGGATCTTCCTGACTCAGGAATTGAACCAGGGTCTCCTGCATTGCAGGTGGATTCTTTACCAGCTGAGCTATGAGGGAAATACCCAAAACTAACATATGACCCAGTAATCCCACTACTGGACATATACCCCATGAAAACCATAATTCAAAGAGATACATCTACTCTAATGTTCATTGCAGCATTATTTACAATAGCTAAGACATGGAAGCAACCTAAGTGTCCACTGACAAAGGAATGAATAAAGATGTAGTACATATGTACAATGGAATATTCAGTTCAGTTGCTCAGTCATGTCTGACTCTTTGCGACCCCATGAACCACAGCACCCCAGGCCTCCCTGTCCATCACCAACTCCCAAGAGTCCACCCAAACCCATGTCCATTGAGTCGGTGATGACATCCAACCATCTCATCCTCTGTCATCCCCTTCTCCTCCTGCCCTCAATCTTTCCCAGCATCAAGGTCTTTTCAAATGAGTCAGCTCTTCGCATCAGGTGGCCAAAGTACTGGAGTTTCAGCTTCAACATCAGTCCTTCCAATGAACACCCAGGACTGATCTCCTTTAGGATAGACAGGTTGGATCTCCTTGCAGTCCAAGGGACTCTCAAGAGTCTTCTCCAACACCACAGTTCAAAAGCATCTGTTCTTTGGCGCTCAGCTTTCTTTATAGTCCAACTCTCACATCCATAAATGACCACTGGAAACACCACAGCCTTGACTAGATGGACCTTTGTTGACAAAGTAATGTCTCTGCTTTTGAATATGCTGTCTAGGTTGGTCATAACTTTCCTTCCAAGGAGCAAGTGTCTTAATTTCGTGGCTGCAATCATGATCTGCAGTGATTTTTGAGCCCAGAAAAATAAAGTCAGCCACTGTTTCCACTGTTTCCTTATCTATTTGCCATGAAATGATGGAACCAGATGCCATGATCTTAGTTTTCTGAACGTTGAGCTTTAAGCCAACTTTTTCACTCGCCTCTTTCACTTTCATCAAGAGGCTCTTTAGTTCTTCTTCACTTTCTGCCATAAGGGTGGTGTCATCTGCATATCTGAGGTTATTGATATTTCTCCCAGCAATCTTGATTCCAGCTTGTGCTTCCTTCAGCCCAGCGAAGCCCAGCTTCCTTCAGTACATTTCTCATGATGTACTCTGCATATAAGTTAAGTAAGCAGGGTGACAGTATACAGCCTTGATGTACTCCTTTTCCTATTTGGAACCAGTCTGTTGTTCCATGTCCAGTTCTAACTGTTGCTTCCTGACCTGCATACAGGTTTCTCAAGAGGCAGATCAGGTGGTCTGGTATTCCCATCTCTTTCAGAAGTTTCCACAGTTTATTGTGATCCACACAGTCAAAGGCTTTGGCATAGTCAATAAAGCAGAAATATATGTTTTTCTAGAACTCTCTTGCTTTTTTGATGATCCAGCAGATGTTGGCAATTTGATCTCTGGTTCCTCTGCCTTTTCTAAAACCAGCTTGAACATCTGGAAGTTCACAGTTCACGCATTGCGGAAGCCTTGCTTGGAGAATTTTAAGCATTACTTTACTAGTGCGTGAGATGAGTGCAATTGTGCGGTAGTTTGAACGTTCTTTGGCATTGCCTTTCTTTGGGTTTGGAATGAAAACTGACCTTTTCCTGTGGCCACTGCTGAATTTTCCAAATTTGCTGGCATACTTAGTGCAGCACTTTCACAGCATCATCTTTCAGGATTTGAAATAGCTCAACTGGAATTCCATCACCTCCAGTAATTTTGTTTGTAGTGATGCTTCCTAAGGCCCACTTGACTTCACACTCCAGGATATCTGGCTCTAGGTGAGTGATCACACCATCATGATTATCTGGGTCATGAAGATCTTTTTTATACAGTTCTTCTGTGTATTCTTGCCACTTCTTCTTAATATCACCTGCTTCTGATAGCCCTACCATTTCTGTCCTTTATTGAGCCCATCTTTGCATGAAATGTTCCCTTGGTATCTCTAATTTTCTTGAAGAGATCTCTAGTCTTTCCCATTCTATTGTTTTCCTTTATTTATTTGCACTGATCACTGAGGAAGGCTTTCTTATCTCAGCCATAAAAAAAGAATGAAATAATGCCATTTGAAGCAACTTGGATGGACCTAGAGATTAGGAAATGGCAATCCACTCTAGTGTTCTTGCCTGGAGAATCCCAGGGACGGGGGAGCCTGGTGGGCTGCCGTCTCTGGGGTCACACAGAGTCAGACATGACTGAAGTGACTTAGCAGCAGCAGCAGAGATTAGTATACTAAGTGAAGACAGACAGACAGGCAAAGACAAATATCATATGATATCACTTTGATGTAGAATCTTTGCAAGTGATACAAATGAAATTATTTACAAAACATAAACAGACTCTCAGACTTCAAAAACAAATTCATGGCTACCAAAGGGGAAAGGTGGAGGAACAGATAAATTAGGAGCTTGGGATTAACAGATATACACTACTACTGAAGCTCCAATACTTTAGCCACCTGCTGTGAAGAGCTGACTCACTAGAAAAGACCCTGATGCTGGGAAAGATGGAGCGTAGGAGAAGAAGGGGGTGACAGAGAATAAGATGGTTGGATGGCATCATCAACTCAATGGACATGAGTTTGAGCTAAATGAAATGGTGAAGGACGGGGAAGCCTAGCATGCTGCCATCCATGGAGTCACAGAGGATTGGACACAACTGAGCGAGTGAACAACAAAACAAAGATAAAAAAGATAATCAACAAGGACCTATTGTATAGCACAAGAAAGTCTACTCAATATTCTATAATAACCTATATGGAGAAAAAATCTGAAAAAGAATTGAATATATGTATATGTGTAATAATCACTTTGCTGCACACATGAAATTAATCAACTATACTCTAACATAAAATTTTTTAAAAAGGAACCAGGGGGGCTATAAGCCAGAAACTTCCAGACACCACATTCACTGCCTACAGTAGACAGTTAACAGAAAGGGAGAAAGAGGGATGTGGGGTGGGGCAACAAAGATGGCCAGAGAGAGGTAGGCTATTTAACAGAATTGGGAAAATGTGGCCCAAGCAGTTAATATCTTCTCCTGCAAATTTTCTTCCTTCTAAGAATAAGACCACTACCAAAACCTAAAACATGATTGAGGTAATCTTGAAACAAATAAGAGCTTCTTTATGAGATTATAATTAACAAGTCAGTTGGAGAAGGCGATGGCACCCCACTCCAGTACTCTTGCCTGGAAAATCCCATGGATAGAGGAGCCTGGTGGGCTGCAGTCCATGGGGTTGCGAGGAGTCGGACACAACTGAGCGACTTCACTTTCACTTTTCATTTTCATGCATTGGAGAAGGAAATGGCAACCCACTCCAATGTTCTTGCCTGGAGAATCCCAGGGACGGGGGAGCCTGGTGGGCTGCTGTCTATGGGGTCGCACAGAGTTGGACACGACTGAAGTGACTTAGCAGAACCTTTGGTCTTAACTCTGGAAACTAAATTTGCATGCTCATGGTGGCTTCACTAAGTCCCCCTTGACCATCCTATCAACAGATCTTTTAAAACTGACCCCTGGGAAACTTCCCTGGCAGTCCAGTGTTTGAAAGTCTGTGCTTACAATGCAGGAGATGCAGATTTGATCCCTGGCTAGGGAACTGAAGTCCTGCATGTGGCATGGTATGGCCAAAAGAAATTAGAAAAGAAATACACTGCTAAGAGTGAAGAGATAGTTGCTTAAATAATCTCCTTTATTTAGTAAAACAATCATCTACTGAGAGTTGGAGTGGAAGAAAAGTATAATTTTAAGGAAAGAGAAACAAAACAAGCAAACAAAAAAAAAGAGCCCTGGCATGGCATCCACTGGCGAGGTGGACGGTGTCACCTGCACAGCTGCCTCAAGGACTCTGAGAGTCCTTGCAGGAGGACTCTAAGTGTTCTGGGTAAATAGGACTCTAAGGAGTCCTGCAGGAGGAGTACTTGCAGGAGGATCTCTAAGTGTTCTGGGTAAATAGGGATGAGGTCAGCAAGGGAGGAGACTAAGGAAACCCCTGCCCCATAACACTGTCCTGGGTAGCATGGAACTCACTCTGATGCGAGAGAAGGCCTGGCGTCACCCTCAGTGCTCAGCTACATGACCATCAGTTGCAGCTGCCCCACCCAACACTCTCTCCTTCCTGAAGCATCTCTTGGATCCTAGGATATTACACTTTCCCTGTTTTTCCTTCTTCCTTCATTTATGGCTACTCCGAGAGTTCTTTTATTTTTTAACTTTTGTTATGAAAAAACTTCAATCATGTATACAAGGAGAGAAAATAGTGCAACAAAGCCCCATGTGTCCATCACCAAGCTTCAACAGCGATTAACTCATAGCCTCTTGTTTGTCCTAGACTCCCAGTCTTTGGCTCTCAAGATTATTTGGGGGAGGGGGTGTGGGTTTTCTTATAAAGTGATACATATATTGCTCTTATTTATTTATTTTTATTGAAGTATAGTTGACTTACAATATAATAGTTCCAGATGTTCAACATAGTGATTTGATATTTTTATACATTACAAAATGATCACCCCTATGAGTCTAGTTACCATCTGTCACCATACAAAGTTATTACAATATTATTGACTACATTTTGTAGTCAATACAGAATTACATTTCATTACTTTATATTTCACATACATTACATTTCACATCTGTCAGCTTGTGCACGGTTGGTGGGAATGTAAACTGGTATAGCCACTATGGAAAACAGTATAGAATTTCCTCAAAAAATTAAAAATAGAACTATCATACAACCCAGAAATTCCACTTTGGGTATTTATCCAAAGAAAATGAAAACACTTATTAGTTTGAAAAGATTTATGCACCCCAATGTTCATTGCAGCATTATTTACAATAGCCAGGATATGGAAGCAAACCAAGTGTCCATCAATGCCTGGATAAAGATGTGGTATTACTCATCCATAGAAGAGAATATTACTCAGCTATTAAAAAAAAAAAAAAGAAATCTTATCATTTGAAAAGACCCTGATGCTGGGAAAGATTGAGGGAAGGAGGAGAAGGGGACGACAGAGGATGAGATGATCGGATGGCATCACCGATTCGATGGACATGGGTTTGGGTGGACTCCAGCAGTTGGTGATGGACAGGGAGGGCTGGCGTGCTGTGGTTCATGGGGCCGCAAAGAGTCGGACATGACTGAGCGACTGAACTGAACTGAACTGATGACAACAAGACCAGCCCTACAGGGTGTTATGCTAAGTGATACATAAGTGAAAGAAGTCAGACGGAGGAAGGCAAATACCTTATGATTTTACTTATATGTAGGAAGAGAAAAACAAAAGAACAAACACAACAAAACAGAAAAGGACTCACAGATAAACTGGTGGTTGCCACGGGGGATAGAAGTGGGAGGATGGGCAAAATAGGTGAAGAGGATTAACAAGTACAAACTTACAGTTATAAAATGAATTAGTTTCATAGATTATTGTGAAGTGAATCCTAGTCATCACATCAATTACGAGGTGTGCCTCTGTAGACTTCTTTCTTAAAATAATCTCCATTCCATCAATCACACTCCCCACAAAATTAACAACTCCTTAAGAGTGTCATACGCCCAGTCAGTTCTCACATTTCCCCAACTGGCCGATAAACAGTCTTCTGGTTTACTGGCTTATTTGTTGGAATGGATATCTAAATGAGGTTCATATATTCCTACTGTTTAATATGTCTCCTAAGTATCTTGTAATTTATAGAATTGCTCTCCAAGTCTTTTTTCTTTTTCTTACAATTTTTCTGTTGGAGAAATTAGATTTTTTTATCCTATGGAGTTTCCCACAAACTATATTTTGCTGATTACATCCCCTCATTTCTTTAACATGTTCCTCTATTCTTTTTATTTCATACAAATTGGTCATTACACCTAGAGGCTTAATCAGATTCAAGCTCTCCTTCTTTGGCAACCTTTCATAGGTGGCGTTAACAGTATGTAATGTTTGACTGAGTTTTTAACAATGTCAGAAAACACCGAGGGTCACCGTCAGCTATTTGGTGACCCCGAGGTTCATATAAGAAAATCAGCTTGTTTGGTTCACCTCAGCATCACTGAGGTCAGCTGAGCGACCATGGTCATCTCATGTCTCCAACGAAGTTGGAGAATGATCGTATTACCTAACTCAGAATTTTCGTAAAGTCTAAAGGAAATGACACACATAAATATGCCAGCATTTCAGGGATGTGAGCCGTTATCCTTATTTTCATTGTTAGAGCAAGGTTTTCATCACCAGCACCCTGAGGACACAGGACAAGGATGCTGAGAAGATTTTGTCATTACCTCGGGCTTACTGCAGCCATCAACAGAGTTGTTCCCAAGAAGGAGACCCATCCTTCTGCCTAGCGCTTCTTGCCGATGCTTATGTCCATCATCGTCAATCTGTCTGCAGAAAGGGCTGGTGGGAGACCGCAGGAGCTGGTGCTTGAATCAGCAAAGCAAGTGCCCAGGTCATCTGGGGACCTGAGCAGTCATGCTTCTCCCAGGAAGAGTTCTAGGAGGCAGAGAGGGTTAAATGGTGCCCCTTCAGCTCATCTCTAGTCTAAGATGCCTTTTCTTTGGGAACTTCTATTAGAAACATGTTTATTCTTCCTCTGGTTTTGGCAAGTTAGTAAATTATTGTAATTTAACCCTATAGTCAGAACATTTGGTTGCTCATTTATCATGATAAGCATTTTATAAGGTTTTGTAAAAAACCACTCAGGCTTATTTAGGGCCTAAAGGCATTTGTCTCAAAATTGGCTCTGAGTTTGATTTTTATATTTATGTACATATTAAATCTTCATATTGCCACTTACACCCTCTTAATGGCCTCCATTTAGTGAAGGATCCTGGAGTCTTTGGTGAAGTTATAAAGCTAAGAGGCCATCTATAAGTTGGTCTACTTCTGTTGTAAAGATAAATCTAATTTTAGTGGCTTAATACCGGAAGTTGAGTTTCTAAGCTTTGAGAGTCTGTGCTGTCCAGCCTTTACTTAGAGGAGGGCTGGGCCAGCTAGCACGTCTCCTGCAGGGAGATAATACGGCAGTTACAGCCTTTGGCTTTTCGCCTTTTGAGGCCTAGGAATAAAATGCTGTACTCTTTCCTCAGTATATGTTCATGAGAAGAGCTTGAACTCTGGGCCAGACTAAGCTTATTAGCGGTTTAGCCCTGAGAAAGCTACCTGACCTCTCTGAGCCTCAGTTTCCTGTCTGTAAGATAAGATACTAAAAGTCATTGCTGTTGTTGCTATTGTAGGGATTAAATGAGATAATGCAGATGAAGCACTGAGCAGTGTCTGGCAAATTTTAAGGACTCAATAATTGCTAGGTGTTATCATTACTGGTCCTGGATGGCCAGGTATTACATTACAATTTTTGTTTAAAATAATATTTCGTTGGAATGGATGAACCTAGAGACTGTCATACTGAGTGAAGTAAGTCAGAGAATGAGAAATATCGTATGACAACCCTAATATGTGGAATCTAAGAAGAAATGACACAGATGAACTTACAAAACAGAAAGAAACAGACTTAAGAATGAATTTATGGTCGCTAGGGCAAAGGGATAGTTTGGAAGTTTGAAATGGACATGTATGTGCTGCTATACTTAAAACGGGTAACCGACAAAGACCTACTATATGGCACATGGAACTCCCTCAACGTTATATGGCAGCCAGGATGGAAGGGGAGTTTGGGGGAGAATGTATACCTGTATGTAGATGGCTGAGTCCCTTCACTGTTCACTGGAAACTATCACAATTGTTAATCAGCTATACCCCAATATAAAACAAAAAGTTAAAAAAGAAAATTCATTATCAAAAATATATTTAGTTGGAATATTACTCAACAATAAAAAGCAACAAACTCTTGATACATGCAAAGAAGGAAATGGCAACCCACTCCAGTATTCTTGCCTGGAGAATCCTGTGGACAGAGGAGCCTGGAGGGCTGCTGTCCATAGCGTCGGACACAACTGAAATGACTTAGCAGCAGCAGCAGCTTGATACATGCAACAACTAGATGGGTATTATGATGAATGAAAAAAGCAAATCTTACAGAGTTATATATTGTGTAATTCTGTTTATATAATATTATTCAAATGATAAAATTACAGAGATAGAATAGCTTCCTGGTTGCCAGGGTAATGTTAGGGATGGAGGGAGTGGGGTATGCAGTAGACTATAAAGGAGCAACATAAGGGAAATTTGGGATGATGGAATGGTTCTATATCTTGATTGCAGGGGTGATCACATGAATCTACATGTGATAAAATGGCATGCAATTAATACAGACACATTGCACCAATGTCAATTTCCTGTTTGATATTGGATTATAGTTATATATATATAACCATTTGGGAAAACCAGCTGAAAGATCAGTGGTAACTCTGCACTGTCTTTGTAGCTTCTTGTGTATCTATAATCATTATAAAATAGACACTTAAAAAATAATACATAGGGCTTCCCTTGTGGTCCAGTGGTTAAGAATCTACCTTGCAATGCAAGGGACATCGATTCAATCCCTGGTCTGGGATGATCCCACATTCCGGGGAGCATCGAAGCCTGTTTCTCACAACTACTGAGCCCAAGCTCTAGAGCCTGTGAGCCAAAACTACTGAGCCTCATGCATGGAGCCCGTGCTCTGCAACAAGAGAAGCCACCATGACGAGAAGCCCATGGATTGCAGTAAAGACCCACCACAGCCAAAAATAAAATAAATCTTAAAGAAACAATAATACATGGTATTTATATTATAAAGTCTAAATACAGCTCATAGCTGAAACACATAGTATACTATGACTACAGCTCTTTCTGTGTGACACGTTTTTCCTCTAGATTTAAAAGTTGCCTCATATTTTATTTGCTTTGATTTGCTTTTTACCTAGTACCAGTTCTTCCTAGATTCTGTCAAAACTGTGAAATCCCCCTCAATGTGGTCAAACACACTAGGAAACTTCAGCTCAATTTTTTTCCCAGGTGACATCCCTCCTGGAACTCTCTGCCAGCTCTAGTATGAATCTGCTGTGCTCTTAGCTAATTTTGTACCCATTTTCATGGGAAAATATCTAGTCGTTGCTATGGTGGTGGTTTAGTTGCTAAGTCATGTCTGACTCTTGCGACCCCATGGACTATAGCCCACCAGGCTCCTCTATCCATTGGATTTCCGAGGCAAGAATACTAGAGTAGGTTGCCATTTCCTTCTCCAGAGGATCTGACAGGGATTGAATCTACATCTCCTACATTACAGGCAGATTCTTTATCTCTGAGCTACCAGTGAAGCCCCGTTGTCTCTATACCAGAGTCTTAAATTGTGGACTTGACAGGATGCTGAGATTTCAGAATATGTTACAATTTTTTCCCCACGTACCTGTATTTTCTGATTTTGCTGCTAATAACTTATAGTACTTGTGTTACACCATCTTTATACCCTTTATCACAGAAGGAAGGAAGAGGGCATACAGTCTAAAAAACCAAATAAACAAAAGGTGTAATTTTAGCTTTGTGAGCACACACATGGAATCCTGGGGGGTATTCAGTCAGGCTTGTACTCCTCTCCAACAGATACAGTCCTCACACTGTGGTCGCTGGGGCACTCATAGTGGCTCATCTCTATCTTAAGATCTTGACCCTTCTTTCTTGGTGCATGAGGGTGGGGCTCTACTCCCAGATTCCTGGCAGGTACCACAAGGTCATCATCCCTCAGCCATAACCAGCCCCTCATTCCTTGACAACACTCTCATGTCCCTCCCCTCTCTCAGTTCCCTTCTCCAACTCCCTTAGCCATTTTCAGTCCCTTTGTCTCCAGTCCCCACCCAGGCTCTACCCCAGTTACTGGTCACTTCAGTACATTTTAATCCTGTGACCGGAAGCGGGAGGAAGAAAGTAAAGAGCTTCGGATCATGAAACTGAAAGAAAGAAGGGTAGAGACCCTTGCAGCGGTCTGGCCTCAGAATGGAGTGTTTAAAAGACCAGCAGACCTATTTCATTACTAAATTTAACCTCATTCTGATTCCCTCACATCTTATTAGACCAAAGAGTCTTTTAGTTTGTTCTAGATTTGGATTATTTTACAAAAAGCGACATTCTCTTAGGTATCGCCAAGAGAGGCAGAGAGGAAATTCACCAGACTTCAGTAAAAGGAAGCAAAAAAGCTTGAGGTAGAAGAGAGGAAGCAAGTCACAGACACAGAGGGGTGAACTGGGCAATGCAACCTTCCTCTCAAAATAAAGTGCGAGCTGCGGAGTACTCTTCAGGCCCTGAGAAACAAGTGAAGGGCTGTGCCTACCGCACCCTGCAAGTTCCTGACGAAACACTCTAGCTCACTCCCTACACGTTCATGTGGGAGCCTGTGGAATCTCAATAAGCAAGAGAATGTGCAACAAATTCTAAAGAAAAGAGCTTTAACATTCAATGTGTCTGGTGGAAATAAGCCTATGCGTCTCAGAAATTCTAAGGCAAAGCCCTCCAAACAAACCATGGAGCAATCTAGTGATGATCTGCAGTGGATTGTCTGAGTGGATTTGCTGCCTTCTGGTAAAACACAAATATGCTTAACAGGCCCCCAAATTCCCCTGGCTTTGATTTACATTCAAGAGCAAAGCCATCTGTGATATTTCAGGTTAACCTTGCATTCCCTATCTTCTATAATCTCTCAAGGCTCTTGAGTATATTAAAAACATTTCTTAGGAACATTATAAGAAAAATGATCTAAAGTACAGCTCCATGTATAATAAGAATTTTTTCTATGTCCATTCCATCATTCCTTTTAACAAATATCATGATTCAAGTACCGAAGTCCCAGGGAAACCGCTTGGCATATTAAAGCATTTTGAACTTGCTAATTCGATTTAAGAAATAGCCTGGCTAGCCCATATAGAAGGCATTTCACACCTCCTCTTCATAGGTGGTGTATTTCCTTAAGTGTACAAAGACCTGGGGAATTCTTAGTTTAATCTAGATTATTCACCTTGGCAAGATAGCCAGCAGTGACAGATGAAACCAAATCTGTGTATTTGCATAAGGCAAGAAGAACTGTGATTTTACTCTGGCGGCAGAACAAGGGCTGGGTGCAATCCCCAAATCTAATTACTAGAAGTAGAGCCAGCGAGCAATCTTTTCACCACACAATACAGTTTGTAAACAGTCTCTGTTTTAGGATCTTCTCTCCTATTTTTCTCTCTCCCTCTCTCTTTTGCTATGACATTTAGCCACTTGTGTAGATAAATTGTTAACAGCAACAAAAATGGTTCTGCAGAAAGTTTTCATTAAAAACCCAAGGAAGTCAGAATCTTATGGGCAAATGTATGGACCACAGGGAAGAGATGAGCAATTCATCATTTCTGTAATTTTATTTTTGTACCAACGGTTGTTTCTTTAATGATGGAAAAATGAGGGCCCCCTTACCTCCACCAACATCTTTGAAGACAAGACAGAATTCATTTCCTGTCTCCTTCCCCTCCCCACCCCCCACACCCATACCCCTTCCTTGCTATGGAGCCTCTTCTTAGAATCTCTAAGAAGTCTTAATCTCTGTCTCTTTTCTGAGTTTTACAAAACAGAAATCTGCTGGTTTCATCCCATCTTGTTTTCTGCCTTGCTTCCATTTAATTTTTTTAAAACTTTTTTGTCTGTGCGTATATACAAAGGAGCTATAAAATGAGGTTATCTCTGTGGAAGAAGGCATGGGCAGTTCAGTTCAGTCGCTCAGTCATGTCCGACTCTTTGTGACCCCATGGACTCCAGCATACCAGGCTTTCCTATCCATTACCAACTCCCAGAGCCTGCTCAAACTCATGTCCATTGAGTCGGTGATGCCATCCAACCATCTCATCCTCTTTCAACCCCTTCAATCTTTCCCAGCATCAGAGTCTTTTCTAATGAGTCAGTTCTTCTCATCAGGTGGCCACAGTATTGGAGTTTCAGTTTCAGCATCAGTCCTTCCAATGAATTATCAGGACTGATTTCCTTTAGGATCGACTGGTTGGATCTCCTTGCAGTCCAAGGACTCTCAAGAGTCTTCTCCAACACCACAGTTCAAAAGCATCAATTCTTCGGCGCTCAGCTTTCTTTATAGCCTAACTCTCACATCCATACATGACTACTGGAAAAACCATAGCCTTGACTAGATGGACCTTTGTTGACAAAATAATGTCTCTGCTTTTTAATATGCTGTCTAGGTTAGTCATAACTTTCCTTCTAAGGAGAAAGCGTCTTTTAATTTCATGACTGCAATTACCATCTGCAGTAATTATGGAGCCCAGAAAACTAAAGTCAGCCACTGTTTCCACTGTTTCCCCATCTATTTGCCATGAAGTGATGGGACCGGATGCCATGATCTTAGTTTTCTGAATGTTGAGCTTTAAGCCAACTTTTTCACTCTCCTCTTTCACTTTCATCAAGAGGATCTTTAGTTCTTCTTCACTTTCTGCCATAAGGATGGTGTCATCTGCGTATCTGAGGTTATTGATATTTCTCCCAGCAATATTCCCAGCAATCAAGATTCCAGCTTGTGCTTCATCCAGCTCAGCATTTTCCATGATGTACTCTGCATACATGTTAAATAAGCAGGGTGAGAGTATACAGCCTTGATGTACTCCTTTCCCGATTTGGAACCAGTCTGTTGTTCCATGTCCAGTTCTAACTGTTACTTCTTGACCTGCATACAGATTTCTCAGGAGGCAGGTCAGGTGGCCTGGTATTCCCATCTCTTGAAGAATTTTCCACAGTTTGTTGTAATCCACACAGTCAAAGGCTTTGGCAAAGTCGATAAAGCAGAAATAGATGTTTTTCTGGAACTCTCTTGCTTTTTTGATGATCCAACAAATGTTGGCAATTTGATCTCTGGTTCTTCTGCCTTTTCCCAATCCACCTTGAACATCTGGAAGTTCATGGTATATGTACTGTTGAAGCCTGGCTTGGAGAATTTTGAGCATTACTTTTTTAGCAAGTGAGATGAGTGCAATTGTGCAGTAGTTTGAGCATTTTTGGTATTGCCTTTCTTTGGGATTGGAATGAAAACTGACATTTTTCAGTCCTGTGGCCACTGCTGAGTTTTCCAAATTTTCTGGCATATGCAGTGCAGCACTTTCACAGCATCATCTTTTAGGATTTGAAATAGCTCAACTGGAATTCCATCACCTCCACTAGCTTTATACATAGTGATGCTTCCTAAGGCCCACTTGACTTCACATTCCAGGATGTCTAGCTCTAGGTGAGTGATCACACCATCGTGGTTATCTGGGCCATGAAGATCTTTTTTGTATAGTTCTTCTGTGTATTCTTACCACCTCTTCTTAATATCTTCTGCTTCTGTTAGGTCCATACAGTTTTTGTCCTTTATTGAGCCCATCTTTCATGAAATGTTCCCTTGGTATCACTAATTTTCTTGAAGAGATCTCTAGTCTTTCCCATTTTATTATTTTCCTCCATGTCTTTGCATTGATCACTGAGGAAAGCTTTTTTATCTCTCCTTGCTATTCTTTGGAACTCTGCATTCAAATGGGTATATTTTTCTTTTTCTCCTTTGCCTTTCACTTCTCTTTTTTTCTCAGCTATTTGTAAGGCCTCTTCAGACAGCCATTTTGCCTTTTTGCATTTCTTTTTCTTTGGGATGGTCTTGATCACTGCCTCCTGTACAATGTCAAGAACCTCCACCCATAGTTCTTCAGGCACTCTGTTTATCAGACCTAATCTGTTGAAACTATTTGTCGCTTCCTCTGTATAATTGTAAGGGATTTGCTTTAGGTCATACCTGAATAGTCTAGTGGATTTCCCTACTTTCTTCAATTTAAGTCTGAATTTGGCAATAAGGAGTTCATGATCTGAGCCACAGTCAGCTCCTGGTCTTGTTTTTGCTGACTTTATAGAGCTTCTCCATCTTTGGCTGCAAAGAATATAACCAATCTGATTTCGGTATTGACCATCTGGTGATGTCCATGTAGAGAGTCTTCTCTTGTGTTGTTGGAAAAGGGTGTTTGCTATGACCAGTGCGTTCTCTTGGCAAAACTCTTCTAGTCTTTGCCCTTCTTCATTCTGTACTCCAAGGCCAAATTTGCCTATTACTCCAGGTAGCTCTTGACTTTGTATTTTTGTATTCGAGTCCCCTATGCTGAAAAGGACATCTTTTTTGGTGTTACTTCTAAAAGGTCTTGTAAGGCTTCGTAGAACCATTCAACTTCAGCTTCTTCAGCATTACTGGTTGAGGCATAGACTTGGATTACTGTGATATTGAATGGTTTGCCTAGGAAATGAACAGAGATCATTCTGTTGTTTTCGAGATTGCATCCAAGTATTGCATTTCAGACTCTTTCACTGACTATGAGGGCTACTCCATTTCTTCTAAGGGATTCTTGCCCACAGTAGTAGATACAATGGTCCTCTGAGTTAAATTCACCCATTCCAGACCATTTTAGTACTCTGATTCCTAAAATGTCAATGTTCACTCTTGCCATCTCCTGTTTGACCACTTCCAATTTGCCTTGATTCATGGACCTAACATTCCAGGTTCCTATGCAATATTGTTCTTCATAGCAATGGACTTTACTTCCATCACCAGTCACATCCACAACTGGGTGTTGTTTTTGCTTTGGTTCCATCTCTTCATTCTTTCTGGAGTTATTTCTCCATTGCTCTCCAGTAGCATATTGGACTCCTAACCTAGGGAGTTCATCTTTCAGTGTCCTATCTTTGTTCCTTTTCATACCACTCATGGGGTTCTCAAGGCAACAATATTAGAGTGGTTTGCCATTCCTTTCTCCAGTGGACCACATTTTGTCAGAACTCTTCACCATGATATGTTCATCTTGGGTGGCCCTACACAGCATGGGCAAGAGGGGACTTTTAACTTTGCTCCCTTCAGCACTCTTAAAATTCTGTTTTACCATAGGAACATATTACCTTTAAGCTTCCCTGGTGTCTCAGATGGTAAAAGAATCTGCCTGCAAAGCAGGAGACCCAGGTTCAATCCCTGAGTCAAGAAGATCCCCTGGAGAAGGGAATGGCTACCCATTCCAGTATTCTTGCCTGGAAAATCCCATGGACAGAGGATCCTGGAGAGCTACAGTCCATGAGGTTGCAAAGAGTTGGAGATGACTAACATTTTCATATTACTTTTATAATTTTAAAATATATTTTCTGATTACAAGTAGTGAATATTTATTGTAGATAATTTGTAAAATAGAGAAATGTGTGTGTATATGCTCAATTGCTCAGTTGTGTCTAACTCTTTGTGACCCCATGGACTCTAGCCCACCAGGCTCCTCTGTCCATGGGATTCTCCAGGCAAGAATACTGGAGTGGGGTGCCATGCCCTCCTCCAGGGGATTTTCCAACCCAGGGATTGAACCTGCGTCTCTTGCGTGTCCTGCATTAGCAGGTGGATTCTTTACTACTGTGTCACCTGGGAAGCCACAAAGTAGGCAAAAGTGAAAAGCAAAATCTCAAAGCCTCTCCCATCCTTGCCTGTGCCTGGTGAGCCATCATTTATGGTGGGCACACTCAGCACCTCCCAGGAGGGACCCTCGGGGCTTGCTTGGTGTGGAAATAAAGAGAAGGGATATACCCATGGCTGGGAAAAGGTAACTTAGGGTCTAGAGAGCTTTTATCTTTCCATCATCCCACACTTTCAGCTTCATTGGTACCTGCTGCCACCTGCCTCATTTCTAAGGAAGAGACTGGCTTGCCTCTTGTGCTGCCATGGCCCCGTGACCCCTGGGCACCTAGTGGTCATCTTTTTGGTGCATCAAGTCAGTCACTGCTCTTCTGTTTGCTTTCAAGCTTCAAAAATTTTGCCAATATCTCCAATGTGCTGTTGTCTCCTCCTATTCCTCACCTTTCTGGGCTTTTGTCTTGTTGAGACTTTTAATGGAACTTTATAGGGTTTTCCAAGGGTGTAGATGTTCAGTCTGTCACCTTTAACTAGGAGTGCCCATATTCTGTTTAAAATACTTTAAAAAATAAGTATTTGTAATGGTTGCATAATAACTCTTGTATGTAGGTATACCATAATTTACTTAACCTTACCTTACAGGCACATTTTTTTTTTTACAGGCACATTTTTGCCTATATTATTCATTTCCTTAAAATGAAACACTACCTGAAGACCTGCTGGACCTAGGAACATGAACAATGTGAAGAAGCTTTGCATGGACTTCCTCGCACGTGATTTACATTCTGGCAGAGGTTCATGGAAGTGCTCTCTTCTCTGTCACCGTGAGCCACCCTCTCTCTGGATGCTCCACTTTCTCTTACATCGCTTCTCCTTGAAGAGTGGTCCTCAGTTCTGTTTGATTTTCCTTCTATTTGGCTGCTGTTCCCCACACATAGCTCCTCTGGGCCTCGGGGAATCAGCTTCTTGCTCTGAGCTCATGCAACCAGGATCAGAATGTACTTCTGAAACACTATTACAGGGCTCCCTTCCAATAACGTTTTGCATTTTGCATTTAGCCTGAATTTCCATTTTGGCTCTTCTGTATAGGAAGCTTCATCAGGATTCTGGTCCTTTGCTTCTCAGCCTTGTTACCTCTACAGCTTATGCTGTGATATTCTTTCTGTTCATCTACTTGCTGGTGGATGAATATCTGTGCCTTAGTCTTATTAGTCTGTCTCAGAATCTCTTAGGCAATTGCATGACTAAATCTGCCTATGATTTTGTTGGTGTACTCTCAGTTAAAAGAGAGCTTGCTTAAAAACTCGATGAGTTCTGTATATAAATATAATCTGTCTACCAAAAATTTGCAGAGGAAAATGCTCAGGCTGCTACATTTTTCACTGTCTATTTGAGTGAAAATAGACTAGTTTTGAGTAGTTTGGGGGAGGAAGGAAAGAGGTCTTCGGGTACCTGGGCTCACCCTCTCTAGTTCCAGACACAGGTGGAATCTAAGAATATTCTACCACATTTAAAGCCTAATTCTGAACAAGCCTGATTGCTTTCTCATGGGTGGGGGCCCCCTGTGTTCTTAATTCCATTTATTCTTCCAGTAAAGAAAGTACCACCAATAGTGGGCACCATTTAACATCTGAAGTCACACAAATACAGCACTAATTTTAGTTCTTAATGGTAACATCCAAGATGGGGATTAGGCTCCATGAAATTCTCTGCCTTTTTCCTGCTCTTTTTGATGGTGTTTCTGCCATTTCATATTTCCCTTCTCTATTTTTGGGTAGGTGTCAGCTTGTCCATTTCTATCGTTCACTCTATGTACCAATTTCATTCTCCTGATTTTTTCTTTCCCATTAGTTTTTTCTACCCTTCTTTCCCTCTTTAACAGGTTAAAATCGAATTTTTCTAGCATCTACATTTTTCCTCTGTAATACTGAATAGTTGTCCATTTCCAGTTCTATACATTCAGTAGTTTTCTGTTCTCAATTTTCAAAGAAGATGACTGAAGTCTTATTAATGTCTTTCTCTTTAAAACATAAATTACTTTTGACTCCTTTGTTTCTTGGCTGTCTTTTTTCCCTTTGTGGGTCAGTATCACCTAGTGACAAGGCTTCTAGATACAACTAAGCATTCCTTGATCAACGTTTCTTAAATGTTATGAAGGTTCTGCTATTTATTCCAGTCATTTCAATATGGCCACATATCCTTATTCTTGGCCATTTAAAAAGTCTTATTATTAACATAAAAATAGGGTATATTTCAAATACAGATTTTTTAAAAAGCTTACATTTATTAACATTATCAGGTACTCCTCTAGGGATTTTATAGTAATCAGCTTGTTTGAACTTTGTTCAAATGTCCCTTTCAGCGAGGCCTTCTCTGGCCACTTTTTCTAAGAGGAAAACCCCCTGACTTTTCTAAGTCTCTCCTGCTTAGTATTCATCCCTACCTAATATCCTATATTTTTCTTTATCTAGCTTCTCACTTCTCTCTCTCTCCAGAATATATGCTCCCTGAGGACACTGGTTTCTGTGGGCTTTGATCATTGCTACGTATCTCAGCACCTAGAACACTACTTGGGAGGTAGTGGGGCCTCAATAAATACTTGCTGAATGAGGAAATGAACTCATTTAATCTTCACCACAACCCCATAAGATATTTGCTATCACTGTTCCCATTTTAAAGAGGAAACTGAGGCACAGAGCAGTTAGGTAACTTGCTAAGTTTACACAACTTTTAAGTGGAAGAGCTGGTATCCTAACCCCAGCAGGTTCCATAGATCTTGTTCTGTATACATATATATATATATAATTTTATCTATTTTTGGCTGTGACGGGTCTTAGTTGCTGCATGGGCTTTTCTCTAGTTGTGCCAAATGGGGGCTACTCTCTGGTCATGGTGCATGGGCCTCTCGTTGCAGTGGCCTCTCTTGCTGCAGAGCACAGCCTCTAGGTGTATGAGTGTCAGTAACTGCTGCATGTGAGCACAACAGTTGTGGTTCCTGGGCTCTAGAGCATAGGCTCAGGAGTGTGGCATGGGGCTTAGTTGTTCCTAGGCATGTGGGATCATCCTGGACCAGGGGTCTAACTTGTGTCTCCTACATTGGCAGGCAGATTCTTTACTACTGAGCCACCAGGAAAGCTCCATAAACCTTGTTCTTAACAACGAATGATGCTCAGGTACCCAGTATCCACATTTATTTTTATTCTTTTTTTAGAGTGAACATCACTTTTTTGGGTATGTTTTTGTTTTGTTTCATTGAGGTATAGTTGATGTACAATATTATATAAGCTTCAGGTATACAACAGAGTGATTCACAATTTTTAAAGGTTATACTCAATTTATAGTTTTTACAATATATTGGCTATATTCCCTATGTTGTACAATGTATCCTTGTAGCTTATTTATTTTATATATAATACGTTACGCCTCTTAATCCCCTACTCCTATCTTTTAGGGCAGGGAAGGGCAGGGCAGAAAACTAGAGTAGACATTTTTCCAAAGAAAACATACAGATAGCCAACATGCACATGAAAAGCTGCTCAACGTTGTTAATCATCAGAAAAATACAAATTAAAACCACAAAGGGATATTACCTCACACCCGTAAGAGTGTGTGCACGCTAAGTCGCTTCAGTTGTGCCCAGCTCTTTGAGACCCTATGGACTGTAGCCCACCAGACTTCTCTGTCCATGGGGATTTTCCAGGCAAGAATACTGGAGCGGGCTGCCATGCCCTCCCTCAGGGGATCTGCCTGACCCAGGGATTGAACCTGTGGCTCTTATGTCTCCTGCATTGACAGGTGGGTTCTTTACCACTAGCTCTACCTGGGAAGCCCAGTCAGAATGGCTATCATCAAAAGGAACACAAATAACAAATTCTGGCAAGTGGGGATGTAAATTGGTGCAGTCACTGAGGAAAACAGTATGGAGACTTCTCAAAAATCCCAAAACAGAACTACCACATGACCCTGCAATCCCAATCTGGTTATATATCCAAAAAAAACCAAAAGCACCAATTCAAAAAGATGCCCGCACCTCAACGTTCACAGCAGCACTACAAGTTCCCTTACAACAGCCAAGATACGGAAGCAACCTAAGTGTCCATCAACAGATAAACAGATAGACGAAATATGGTATCTATCTATCTATATATCTATTTATGTGGTATTTATACATATATAGGTAGTATATATATGTGATACACACACACATACTGTAATACTACTTACCCATTAAAAGAACAAAATTTTGCCATTTGCAGCAACATACATGGACTTCAGATCAGATCAGATCAGATCAGTCGCTCAGTCGTGTCCGACTCTTTGCAACCCCATGAATCGCAGCACGCCAGGCCTCCCTGTCCATCACCAACTCCCAGAGTTCACTCAGACTCAAGTCCATCGAGTCAGTGATGCCATCCAGCCATCTTATCCTCTGTCGTCCCCTTCTCCTCTTGCCCCCAATCCCTCCCAGCATCAGAGTCTTTTCCAATGAGTCAACTCTTTGCATGAGGTGGCCAAAGTACTGCTGTTTCAGCTTTAGCATCATTCCTTCCAAAGAAATCCCAGGCCTGATCTCCTTCAGAATGGACTGGTTGGATCTCCTTGCAGTCCAAGGGACTCTCAAGAGTCTTCTCCAACACCACAGTTCAAAAGCATCAATTCTTCGGCACTCAGCCTTCTTCACAGTCCAACTCTCACATCCATACATGACCACAGGAAAAACCACAGCCTTGACCAGACAAACCTTTGTTGGCAAAGTAATGTCTCTGCTTTTGAATATGCTATCTAGGTTGGTCATAACTTTCCTTCCAAGGAGTAAGGGTCTTTTAATTTCATGGCTGCAGTCACCATCTGCAGTGATTTTGGAGCCCAGAAAAATAAAGTCTGACACTGTTTCCACTGTTTCCCCATCTATTTCCCATGAAGTGGTGGGACCGGATGCCATGATCTTCGTTTTCTGAATGTTGAGCTTTAAGCCAACTTTTTCACTCTCCACTTTCACTTTTATCAAGAGGCTTTTGAGTTCCTCTTCACTTTCTGCCATAAGGGTGGTGTCGTCTGCATATCAGAGGTTACTGATATTTCTCCCGGCAATCTTAATTCCAGCTTGTGTTTCTTCCTCCAGCATTTCTCATGATGTACTCTGCATATAAGTTAAATAAACAGGGTGACAATATACAGCCTTGATGAACTCCTTTTCCTATTTGGAACCAGTCTGTTGTTCCATGTCCAGTTCTAACTGTTGCTTCCTGACTGCCTACAGGTTTCTCAAGAGGCAGATCAGGTGGTCTGGTATTCCCATGTCTTTCAGAATTTTCCAGTTTATTGTGATCCACACAGTCAAAGGCTTTGGCATAGTCAATAAAGCAGAAATAGATGCTTTTCTAGAACTCTCTTGCTTTTTCCATGATCCAGCGGATGTTGGCAATTTGATCTCTGGTTCCTCTGCCTTTTCTAAAACCAGCTTGAACATCAGGAAGTTCACGGTTCACATATTGCTGAAGCCTAGCTTGGAGAATTTTGAGCATTACTTTACTAGCGTGTGAGATGAGTGCAATTGTGCGGTAGTTTGAGCATTCTTTGGCATTGCCTTTCTTTGGGATTGGAATGAAAACTGACCTTTTCCAGTACTGTGGCCACTGCCGAGTTTTCCAAATTTGCTGGCATATTGAGTGCAGCACTTTCACAGCATCATCTTTCAGGATGTGGAATAGCTCAACTGGAATTCCATCACCTCCACTAGCTTTGTTCGTAGTGATGCTTTCTAAGGCCCACTTGACTTTACATTCCAGGATGTCTGACTCTAGGTCAGTGATCACACCATCTTGATTATATGGGTTGTGAAGATTTTTTTTGTACAGTTCTTCTGTGTATTCTTGCCATCTCTTCTTAATATCTTCTGCTTCTGTTAGGTCCATACCATTTCTGTCCTTTATCGAGCCCATCTTTGCATGAAATGTTCCTTTGGTATCTCTGATTTTCTTGAAGAGATCCCTAGTCTTTCCCATTCTGTTGTTTTCCTCTATTTTTTTGCATTGATCGCTGAAGAAGGCCTTCTTATCTCTTCTTGCTATTCTTTGGAACTCTGCATTCAGATGTTTATATCTTTCCTTTTCTCCTTTGCTTTTCACTTCTCTTCTTTTCACAGCTATTTGTAAGGCCTCCCCAGACAGCCATTTTGCTTTTTTGCATTTCTTTTCTATGGGAATGGTCTTGATCCCTGTCTCCTGTACAATGTCACGAACCTCATTCCATAGTCCGTCAGGCACTCTATCTATCAGATCTAGGCCCTTAAATCTATTTCTCACTTCCACTGTATAATCATAAGGGATTTGATTTAGGTCATACCTGAATGGTCTAGTGGTTTTCCCCACTTTCTTCAATTTAAGTCTGAATTTGGCAATAAGGAGCTCATGGTCTGAGCCACAGTCAGCTCCTGGTCTTGTTTTTACTGACTGTATAGAGCTTCTCCATCTTTGGCTGCAAAGAATATAATCAATCTGTGTGATGGTGTTGACCATCTGGTGATGTCCACGTGTAGAGTCTTCTCCTGTGTTGTTGGAAGAGGGTGTTTGCTATGACCAGTGCATTTTCTTGGCAAAACTCTATTAGTCTTTGCCCTGCTTCATTCCATATTCCAAGGCCAAATTTGCCTGTTACTCCAGGTGTTTCTTGACTTCCTACTTTTGCATTCCAGTCCCCTATAATGAAAAGGACATCTTTTTTTTTTGTTTGGAGGGCATTAAATCAGACAAAAACAAGTACTGTATAATATCACTTATATCTGAAATCTAAAAAATACAACAAACTAGTGGTTATAACAAAAAAGAAGCAGAATCAGAGATAAAGAGAACTAGTGGTTACTAGTGGGGAGAAGGAGTGAGGAAAGGACACATTTATTTTTTGAAGGAAAAAATGTCTTAAAGGGAAAAAACTTATAGAAAGTAGACGTTCCTTTTTTAACTCTTTCTGGTTCCGGTCCCTTCCAGCCTTCCTCAGATGTAACCACTGTCCTGAAGCTGATGCATACCCACCTTCGGGTATATATTTCCTATTTGGAACTATCTTCCAAGTGGCTTCGAAGCTACCGGTGAGAACCATGTGTGGAGGCGGAAAAGAGCTCCACAACTGAAAACTCCCTAAATCCATGTCTCGGGTTAAGTACTGACTGCTTTTGTTCCTTTCACTCTCCTATTAATTTTTTTCCTTTTCTACTTACAGACACTCATTTTTCTAGCTGAAAATAGAAAACCTTATCAGATTGGAATAGCAGTCCTTCTTGCTGTAGTTTTTTTTCCCCAAAGATGGGATGAATTTGAGCCTCGTCAGAAAGCCATCTGCTGTGTACGCACAGACCTATTCAGAGCCAGAAAAAGAAAATAAAGGAGGGGGAAAGCCCTGGCTTTCTCATTTTAAAACAAAGAGCTGTGGCTTGTGAGCTCTATGCCTCTGACAAAGGCTGACCACAGAGCAGCGTGCGCCGACCAGGAATACAGGGCGTGAGGAGTTCTGCATTGTGCACGCTGACCTTGCGGAACTTTTCTACTAATGAAGAAGACACTTAATGAACAGGGAAGAAGGCCCCAAGTCCAGCCCTCAGAGTTCCCACCAGTTCTCTATGAAAAATGGCCATTGGATTTGTGGTCTGCTGCCCCAATCATCCGGAGAAGGCAATGGCACCCCACTCCAGTACCCTTGCCTGGAAAATCCCATGGACTGAGGAGCCTGGTGGGCTGCAATCCATGGGGTCACAAAGAGTTGGACACGACTGAGCGACTTCACTTTCACTTTTCACTTTCATGCATTGGAGAAGGAAATGGCAACCCACTCCAGTGTTCTTGCCTGGAGAATCCCAGGGATGGGGGAGCCTGGTGGGCTGCCATATATGGGGTCGAACAGAGTGGGACATGACTGAAGCAACTTAGCAGCAGCAGCCCCTATCATCTTTGCCATCCCTTTTGCTGATTTCATTTCACTCACTGTCACTCCTGTTGTGTCAGACCTTGCCAGTCTTGATGTAGGACTATTATGGAAGGATGCTGTGAGGTCTTCAGAAAACACTTCCTTCAGTCCATGGGGGTACCCTTGCTGCCAGACTTCACTTTCACTTTTCACTTTCATGAATTGGAGAAGGAAATGGCAACCCACTCCAGTACTCTTGCCTGGAGAATCCCAGGGATGGGGGAGCCTGGTGGGCTGCCGTCTATGGCATCGCAGAGAGTCGGATACAACTGAAGCGACTTAGCAGCAGCAGCAGCAGTCCTGATTTCTGTTGAAATACTTCATCCTTTATTTTCCTCAAGTCATGGAGCAAAAAATAAATCGCAACATGAAAACTCACACCCAAAACCAAGTATTTTCATACTCTTGAGAACATTTAAATACTGTTCTTTTTTCCAATTTTAATTTTAATGTCTATTTTTGTAAGTAAAAAAGTAATTTACAAAAGTAAAATACTTAAATAATATATAAATACATAACTTAGAAAGTTAAAGTCCTTTCTTATCCTAACTCACGGAAAACTGTTAACAGAATTTTTCACCATTCACATTTCTTCAGTTTTGTGAAACTCCATGCTTTAACGTACTCTGTGCTCCCCATAGTAATTACTCTCCTCTTTTACCTCTGGCTACCCATTTAACATGGGAGTTCCCAGGTGGTGTCTGGGAATAATCCACCTGCCAATGCAGAAGACTCAAGAGACGTGGGTCAGGAAGATCCCCTGGAGTAAGAAACGGCAACCCACTCCAGTATTCTTGCCTGAACATTTCCATGGACAGAGCCTGGTGGGCTACAGCCCATGGGGTCGAAAAACGTAGGATGTGACTGAGCACATCACAGCACCTGTTTAATATGACTTCCTCCAGACTATAAGCTCCATAAGGACCTACACCCTGTCTGTCCCATTTAGCTGTGGTAGCCCCAGTGTCTAACCACTGTACCTGGCACACAGTTGGCACTCAACATAAATTTGCTAAGTGAATGCTTTCACTCTGGGCATGGGAAGCAGGCAAAGCAGGCTCTGTAATGCCTTTTTATTGATGAGGAAACAGACTCAATTCATGACTTGTCCACAGTCACAACTATTAAGTAGTAGAGCTGAATCTCAACCCAGATCTTCTGATCCCACATCAAAAGGACTTTCCTTCTAAGTATATCTTCCCCTTAATAACTAACTGTCAGAGAATCATGACCATGTTACTAATCAAAGTCTTCACTATGTCCAACTCACCCCAAGAAGTCTCCATTTCACACAGAGGGGAAATGCATTGTTTGGAGGGGTTGTTTTTTTGAAATGTAGTTGGTTTACAATGTTGTGTTAATTTCTGCTTTACCAGAAAGAGATTTTTATATATATATATTCTTTTCCATTATGAATTATCATAGGATTTTGAATATAGTTCCCTGTGCTACACAGTAGGGACTTGTTGCTTATTAAATGCATTCAGTTTTGACATTTTTGAGTTAGAAGTAAATAAGCCAGAGAGGAAAGATTACCCTTCATCATTTCAGAAGATAAAACAGTGTTCAGGGAATGAGTTGTGAGGTTGCTTGCTGAGCAAATTATTCAAACGTGGAGTTCAGTTCTGTTTGGCTGTGCTAACAGAACTGTGGGCCCCTCTCCACTCTTGGCTTGTTCCCACAATCCTGGGCCCCTGGCTGCACACAATGAGCCTCCAGGAGCTCGGGCAAGCTTGGGTCTCCATGGCATTCACTGGAGGTGAGAATCTAGATGTGTGCCCCACACTTGTCTGCAGAATGACATTTCCATCCAAACACTTCAGGGCTGGTCAATAAGTAATGGAATTGCCACTGGTCCAGAGCATCTGGCTCCTGGGAAGAGGCCTGACCTCCCAAATGACTCTCTTTTGTGGTATAATCCTTTTTTTCCTTCTACACTCTTACATAAAACTTTAGCTCCTTTATTTTCAGAAGGGACAATTTTCTTCAGGGAAGAACTGTGCCAATTCCTCAACATTATATTGCAACTTAAAGGACATTTGTCTTCCTTCCCTTGTTTTCATTTTGCTTTAAGTCAGTTTTAGTTAGTACTTCTGATATAGACCAGCTAAAAGCAGTGCTTTCCACACTCATTGCCTTAATCACAGAAAAAGAATCCTTCCCTTTCTTACTCTTTTTCTTCTCTCTCTCCTCCCTTCCTCTTTCTACCTTCCCTTCCTCTTCTTCCTTCCCTCCCTCCTGATCTTCCTTTCTTCCCTCCTATAGGCAGCAGTTTTTATTTTTTTTAAAGCATTGTTTTGTAAAGTTCTTTGTTTATAAAAAAGACATTTATTTTATATATATATATACACACACACACACACATGACCATATGAAGTAGCTCAGTCATGTCTGACTCTTTGCAATCCCATGGACTGTAACCTACCAGGCTTCTCTGTCCATGGGATTTTACAAGCAAGAGTACTGGAATGGGTTGCCATTTCCTTCTCCAGGGTATCTTCCAGACCCAGGGATCGAACCCAGGTCTCCCTAATTGCAGGCAGACGCTTTACCATCTGAGCCATCAGGGAAGCCTATATATACACATATATATACATATAGATATCATATATATATATATATATATAGAGAGAGAGAGAGAGAATACACAAAACTGACTTAACCAGGTATTTTTAAAGTTCCAGTTGTTAAAGCAATAAGATTAGATGGACTTGATCATGGACATAAAGACTATAAAACTGGCATACAGTTCCAAATATATATGGGAATAAGTTTATTATAAAAGTAATACTTTTCAAATCAATAGAAGATGGATTATTCAATAAATGGTGGTAAAAAACACTGGCTAGCCATCTGGAAAAAGTATGCATGGATCAAAATCTCATTTTTTATATAAAAATAAAATCCAGAAATATCATCAAAAGTTCATATTGAAAATAAACCATAAAATAATAATGGTTTTATTATTATAAAATTATAATAGAAAATAAATTTTTCATAATTTGGAGATGAAGAGACTTTTTTAAATTCATTTTTTATTGAAGGATAATTGCCTTACAGAAGAAATGAGACTTTTATAACACTAAAAAATTCAGAATAGGAAGTACTGGTAGACTTTCAATATAAAATTTAAGTCTTTTTTTTTTTTTGGCAAGTGATTTTTTGCCTTGGCAATTGTTTTTTTCTTTTTTTTTAAATTTAAATATATTTATTTTAATTGGAGGCTAATTACTTTACAATATTTTATTGGTTTTGCCATACATCAACATGAATCTGCCACGGGTGTACACGTGTTCCCCATCCTGAACCCCCTCCCACCTCCCTCCCCGTACCATCCCTCTGGGTCATCCCAGTGCACCAGCCCCAAGCATCCTGTATCATGCATCGAACCTGGACTGGCGATTCATTTCTTATATGATATTATACATGTTTCAATGCCATTCTCCCAAATCATCCCACTCTCTCCCTCTCCCACAGAGTCCAAAAGACTGTTCTATACATCTGCCACCAAAAAGAAATGTACATTTAAAAGGTTGAGTGTGGTGAAGGAAATGGCAACCTATTTCAATATTCTTGCCTGGGAAATCCCATTGACAGAGAAACCTAGTGAGTTACAGTCCATGAGGTCACAAGAGTTAGACATGACTTAGCGACTGAACTACTGCCACCATCAGTACTATATTGAAATATTTTTATTTTTTCTGATATTCATCTGTTTATTGTATCTTGGATATAATTTTATACTGTGTTTCAAGTTTTACTGAGTAAATAAAATTTATTAATTGAAAAAATAAAAGGTTGAGTGATAAAGAACAAATTATGAAATTACATTATTTCCCACATAAGGTTAATATCCTCAAAGTACAAAATGCTTTTTTAAATCAATAAAACTTGCTTCTCAATCCTACTATCAAGATAGTGAGATTAGGGATACTTTCTACTTTCTTCTATATAGTCTTCTGTACTACTAATTTTTTTTTTACAGTAAGTATTTTAATCCATTAAATCAGTTAGTTTGGGGAAAAAATAGTTTAAAAGATATAGATGGACATCATTTCTCTTAATACTTAAAAGCCCGAAATAATTTTTTCAGAATGGCCCAACGGTTCTGCTTTGTAATATTAATCATTACACTTGGCCTTTAATATATACATGTAGTAAAATAAGAGCAACTGAGAAAAATAAGATACATGAGAAACTGAGGGAAAAATCATAAGACAAAGGAATTTTAATATGAAATGGCAGACCCCCACACTGAGGCCATTTGTTCTTTCAAAACCTGACTTGAATCTAAATCTTTGGATTAAAATTTGGCCTTTTCTTTTTTACAGATAAGAGTCCATTGAACAAAAGCTCTTTCGTCCCTCAATAGTTATTTTTAGCGCTAAGGTCTTTTCTTCTTAAACAGAGTGGTTTTTCTTTCCCCTGACATCTAAGTTGTACCATTAAGTTAAATGTATGATTTAAATTTCAATTTTACTGAAGCTGCAGGTAGAATTAAAGGGATCATACAGATGAGCGATTTCACTGAATGTCACCTCACATAAATTTACATAAAGCTGTAAAAATCTACACAGTCTCCGAAACTTCTTCTGAAAGAGAAAAGGGAGAAAAATGTATATTGAGCACATGGAGTTTGTCAAGAACTCTCTTGAGCTTCTTTATGAACATCATCTCACTTAATCCTCAGAGCCAAGAAGGGAAGTTAGAATTACCATCCTCATTTCATAGATGAGAGAACAGGCTCTTTGCAGTTAAATGATTTACTGGATATCACACCCACCTGATTCAAGCACCTATGCATGATCTTTCACCTGTACCCATGAACTTCTTCTTCTATGATGTAACCCATCTTCTATGATATAAGATTACTTGTATAGCATTAGTTCCCTACGTGGTCCTGAAGTCTTTTGCTGGTGTCTGGAATGATCTGAAAACTAGAGATGCTTCCCCCTCAGCAGCACTGAGGCATCCACATGGGCTCCCCATGCTCACCGTGGGGAGCATCCATTCACTGGTGCCCAGGCTCAGAGCCCAGGGTGGGTGTTAGGGGAAGCACACTGATTGAAACCGCCTACCCTGGCCAGGCACGACAGTAACTATTTGCATGAGTTGTTTTATGACAGGAGGTCCTGGTGAGGAACACGGAACTAATAAGCCTCCACCAACTGGAAGAGTTCGGGAAAGGTCAAAATGAGACACCACATGTCTGCCCACCTCCCAGAATCCTTCTCTCTGGCATTCTTTTTGGCTGAACAAGGCGTGTACCACCAGGAAGGACTCTTGAGTCAGAATGATTGGCTAAAGACAACCCAGAAACTAATCCCATCATCATAAAACTGAGACTGCAAGCCATGTGACATGTTCTCCTGGATTCCCTGCTGCTCTCCGCCCGGCTGCCCTTTCCCAATAAAATCTCTTGCTTTGTCAGCACATGTGTCTCCTCGGACAATTCATTTCCAAGTGTTGGACAAGAGCCGGATTTCAGGACCTGGAAAGGGTCCCCCTTCCTGCAAAAAATGGCGACTCTGGCGGGGACTCTTGATACCCCAACCACTCAGGGTACTCAGGGGCCAGCTTGCCTGCCAATGGACCAGACCCAGCAGCCGCAGCTGGGACCCTTTTGTCCCTGGTCTCCTCCCGATGCAGACAACTGGCCAGAGTGCCCCAACCAGGTAAGGAACAAGAGACTTTATTGACCTCTCTCCCCTGCCCTCTCTTTCCTCTCCTTAACCCTTCCTATCCTTCCCCTTTTTTCCAGTCCTCTGGTCCGTGGACGCAGCCGAGCCCACTGGAGTCTGGCTTGCCTCACTGCACAAACTGCCCACTAGCAGCAGCTGGCCTCAGTGACACTGTTGTGTGTTCTGGTTTCTTCTGTTCTACTTGCCAGTACTCATGCCCAGAGGAAGAGCCTGGCAGAGAAGCCCCAGGCCCTGCCTGGCTCTACCAGTTTGCAGCTGTGTTCCCCTGGGCAAGTGACCTGATTCTCTAAGCCTGTTTCCTTACCTGAAAAGGGAGATCTTTCTTGCATACCTGGTGGTGGTTTGGCTTTAACAATGGAAACCCATGCCTGGTGCTGCCCAAGTGTTACACAACATGAGCTGCTACAGCCCCTCAGTCTGGTCTCTGAGGCCCATCTAATGGCAGAACTCAAAATCACCCTCCCTTGTTGGCCAGGCCTTTGGGTCTAAACCACACTTGTGTCCTCAGCCCTGCATTTGGGAAATACTTTCCCCGAGGCAGCTGCATAAGCCCTGGCTGGCCCTCCCTCTCAGCAGGGCTGTGGTCATTCTGGGCTCGCCTGGATTCTAGGAAGTCTCCAATTTAGACACAAGCCTCATCTGTGGACAGACTCCAGTCTCCCCTAGAACCTAAAATAACATAGGGCTGATATGCTCATGGAATCAATGTTGACTTGAACCTTTTCCTTCTGACAGTTCTGCCAGAAACTTGTTTCAACAGAATGACAGTGGCTAGCTTGTGAATGAGCGTCATCTGGGGGAACTTCAGCTGCTGCAGAGGTCCATCTCTAATCCTGCACGCGGTCCTTCTGGGGCAAAATGGAGTTGCTGCCTAGCGCTCTCTTCCCAGATCTTCCTTGCCTCCCTCACCTCTGTCTGATTTTCTGAACTTCCTTAGCAGATTGTTGCTACAGGATAGATGCCAAGGGCTCACTTCCGCATTATTAATGGCCCAAGAGAAGGATGGGTAATTCACTGTAAACCTAGCCCACCACTGTTACTGGCTAAGGCTCAGAGAGAAGACTCAGTTACAAGGGGTCAGTGCTTCCCATCAGCGCTCCCCTACCCACTTGATAATTTTGTTTCCTTAACACGCCCGCATGAGCTTCCCTCGTAGCTCAGCTGGTAAAGTAATCCGTCTGCAATGTGGGAGGCCTGGGTTCAATCCTGGGTTGGGAAGATCCCCTGGAGAAGGGAACAGCTACCTACTCCAGTATTCTGGCTTGGAGAATTCCATGGACTGTATAGTCCACGGAGTCACAGAGAGTCACACACCATTGAGCAACTTTCACTTTCACTTTTCACTTTCAACCGCCTGCATACGTTTGTTACCAAGCCTTTGCTCATGCCATTCCCACCCCCACGGAATGCTCTTCCCCATCTCTGTCCTCGGAAGTCTGTAACATCCCCTCTACAAGTTTCCAGACACCCACCACCATTATGATCAGCTCACCCATCTATATTAGCAACAGTACATTCCTCTGTGTGTGCCTGAGACTGCCTATGTTTTGATCAAATTGATTTATCTTATTTCATTTAACACATTTTTAGTGTCTTCCCCTTTTTTTTTTTTTTAATTAATTTACTTGGCTGTGCTAGGTCTTAATTGGGGCACATGGAATCCAGTTCCCTGACTAGGGATCAAATCCGGGCCCCGGCATTGAGAGCAGGGAGTCTTAGCCACTGGACCACCAGGGAAGTCCCCGTTGTACACATTTTAAAAACATTATTCTAAGAAGAGGTCCGTACCTTCACTGATTACCTAAGGCACCAGAAAGTGAAGCAGCCCTGGTCTAGACTGTGTAGCCCATGCCCTCCACATCCAACAATGCCCAGCACACAGCAGGCTCTCAGCGCCTGCTTGTTGATTTGAACTGGGCCAGTGTGGGTGACAGTTCTCACAACATGTTGTGGCAGTGCGTCCCCAAGCAGCTCAAGCAGATCTGTGTCTTACCAAGGAGCAGGGTCACTCTCATTTTACATGTGCTGCTTGGCTGCCCTGCTGACCAGGCTCCAGCACGGCCTTGAGGCTCCCCCACTGCTGACCCAGCTGTGACAACATAAGACAGATCCAGCTGTGAGCGTGTCCACAGCTTCTCAAGGTCACACTGACGGCTCCAACTGAGGACCCAGGATCTCAAGTATGAAATACAGTTTCAGCAGAATTTCCCTTTGGCTAATTTGTCTTCTTTAGTACCCAAGCAGAAAAATCAGACTCATTGTTCTGCTCTTAATAAAAATAAAATTCAGTCTGGAGAAGCAGCAGAAAGCTGGTGGTGTCCACTCAGCTATGCAAGCCCGGTTGTCACTAAAGCTGATTGATAGTTACATGAGCATACAGAAATGATATCACTTTTATGTCCCTAGAAATTCCTCATTACACATTTGACCCCTCCTTCTGGGTTTTCAGTCATGATTGCTTCACAGTCAGAGATGGTCTAAGAAAACAACAGGGATCAGACTAATGAAATGCAAGAAGACAGAGTTGATTGGGGAGGGGGAGGAGCACAGCTGTCTTGGAGCATCTACTGCATCCCAGACCCTATTTCAGGCAGGTTACAAACTTCTTTTCACTTATTCTCATACCAACCTTCTGTATTAATTATGCTGATCCTCACTTTGCAAAGGGGGAAAGCCAGGGTTCGGAGAGGGCAGTAAGCATGTGCAAGATCACACAGCACTAGGGCAATAAGCACTAGCTCCACAGGGCTAGCGAGGAGCCGGTCTGCGTTTGTCTCAGCTTTGTCCCACCACAAAGCCTGTGCACTTCCCAAACTGGTCAAGTGGCCTAGGGCGAGGGCAGCTTCGAGCTCGACCTGGATCTCTGGAGTGACAGATGTTTGGTCCTTTCATCTAGGTCTGTCCGAGTGTCCATGGCCCCTGGTGCTGCCTGACCTAGCCACAGTCCTTGCTGGATGGGTGAAGCAGCCACATTTTTGCTGACCGTAAACTGAGCAACAGGCAAAGTTATTGCCAAGAAGCCCCAGAGCAGGTGGCAGCACTCAGCCAGCCTCTGCCATATTCACAAAAACAGAATATTGGCTTTTCTGAAATCCCCAAATTCCTGGCTGTTTTTTCCCAAATTCCTGGAAGGGACTCCCCTGTTGTCCCTTCCAACTAGCATCTTTCCTACTCTTGCTCTGAACATCCTCACAATGGCTTCCTCATCTTCTGTAAACCTGCCCTAGCAAAGGACTTGGTAGGTGAATTCCCTCTGACTCTGATAGGGCCTAGTATATACTGCTCCCAGAGATATTTATATTTTCAAGAGCCAAAAAATCTTACAGGTCAGGAATGACTTTATAACTGTGATGTCTTTGGAGGAGATGGGTGAGGTAAGCGGAGAGAAAGTATGAGAACAGAGAGACAGAGGAATGTCTTCCCAGTGGAGCCCCTGAATTATAAAGGGAACCCTCCTACACAGTTGGTGGGAATGTAAATTGGTATGGCCACTGTGAAGAACATTACAGAGGTTTATCAAAAAACTAAAAATAGACCTACCAACTGCTGCTGCTGCTGCTGCTAAGTCGCTTCAGTCGTGTCTGACTCTGTGCGACCCCATAGACGGCAGCCCACCAGGCTCCCCCGTCCCTGGGATTCTCCAGGCAAGAACACTGGAGTGGGTTGCCATTTCCTTCTCCAATGCATGAAAGTGAAAAAATGAAAGTGAAGTTGGTCAGTCGTGTCCAACTCTTCGAGATCCCATCGACTGCAGCCTACCAGGCTCCTCCATCCATGGGATTTTCCAGGCAAGAGTATGGACCCATCAATTCCATTCCTGGGTATATATCTAAAAGAAATGAAAATACTAATTCGAAAAGATACATGTGCCCCAGTGTTCATTACAGCATTATTTACAGTAGCCAAGAAATGGAGGCAACCTAGTGTCCACCAACAGATGAACAGATAAAGAGAATGTGGTGTATATGTACAATGGAATACCACTACTCAGCTATATAAGTAAGTTCAGTTTCCAGAACATATCATGTTCTTTTTTAATCTGTTTTCATCCATTCATCCATCCACCTGTTTATTCACTCAACAGGTCCAATGCCAAAGCCATTCCCGCATTTAAGGGTTTTGTTATGGCAGCAGTCCACTTCCAGGTAGTAGTCTATAAAGAGAATGAAATGTTGCCATTTGAAACAACATGGATGGACTTTGAGGGCGTTATACCAAGTGCAAAAGTCAGACAGACAAAGACAAATACTGTATGGTATCACTTACATGTGTAATCCAAAAAATACAAAAACTAATGAACAGAATTAAAAAAAAAAGCAGACTCACGTGGTTATCAGTGGGAGGGAGCCAATATAGGGAAGAGGGATTAAGAAGTACAAACTATCAGGTATAAAATAAGCTACATGGATATATTGTACAACATGGGGAATATAGGCAATATTTTATAACTATAAATGGTGTATAACCTTTAAAATTGTGAATCACTAACTATAGTATACACCTGTAATTTATATATTATATAGCAGCTATATTTCAACAAAAAATTAATATTTAAAAAATTCTCCGTCCAGATGAGAATCCTGAAGTTGGTTCTGTAGTCGATCACTGGACCAATTTCAAGTAGCCTTTTAAATTCCCAAGAGGGTTTACAGACAGCCATTGTTTCCCCCTTGGTTTCTGATGGTCACCTCTTTGGAGGAGTACTTCTTCTTTAGCTGCCCATTTGGCTGTTAAGCTGTCTGAACTGCATCATGATACCAGGATAAAAGGCGATGCCTGAAGAGCTGATGCAGGCCTGTAACTGTTGTGTCTCAGACAGGGCCAGGGTCCGGTCAGGGCGGGGCCTTCAGGGCAAGGCAGAGGCGAACTCAGTTCACTGTGCTCAAGGGGCTTTCAGTCTGGTGGGATATGCAGGAAATTTAAAGTATACCCACATATTTCTGGTACCTGGAAGTGGACTGCTGCCATAACAAAACCCTTAAATGTGGGAATGGCTTTGGCATTGGACCTGTTGAGTGAATAAATAAGTGGATGGACGAATGGATGAAAACAGATAAAAAAAGAACATGACATGTTCTGGAAACTGAACTTACTTCAGAATTACTAGAGCAAGGGGTCCATTTTGATGGGAAGTGCAGGAATTTTCCTCATTCAAAAACTATTTATTGCTTATTTTGTTCCTGATACTATGCTGCTATCTAACGCTGCAGTGATGGGCCCAACACACACTGTGCATGAAGCTGGGAAGGTGAGCTGATGGAACCCAGGTACACATAAGGCTCCTCTTTCTCCCTCCACACCTTCAGGGTTTCACAAGGTCTCGACTCAGCTCCTTCTCTCCCTCTGTCTCTGCATCCACCTCCCTCTCCCCTTGGCTCTGAGTCTATATTTCCTGCCCAGACTCGTCTGAGCCCCAGCTCCATCTGTGGCAGGTTGAACTGGTCCACAGAGAGAAGCCCTGAAGACTTCTGCTGGGTGACGACCAGGCTTTTGTTATGCTCGCTGAGGGGTGCCAGCTGGGAGCCAAAGAGGAACACCTCAGTTAATGGGAGAGTTTAGAGAGCTCATGAGGGAAGGGAAAGAGGAAGCAGGAATGAAGAAACTATGTTTCTGCTGTCTGGTGGACAATGTCATTATTATAGCCTAATTCCCCTTGAAATCTTTGGCATATTATCTGTTAATCTATATATAATGTCTATTTTTTATGAATACAGTATCTGTTAGATTAATGGATATATTAATAATGCATTATCATATCTACTGATCATTAAGAAATACTTATTGAGCACCTCCTATGTGACAGTCAGTTAATACACTGTGAAGTGGGCTCTGAGGGTGAGAGTCGCAGAGTGAGGGCAGCATCATGATGGGTATAGGGGCACTTCCCTGGTGGTCCAGTGATTAAGAATCTGCTTGCTAACACAGGGGACATGGGTTCGATCCCCAGTTTAGGAAGATCCCACACGCTGTGGAGCAGCTAAGCCCGTGAGCTGCAAGCACTGAAGCCTGCACCCTAGAGCCCGTGAGCCGCAACAAGAGAAGCCACCGAAGTCAGAAGCCTGCGCACCACGACAAAGAGCAGCCTCTGCTGCCACAACTAGAGAAAGCCCATGCAGCAATGAAGACCCAGAGCAGACATGTGCTGTACTGTGCTGAGTCGCGTCTGACTCTTTGTGACCCCATGGACTGTAGCCCGCCAGGCTCCTCCGTCCAGGGGAATTCTCCAGGCAAGAATACTGGAGTGGGTTGCCATGCCCTCCTCCAGGGGAATCTTCCCAACCCAGGGATCAAACCCAGGTCTCCTCCACTGCAGATGGATTCTTTACCAACTGAGCCGTAAGGGAAGCCCCAGTGCAGACATAAATAAATAAATAAAGATGCGAGTAGGGCAATGGGAATGTCTTCCCTAGGGATACCCCTGTCTGACTTGTACGCCCTTCCACAGATATCCATGGAGCACCTGACATGTGCCAGAGGGCTGCAGAGTTGGGCAAAGTAGGCAGAAAGCCCTGTCCTCCTGGAACATATCTGTCTATGGCCTATTTCTTGAGGTCCCACCTCAAGTGCAACCTACTGAACTATTCTCACATTCAGCAAACTTGCTTCTTTTGTATTGTTCCTCTCAGTTTGTGGTGCCTGGGTTCCATATCTTAGCAAAGAACACTCTTATGCACATAATTACTTGAACAGAGTCATCCCTCTCCTTTCCCTGTTATTAACTCATTATTGGCTAATAGCACCTGTTATATTAGACCAATAGCCATTGTTGCTTTACATGTGTGTATTCTCCATTATGAGCTCTATATCAAAATGCCTGGCACATAGGAGAAACTCAGCAAATGTTTATCCAACAGAGGAGGGAAGCAATTGTAATATAGTCAGCACAGGTAGAATACATCCCCCCAGACCTTGGGAAATAGTCCATGATTATCATCCTCCTAGCCTCTCCTCTCCCTCCTGCCTTTCCTAAGGCACTGGCTCGGCTCAGGTAATGACAACTCTTGCTGTATATTTCAGCTGCTGTTTGGCATCAAATCACATCACTGCCCCTGCTCCAAAATCATCACATCTAGGTTTCTCAAATTCCAGTCTGAATGCCTGTCTAGGCCAGGCTCACGCTCACTCCGGGCGCCAACTCTGCTCAGAGAATCCGCATTTTTCAAGCAGCCTCCTCCATCACTGCTCATTCTTCTCTCCACCAGATGTACACAACACTCTTCTATGAGCACCTGCTCCTCTCAACCTAGCAGTGGGGAACCAGCCTACTCATGTATGTCTCATTCATCCATTCATGTTACACCTGGCCTTGCTCTGAAGCTAACAAAGATGTAAGAACACAGCAAGATTCAGTAGAGCCACCACATCCAGTTGTGCAGGGTGTTCACTGCACAAAAACACCCACTGAAGAGGAAGTTGGGGGCTAAAATCCAGTCCATCTCACCCAAGCCATGCAGCCCAGCTCAGGCTACACCTGCCCAGAGATGGCTTCTTCCTCTAATGTGCATAGTCTTCCACGTGCCAGTGAGAATTAAAAGTACAATGAAAGATGAAAGCGAGAAATAAGGCTGAAGACAAAGGACAGCCAGAAAAGCTATGAAAGCCCCCAGCGGCAGACATCTGTTCAAATCCTTGCCCAAGTGTGTCCCTTACGAAAAAGAGAGCCAAAAACATCCAGGGGCTAAAACGAAGAGAAAGGGTAACCACTGCTGCTCCACGGGGAAAGACAAGAAGGATTTTGAAGAACATGTGTCACGCTGCCTTGCACTCTGGTTGTTTCACTGGCCTCATTTCTAGACACATCAGAGTCTAATCAGGTAAGGCAGATGCTTGTGAAGGGGAAGGCAGCAGCCTCGCCTTCTCCCACATTGAAGAATCAGCATCACCAGTTCACAAGAATACACTTACCTGGGAAATGCTTGTGCGTGGGCTCTGGCCCCACTGTACCAGCTACCAACCAGGTAACCTGGGACTATAGTTGTTTTCTTGGACATTTCCGTTTGCACAATTCTGATATGAATTCTGTGGGTAGAGAGAATGGGGAATGGATTCTGTAAAGGCCACAAGACTCTCAAATCTGAAAAATAAAGATCAGTGGCGATCCCTGGCCCTCCCATGCCTGATCCTACTTACTGGCTTTGCTACCCTTGGCAAAACAATTTAAAAGGGCTTTGGCTTTAGCATCTGAGAGTCCATACTGCAACATGTTTCTCACTCTGCCTGACCCACGTTTTACTGACACAGATAACTCAGAGCTACTCAGGAATTTAACTCACCAGTAGGACCAAGAAAGAACTATAACCTCTGCTTACTGGCCCGAGGGTCTCAGATTAAGAATTTTATAAACACTTTGCTTTGCTTAGTATGTGAAATGCATGGGGAAAACTGGTACAATAAACCAAATGATGGTTTACCTCAGGTCCACATCTTATAAGACCCACTCACAAGATTATATTAACAAATGTAATCAACAAAATGACAAAATATAACATTGAGTCAGCAAGTGTTTCAGGAAGATGATACAGCCACTCACCTGCCACCCCACTGGGGGATGTGTCTGGCTTTGTGGGTGGGAGCTGGGGGTTGGGGGGTTACACAGGGCCCACCGTCCTGGAGCCTGTCCAGGATCTCCGTCTTGTATCTTCTGGGGGCCTACAGACCACCCGGCAGCTCCCACCTGTGTGCTGGCCACCTGCCAGCCCTCAAGACTCCAGGGCCGCCTCTAGCTTCAGAATAGCCCTTCCATTTCTTTCAGGTAGTCTCTTAACATCTCTGAGTTTGTTAACTTATAAAATGAGAATAATACTCTACCCCATACAACAATTCTTTTGAGTTGTTTTTCTTTTTTTTTTTTTTTTGAGATAACATGCCAAGCACTTACTTAAAGTATCTGGCACATTAGCAGATCCTCAACAAATTATAATCATCATCAATCTTCAGAGAAATAAAGGGATAGAATGTAGGGGTACTACTTCTCTCCCTGGTCTTCCTTCTCTGAGTTAACTAGCATCCCAGAAGCTAAAGCAGAAAGTGGACCTCTTCTTTAAAAATAAAAAAAACTTTTTATTTTCTATTGGGGTATAGCTGGTTAACAGTGTTGTTATAATTTCAGGTGAATGCAAAGGGACTGAGCCATACATGTTCATGCATCCATTCCAGAGAGCGGGCCTCTTTTTGCATGCCATACACTGTGCCTGAGTTTAGGCCTGTGTGCTGAACACTTGCAGTGAAGACTGCTTTGTATTCAAATCACTGTGGGACTAGAGGCTGAACACGGTCTGGAGAAAGGTGCCCAGCTCTTGACTTGGATAAGCTGAGAGTCTCCTGGAATAATATATCTTCATCAATAATAAAAGGCTCTTTATACATGTAGGGCATAAGACACATAGCCACTTTTAAAAAAAAAAAATCTGCTTCAAAGGACAAGAGGCGACCTTTAAGAAGGTATAACTTGACAGCAACAAAAACAACAAAAAAGAATCACCATCAGACTCCTGTCCAAACCCCCACACCGTCACACAACAGGGAAAGAAACCCAAGCTGTCAGGCTTACGTTTGAGAGGAGAGACAATTCAAGTACTTTGTGCAGAAGGAAACAGAGGTTAATGCAGAGCAAATGTTCAGAGGGTGACACCTGAAAATTGAGTCAGAAAGGCTTCAGTGAGGCCTTGGAGTCAGAATGGGCTTGCATTTTGCAAGCCTAAACAAAAGCCCCCGCCCCAAACCAAACCCAAATGTAAACTGTTACCATCACTGGTGAGACAATCCCTGAGTGATTTTGGCCCCCATACTCTGCCCATAATTAGCTTTATAATAATCAGGGCTCCAGCCAGAGGGGAACATGATAGGCTGAGCATGAGAAAATCGGACTACTTCCATGGAGGCCTGGTACAAGCCTTGGTATAACCCTGTTACAACAATCAGGATTTTCTTTCCATGGCAAGTAGCAGAAACCCACTTCAAAGGAGGATAAGCAGAATAGGAGATTTACTGGCTCCTGGGAAGAGGTGGATTCAGGGGCTCAAACTGTGACTTTAAGGTTCCCTTTACCTTTACATCTCTCAGCTGTGTTTCTCTTTGCTCATTGGCTTTATTTCCTCCAGATGGTGTGGTTTCCTATACCCCTCAACACTGGTGGAGATGGCTGAGTGGAGCTTCAGAACAAGGCTTATTATCCAAAAGGAAGGCAGAGCCTCTCTCCTCTGGCTTTCCTAACAATGACTAAAACAGATGCTGATTACCTGTGTTTCAATCATGTGCCCGACCCTGTGCCAATCATTGGTGTCAAGGGTGAGAGGTCTATTCTCATTGGCCAGACTGAGGACAGGTACCTCCCTGTGTTGGGGGAGGTGAGGGCAGTGGCACCTGAACCACGTGTGATGGAGAAAAGAGTGGCTTTATTTCTAGAAGGAGGGTAAGCTGGGCAGGCAAAAACAACACAAGTCCTCGACTTCTGGTCAATAGGATAGAACCATTTGTGGGCCAAGGTCCAAATTGATATAGCTAGAGCCTCTATCCGCTAGACTAAATTCTAGATATTTGGAAGGAGAGCAAGTCAATTGGCCTTAAATTGGAATCAGGTTCTCATGAAGAGTACTGAGCCCTCTCCTCCCCACACCATGTTGGAAACCCAGGGACCCAGAGTGACTGTAAAATTGGCGGGACCAGCTTCTGTGCCACTCAGGGAGGGCTCGTGGGTAAGCCAGACATGTCTCTTCCTGATCTCCCTAAAAGACCAAAATAACCTAACAGCCCAGACAGCCGGACTTCCTGACCGGACCCTCCTCTGCTTCGCTTTACCTTCAGCTTGTAGTGTCCACAGAAGTGCAGTCCCAGCTCCTGACACTGCGACAGGTCTCCTCTCTTCCTCGTGGGTCAAGCAGAGTGTTTGCTAAGTGAGCCAAACTACCCCCCACTCCTCAGTTGGCCCCAGGCACCAACGAGGCACCTGATAAATGTTTGCTGAGGCCTTTTCCCAGCAGGTCAGAGTAAGTACTTTTGAAAAATGACGTGGGCTCCCTATTTGTGGTTTATCCATCAGCAGATGAGAGCTCCTTAAAAGACCTGGATGGGCTGTTCTCTAAGACACCCATCCAAGTAAAAAGAGACGAACACCCACAGCCCACACAAACCTGTTTCCCCGTGAGTTAGAAGCTATTAAGTACTAATAACTCCTTTCCTACAAAAAAGCATCCTGAACCCAAAGGGAAGACGGCTTGTTTATTTGCTGAACAAGACTGGTGGCAGCAGAGCTTGAGAAGGTTTTGGCCCTGCAGCGAGAGAAGCTCACTCAGAGTTTTGGCAGGTGTCTCTGACTGCCTCTTGCCTTGATGCCATAATAGAAAATGACCAGCAAGGCTCTTTTCCACTATGTTCTAAAGGCCCATCATGGGCAGTCCTGGGTAGGTCCAGAAAATTATTTATATAGTACTGTTACAGGCTGAATCTGCCTAAAATTGACATGTTGACGTCCTAACCCCCCATGCCTCAAAATGTGACTATATCTGGAGACAGGGTCTTTAAAGAGGTAATTAAGTTGAACTGAGGTCATTAGAGTGGGCCCAAATCCAATATGACTGCTGTCCTCATAAGAAGAGGCGATCAGGACAGAGACAACACAAGAGGAAAGACAAGATGAAGATAGAGAGAGATGGCCATCTCAATAAAGCAAGGAGAGAGGCCTCAGGAAGAAATGACTGCTTCATCTGACACCTAATCTCAGACTTGACTCCAGAATTGTGAGAAATGACATTTCTGTTGTTTGAACCACCCAGTCCATGGTATCTAGTTATAGCAGCCCTAGCAAACTAATACGTGTGCTTTACAATTTATAAAGCTGTTTTCTCATACCTGAGCTCACTTAATTTTCACAACAATCCAACTGAGTGGAGAGTATTATCCTCATTTTATTGATGAAACACTGAGCCTAAGAAGCTATTAGCCTAAAGTCATACTGCTCAAGAGTAACAGAGCCTTGGCTTGAATCCAGAGTTTCTGATTCCAGACCCCATGTTCTTTCCAATAGACTTGCTTTGTTCTCAGAGTGCTTGGTGCCGTTGTTGTCATTTGTTTTTCTGACCATCAGCCATTTAGAGACAGGTTACAATTGGCCCCTTAATCTGGAGAGTGGCTGAGCAATTCTCTCCAGTTTACACAATAAGTTGGTGGCAGGAATGGTATTAAAGCAGCTCCTGAAATTCTGGGTCATTGTTAAGTGATGATTTCTTATTTCTCCTATTCACTCAGCCAAACTCAAAGAGTCAGGAGCTTTGGGGTGGGTGGTTTTGTTCCCAGATCCAAACAGTAACTGGCCCTGCCTCTCACTCCTACTTCAGGTGAGCCTGCTGAAGGCAATCCTGGAATTCAGATGCTCAGCACCTGAGGTCCCGACCCCCCACCCCGTTGTTAACAGCCCTCAGTGCAAGGGCGGGATTGATTTGGCCCTTAAGGATCTGCTTTCATCGTTTACCACCTACTGGGAGGAGAATTGAAGAGGCTTCATCTGGAGTTTGCTTTCAACTTAAAATAGTCGTGTCTTTTCCTGAGAACATTGAAAAGTTGATATCAAAATAAGCAAAGGAGCCAGACTAGCAAATTCCAGTGGTCTGAATTCTTTTTCCTTTTTGGGGGTGGGGCAGAAGTATGTGATAGGTGCAAATAGCAAGAATTGATATCAGAATACATAAAAGAAAGACAAATTGATACCTATAACCCTATCACCTCAATTTTTTCTTTTGGTGTTCCTTTGTTTCTTTGTCCAGATATGCATGTAATTTTTACAGTTATGCAAAGATGAGATTTTATATTTTCATTTAACATAATAGAAACATTTTCTCACATTGCCACATAATCATCACAATAATCTTTTTAATGGCGCATAAGATCACTTGAAGTGATGGAGCCCTCATTTGCACAATCCTCCTTTCCTTAGTCATTAGGTTGTTTCCAAGTTTTCACTTCAAATGACCCATTCTTTAGCAGACTGCAGAAAAGCGGCTGATTCTTGATTTACCTGGGAGTTTTCTGGTATCAAACAGTGGTTCCGTTTACAGGTGGGTGCCCAGGAATCACCCTGAGGCTGTGGTGACTGATGGAGAGGTCAGCACAGAGGGAAGGCTGGGTGGGGAGGAAGGGCTGGGAGCCAGCGAGCTAGAGTCAGGCGGGATCATGCATTTTCCCACCGACTTTCCTGCCTCTCAGGGACCCCTGGCAGCTACTCAGCTAGCACTGAGGTAGGAAGCAGCCTGTGAACACAGGGGGTAAATGACAGAGGGTCCCATTTTGGCTGCCGTAAAAAACCAAACCAACAACAAGCTACCTAAGAAGGTTCTGTGCCTTTGGCTCTTCCCAGGCTGCAGAGCACTGGGTCTCCTGATAATAAATACTCAGGCAACTTGGAGGACCTAACCACTAATCCCAGGAGGCTGAGCAGAAGTGATATGGTGGATTTTGCTCATTTCATCAAGTTGCATTCTGTCTAACCTGATCCTGGCATATTTTCTGCTTTCCTGCAACTTCTGCCTGAAGGGACAGAAGTCCCAACCCAAATGCACAACCCCCCTCAGTCCTGCTCCAGCCAGAAATCCCTTCTGGCTCTCCACACTTCTCCTCCCAGAGCTTCTTACCTGACCCCTTTGGGAAAAGCCCCCAGTTGGTGAGAACTACTGACAGCCTTGGGAAATAGAAACAAGCAGGAAGATAGAGGACGTTCTCATTGCATTGAAAGTCAGCTCCATTTGGAGGCAATTCAAAATGCAAGCGTACTCGTGCAGTCGCTGTTGACCAAGTTAATGTATTGCCTCGTGGTTACAGCAATGGTCCCTCCCCCTTAGAATGAATTGAGTTTGGAGTCTGGTGGCTGGGCAGAATCCTATGGAATTTTCTCCATCATCCTCTTCATGGCCCATCCAAAGGTCATTCAGGGTTTGCCCTGACTGACAATAGAAGAAGCCAACTATGAAGAGTATTTACTGCTAGGTACTAAGCAAAATGCTTTACATAAATATCTCAAATGATCCACATAACTTTATGAAGAAAGGAGTATTATTACCCCCATTCTATGGATGAGAAATTCTATAGATGAGAAAAGGCTCAGAAAGGTCAAGTAACTAACCCCAAGTCATATAGCAGGTAAGTGGTATTAGTTAAGACCAGATTCAGACAGTCTGACTGGAGTGCACAAGCTCCCCACTAGGGACGCCTCTTTTTGCCAGCCTAGCCGCACCACGGTAATAATAATCATTAAACTGAACCATTTAAGTCCCAGGTGCTTTGCTAAGGCATCTGCTTGCATTCCTCAAACTCTTGAATGAGGAAACAGAGAATCAGCGAGGTTAATTCACTTCCCCAAAGTCACATGATTAGTAAGCAAGTATGACAGGGACTATTTTCTTCTAAGGTCTTCCCTGGTGGCTCAATGGTAAAGAATCTGCCTGCCAACGCAGGAGACACAGGAGACGCAAGTTTGCTCCCTGGGTCTGGAAGATCCCCTGGAGAAGGGAATGGCAAACCACTCCAGTATTCTAGCCTGGAAAATCCCATGGACAGAGGAGCCTGCAGGCTATAGTCTATGGAGCTGCAAAGAGTCAGACACGAACTTAGCGACTAAACAACCACATCCTCTAAAATCCATTTTCTCCTTGTAGAATAATAGATTCCCATTATTAGCTGAATATGTGGCCTTCTAGAATCAAGACTATATTTATTTGCTAGATTTTGTTGAAGCTATTCAAGTCCATGTGACTAAATCATGGATAACAAGATGTAAGCAAAAATGCTTTGTACACAAGGACCTACTGTACAGCATAGGGAACTCTCCTCAGTGTTGTATGGTGGCCTGGATGGGAGGGGAGTCTGGGAGAGAATGGATACATGTGCATGTATGGCTAGGTCCCTTTGCTGTTCACCTGAAACTGTCACAATATTGTTTGTTAATCGACTATACCCCAGTACAAAATAAAAAGTTTAAAAGATGCTATGTGCAACTTCCTGGAAACGTCAGTCTTCTTTCCTCCTTCCTGCTGGTGGAATGCTGACCTGAGAGCTGGAGCTGGAAGGGTGCCAGCTTGAGCCGTGACATGACCAAGGCCACAAATAGCAGAGCCACGAGGTAGAAGGAGCCTGGGTTTCCACGGACTCCATGGAGCCAAGTCCACTCAGCCATCTTGAGGTAACCACGTCTCAACTTTTACATGAAAGAGAAATAAACACCCAGCTTGATTAAACCACCATTATTTTGGGTTTTCTGTCATTTACAGCCAAACCTAATCCTAATTAACATAGTGGTGGAGCTGGAATCTAAACCAGTTTGACACCAAAGGCCCAAATTAACCACTCTGACATGCTGTTTCTACTGTACAACTCTATGCCCACACTGGTTCACAATATTATCAGTCTTCCACTCCCTTCATTTGGAGAATCATACAATAAATATTTACCAAGTGCCAGGGCCTGAGCTAGGGAATAAACCAAGAATATAAATACGAATGATTTTGTCAGTGCCCTCAAGGAGTTGGCAGTCCATCTTGAAAGACAGATGGCTAAGCAAATAAATAAAATACAGTGGGACGAGTCCTGTAATCGAGACATGAGCCAGATGCTGTGGGGGCACAAAGAGAGGAGCGACTCACTGCCTGAGGATCAGGGAAGATTTCACCTAAGTGTCGCAGATGAGCTGCACATACTAAGCAGCTGCAAGAAAGTGTGAAGTGTCCTTGGTTCTCATACACCAATACATGTAAAGGTGGCGCTGGTGGTAAAGAATCCTCCTGCCAGTGCAGGAGAAACAAGAGATGCAGCTTCAATCCCGGAGTCAGGAAGATCCCCTGGGGGAGGGCATGGGAACCCACTCCAGTATTCTTGCCTGGAGAACCCCATGGACAGAGGAGCCTGGCAGGCTACAGTCCACAAGATCACAGAGAGTCAGACGCGACTGAAGCTGCTTAGCACACAAGCACCAAGGACCTGCCATCTTTTGTCTAGAAGTGCGGCCCATTCTCCTTTCCCTGGAATTTTAGACTCGAATTCTTCAGCAGTGGAACCCCGTGGAGCCCCTTGGGGATCCAGACTGGTTTTGTTTGCTGGACCTTCAGCCATGAAGAAAAAACTTAGGTGTGACTCGTAAGGCCAACCTTCCTCACAACAAGGAAGAAAATAGAAGCAGGACACAGAAGGCCCCCAGCAGCAGGGCTGGATAAATAAAGATTCTTCAGCATAGCTGTGAAAGCCAGAATGAGTTCTGTCCGTAATTACTCTGCGTTCGGAAATGGTGTTTCCAATGTGACCTTTCTACCTGCGATTCTAACAGAGGAGCTGCTGTCAGTGTTAATAAAGCCTGGACTCGGCTCTCCTTGATTGGAGCCAATTAGAATTACCCAGAGAGGGCAGCCAGGGCAGCGTGGCCGCTAATGAGGGCAAATGATGTGTTGGCATTGGCTTCTTTGCCCAGTGAGGAGGGGATGGGAAACTCACCCTGCCTAGCGGTCCCCTCTTCCCCCCTCCCATGGCCTCCAACAACTCTACTGAACTATTTCTTGAGCACCAGCTTTAAATCAAGGCAATGAGATCTACTGGGGAAAAGAATATCTCCTGGATAATGAGGCCAAGCAACACTTTTTCTCACTCAGCCTGTATTTATTAAGCAAACTACCACAGTCCCCCTTACCCAAGGGGATATGTTGCAGGACACCCAGTGGATGACTGAGACTGTAGTCTCCTATATACACTGTTTTTCCTTATACATGCATACCTGTGAAAGAGCTTAATTTATGAATTAGCACAGTAAGAGATGGAACAATTATAACAATATATTAGAATAAAAGTTATATAAACATGTTCCCTCCCTCTCTCTCACTCTCAAAATATCTTATGGCACAAATTTAATGCCTTTTCCATTTGAACTAAGCACTTATCACACACTGTGGCATTAACTTTTGCAGTCTGAGCTTCGACAAAGCTAGCACAAACTTCTCAGTGTTGTGTGGCAGTCTGGATGGAAGGGGAATTTAGGGGAGATTAGGTACATGTATATGCTGAATCCCTTCACTCTTCATCTGAAACTATCACAGCATTGTTAATTGGAGATACCCCAATACAAAATAAACAAAAAAAAATTAGCATGAATTTCTCTTCCTCTTCACAATTTCACAGACAGAAGTTTCATTCTTACCATAGATCTTAGCAACCTCAGCATAGGATTTTTTTCTTTCCTTATTAAATGTAGAACTTTCACCTTTTCACTGAAAGAAAGTGTTTTGTGACTTCTCTTTGGCGTGTCCGAATTGCCAGCATCACAACTCTTGCACTTTGGGGCCATTATTAAGTAAAACAAAGGTGACTCAAACACAAGTACCACAATATTATGATGGTCGTGCTAGTAACTGAGATGGCCACTAAATGCTAATGGGAGAGAGATCCTGAATGAAAGGATGATTCACGTCTCAGTGGGAGGAGGTGGGATGAAGCAGGACACTCAGATTTCATCACACTATTCAGTTCAGTTGGGTCACTCAGTCATGTCCGACTTTGCGACCCCATGGACTGCAGCACACTAGGCTTCCCTGCCCATCATCAACTCCTGGAGCTTGCTCAAACTCATGTCCATCGAGTTGGTGATGCCACCCAACCATCTCATCCTCTGTCATCCCCTTATCCTTCTGCCTTCAGTCTTTCCCAGCATCAGGGTCTTTTCTAATGAATCATTTCTTCGCATCAGGTGGCCAGAGTATTGAAGCTTCAGCTTCAGCATCAGTCCTTCCAATGGATGTTCAAGTTTGATTTCCTTTAGGATGGACTGGTTGGATCTCCTTGCAGACCAAGGGACTCTCAAGACTCTTCTCCAACACCACAGTTCAAAAGCATCAATTCTTCGGCTACTAAGAATAGCATGTAATTTTAAACTTATGAATTGTTATTTCTGAAATTTCCCATTTGATGTTTTCTGACATGGCTGACTACAGGGTAACTGAAACTGTAGAAAACAAAAAGATTAGGGGGACCACTGTACTCTGGGCCAGGAGAGGTGCCGGGGCAACATGCAATAACAACCAAGATACAAACTTACCATGACATGAAGGAAGCTTAAGCTTTAGGGCGTCCCATCAGCACAAGTCCTGAAAGGGATGCTAGCAATGCTGTTCATGTTTTGGTCAACTTTGAAAAAGTAAGTTAGTTTAACCACACTCAGTTAGGAATGCGGTCTCTTTCTGCTTAGACTCTGTCACACTTCCCCCAGGGTAGAGCATCAACGAAGTGGCATTGACGGAATCTGGCCAAGGGCAAGTAAGTAGGGGATACGATTAGGTTTGCATTCTGCGGGGGTGTATTAGGTGGTTTGCAGTCACTTTTTAAAAACGTTATTTCTTTGCTATGATTTTTTTGGCTGCACTGGGTCTTCATGCTGCTCGTGGGCTCTCTCCAGCTGCGGGGAGCTGGGGCTGCTCTCTCGTTCTAGCGCGTGAGCTTCTCGTTGCAGTGGCTTCTCTTGCTGTGGAGCGTGGGCTCTGTCGTTGGGGCGCAGGTGCTTAGTTGTTCCTCGACATGTGGGATCTTCCCAGATCAGGAATCATACCCGTGTCTCTAGCACTGGCAGGCAGACTCTTTACCACTGGACCACCAGGGAAGTCCTGCAGTCACTTTTTAAATAAACTTCTGTAGCCATCTCAGTGTGGAAGTAGCTGCCAGGAACCCTCCTATTGCCCATGGTATCTTCTCCTCTGGCATGTGGCACTAAGGAGCAGGGCCAGAGTTCGTATCAGATTTGAATACATCCTACAGAAACTGGCAGTGGAAGTATGTGGGTAGTGGAGGAGAAACAAGATTTGAATTGTACAGAGCCAAAAGCTAGTCTATGGGAAAATCTTCTATGTGTAAAATTCTAAATGCAGGATTCAGTTCTCACAGACACCAAGTCATATATACTAGGAATATTCAGTAATAATACAGTGATGCAATTCTATCCTATACCTTTTTTCTTTTTTGGTGACAATTATGCCAAATAGGACTTATCAGAATATGTTTGTAAACTGTAGCAGCCCTACAAACAGCCAGTATGTCTGGTTGTGAAGTCACATGTTTTATGCATCCCAATCATCAACAATAAATCTTATTTTTATTATGCTGGAGGAAAGACTTAATTCACTTTCCTTTTTCTATATAGAAAAGATGACAAAACTGTTGTTATATAAAGAGGTGAGAAAAGAGTATTCAAACAAAAACTGCAGAGGAAGAAAAGTATTGCAGCAGTGTGCTAGGCAATTAATAAAAACATTGTATTACTTTTCCGTATCTTGTGATATTTGTGAAATATTTCAACTTCAAGAGTCCTACAGCTTTCAGCTTTCAGCTGGGAGGAGGCAAAGGTGCAACTTTCTTCGGTCGTCCCAAATCCAGGTTCATCCGACACCAGCTGCCTCCACCATGCCGCCTAAATTCGACCCCAACGAGATCAATGTCGTGTACCTGAGGTGCACCGGTGGGGAAGTCGGTGCCACGTCTGCCCTGGCCCCCAAGATCGGCCCTCTGGGTCTGTCTCCAAAAAAAGTCGGTGATGACATCGCCAAGGCAACTGGTGATTGGAAGGGTCTGAGGATTACAGTGAAACTGACCATTCAGAACAGACAAGCCCAGATTCAGGTGGTACCTTCTGCTTCTGCCCTGATCATCAAAGCCCTCAAGGAACCACCAAGGGACAGAAAGAAGCAGAAAAACATTAAGCACAGTGGAAACATCACTTTTGATGAGATCATCAACACTGCCCGGCAGATGTGGCATCGGTCTCTAGCTAGAGAACTTTCTGGAACCATTAAAGAGATCCTGGGGACCACCCAGTCCGTAGGCCACCACCCTCACGACATCATAGATGATATCAACAGTGGCACAGTGGAGTGCCCCGCTAGTTAAGAACTGCAAAGGAAAAAGAAAAATAAAGGATCATTTGACAACCAAAAAAAAAAAAAAGAGTCCTACAGTTTGTTGTCATTTTTCTCAATCTAAGCAAATATCCACTTTCACACCCAATTTTGGATTTGTAATTTTTTATTTTTCTTAAAGAGGGTCCTTCAAATTGTCTTAAGTTTCGGGTCCCACAGACATCCCTGGAGCATCCAGTCATGGTTTACTCCCTTTCATAGTCTGATGAGAGAGCACAGTTGCCTTCCCTTGCTCCACATGTGTGTGACCAATGCCCACTGAGTACCCGGTTCAGAGCTAGGGCTGGGCAGGCGCACGGTGGGCGATGGAGCAGATACGGCATCTTCCTGGGTGTGGAGAGGGAGACAGCACTGTCAAGGAAGCTAAATCACACAGCATGCTGTGAGAGACAATAAGGAAGCAAAGTTTTCATAGGAAATATTTTAGCTGAGACCCAAAGGTTAGGAGTGGTTCAGATGGACTTCCCTGGTGGGACAGTAGACAGGAATCTGCCTGCCAGGCAGGAAACATAGGTTCAACCCCTGGTCCAGGAAGATTCCACACGCTGTGGAGCAACTAAGCCAGTGTACCACAGCTCCTGGAGCCCGCGGGCTGCAACTACCGAAGACCATGTGCCTGAAGCCTGTGCTCCGCAACGAGAGAAGCCTCCACAATGAGAAGCCCACACACCGCAACGAAGACCAGCCCCTGCTCACTGCAATTAGAGAGACCCCATGCACAGCAACAGACTCAGAGCGACCAAAAATAAAATAAATAAATAACTTTTAAAAAAGAGTTGGTCAAACGAAGAATTTTTAAAAAAGAACATGGCAAGCAGAAAGAACAGCATGAGTCTTTACTCATCATTCTGGGATGGTAAGGGTTTGATGTATGACAGGTATTCAGTAAATATCTCTTGAATTAACTTTTAAAATAAATGCTACAATTTGTGCAGGGCCATAGTGCTATAGGAGCACACAGGAGAGGCGCTGAACCCTTGCCAAGGGCAGCTGGAATGAAGTAATGAGGAATAAGCAAAAGTTGGGTTAAAATTGACTTCCTGGCTTTCAGGAGAAGAAACAGCATGTGCAAAGGCCCTGGGATTAGAGATTAGAAAGCAGTTCTGTATGGCTGGACAGATAGCGTGCTAGATTTAGGAAGGAAAGTTTGGCTGAGGGAAGATGGAAAAGTAGAACCGGCAAGAAATGAGGTTAGACATGTAAACCAGAGCCAGATCATGATAGAGCCTCATAAGTCATGGTAAGATGTTCGGACTTTATGTTGGTGAGGTGGTTTTAGCAAAGGAAATGGCATGCTCAGATCAGTACATTAGAAAGATTTGGTTGCCAGGTGAAGAGGGGACTGGATAGGGGCTAAGGCAGGAAGACCAAGCAGGAAACTTGGAGAAATGCAAGGGAAGGTGGTGGCCAGAGGCAGTGACAGTGGGGATGGGAGACATAGAGAGATCCCTAGAGGAAGGTTATGGTACCTGATGCAGTTAGATCAGCAAGGAAGAAGAATCACAACAGGGGCTGGAGCCATGCTTGTTCCTAGTTCCTCTTCCTTCAGGAAGCTAGCCAGTCTCTTGTTTTTGGTGGAAGGTTTCTTTCCAGTATCAGGGCTGCCTGTGTCCTACTGGTCACACTGGGTTCCATATCTTCATTCACTCCTCGGATCCTGCTCTTTTTTCTCTGACTTCTCGTTGGGTTCAGCCAATGGGAGCTAACAGAAGACTGGAGGTCGGGGGGGAAAAGGTCACAGTATTTAATCCCTGTGGCCTCCCTGAGAGAAGGACCCAGGCTAGTTATGCCCTTCAGTCTCTCTCGGGACAGCCTTCTCATCTCTACTTTCCCCCTCCCTGGTTTCAGTATTCACTTCCCTCCCCTTCAATTAGGACTTAGGGAGGTTACAGCTCCACTGACCCATGGCACAATCACCCCAACATCTCTTGGTTTCCGCATGTCTCATCCACACCTTGGTAAGAGCTTTTGAATCAGACCACATCCCCATAAGCCCGGCAGCCAATAAGGCCAAGATCATACCTTCAACTCTTTTCCTGGTGACCAACCATCATCTTCCTGTGCACTTTGTCCCATGTCAAGTCCAGTTTCCTCCCGCAGTGTGAAATTCATCTCTGATTCATGGCTCTGACTCTCAGGACTTCCCTAGCACTGCCCGTCCCTGCCCTGTTCAGTCCCTGGGGCTTTCCTCCATCACTGAGGAGACCTGGGGAGTCAGTCATCAAATGACTAGTGGCCAAGGCCCCTTCCTGCCTCCCTGAGAGGTCAGACTACACCTGCCCAATTGCTGTTCTCAGACTCACCATCCTCTAGGCTCCCTGCTGACCTGTAACCTTCATGTCTATCAAGGTGTATGTGTCAAGGTCAGTCGCTTAGTCATGTCTGACTTTTTGCGACCCCATGGACTGCAGCACGCCAGGTTTCCCTGTCCATCACCAGCTCCTGGAGCTTGCTTAAACACATGTCCATTGAATCGGTGATGCCATCCAACCATCTCTTCCTCTGGCGTCCCCTTCTCCTCCTGCCCTTCAATCTTTCCCAGCATCAGGGTCTTTTCCAATGAGTCAGTTTTTGCATCAGGTGGTCATGTAAATAAGTATAAATAATTGTACTTGGAACAGAATCCAATCTTCTTACCTTTCCCCTGCCTATTCTTTTCCTCTACTTCTCATCTCCTTTCTCATCAGGGTCTTTTCCAATGACCTGGTTCTTTGCATCAGGTGGCCAAAGTATTGGAGTTTCAGCTTCAGCATCAGTCTTTCCAATGAATATTCAGGACTGATCTCCCTTAGGATTGACTGGTTGGATCTCTCTGCAGTCCAAGGGACTCTCAAGAGTCTTCTCCAACACCACAGTTCAAAAGCATCAATTCTTTGGTGCTCAGCTTTCTTTCTAGTCCAGCTCATATCCATAAATGACTACCGGAAAAACTGTAGCTTTGACTAGATGGACCTTTGTTGACAAAGTAATGTCTCTGCTTTTTAATATGCTGTCTAGGCTGGTCAGAGCTTTTCTTCCAAGGAGCACGCGTCTTTTGATAGCTCAGTTGGCATGTGTCTCAGTCTCTGGTATTTGTCTGTTCCTCCCTCCCCACCCCCGGGGGGCAAGGATGTTGCCCCGTTCTTGCTTTATTCCAGCACCTACCCCGGTGCCTGGGACCTAGTGGTTACTGGGTAGCTTTTTGTCGACCAACGGACCAACCAATTGGACTGTCGTTTTCCGCTAGACAAGATAGAGCACCAATGATTAGGCTACAGATTTAGTCTTACCTCTTGGAGAAGCATCTCATCAGCATCACAATTATTTCCCATTCATATATGACAACTCCTCAGTCATATATGTATAATATTCATGTGCAACACTCCTTGGGCCCAATTAATGTCTTCATTGGCCCTAAGCACTGCTAAGTACACAAGGACTGACTTCACATGAAAATAAAAATAACATTTTATTTTTTGATCTAACAATTGCTAAAAATTTTAAAAGCAACTTTCTTCTAGATTTTTTGCCTGCAAAAATATGAATAAACTCATTACAGCTGTACTTATGTTTCTTCCTGTTTCTCAGTTTAGTAGGATCCCAGGCATGTATTTCCTCTGTTGGGCGATGGTTTCCATGATGCAGAATAATTCCATTCACTCTATGTGGATTTTACTAGTTTGACTTGACAAAGTCAAGCCAAGGTGGGGGCGGGGTAGGGTAAACCTCCCCCTCTTTTGTCATCTTGGAAAGATGGAGGGGGCAAGGAGGAGTGAGGAGGAGTCAATTCCCCATTGCATTGCATGTGTTTTTCAACCTTGGCACTACTGAGGGACAAATCTTTGCATGAGACTAACCTACTCATAGCAGGACATTTATCATTTCTGATTTCCAGGTACTAAAGGCTAATAGCACCTTTCAGTCATTGTGACAATTAAAAAAAAAAACTCCAAAATCTTCCTAAGGCGCAGTACTACTTCAGGGTAAGCTGTACCACCTCAGGTTAAGAAGCACTGTGACCTGTGTGGTTGAATGCAGGTGGAAAGAATGTCCTGAATGGTCCTAGCCCAGCTCTTTACATCCTCTCTGTCCCTCCCTCCTGGACGTGCTGAGCCAAGGTCAGCAGGTCACTATGCCCTCAGCCTCTCCCCACTCTGAGCAACAATGGCTCATGTAGTATTTTGTCATGTGGTGTGACTCTTGTTATAGCATCACTTTTCATATTAACTCTGAGGGTTTGTTCTAGAACATTTCCAAACCTGCTGTGTGTCTCTGAGTAAATCATAAGCTCCCAGAGGGCAGAACCCATGTTTTATACCTCTTTATGGAGAAGGCAATGGCACCCCACTCCAGTACTCTTGCCTGGAGAATCCCATGGATGGAGGAGCCTGGTAGGCTGCAGTCCATGGGGTCGCTAAGAGTCAGATATGACTGAGCAACTTCACTTTCACGCATTGGAGAAGGAAATGGCAACCCACTCCAGTGTTCTTGCCTGGAGAATCCCAGGGACGGGGGAGCCTGGTGGGCTGCCGTCTGTGGGGTCGCACAGAGTCGGACACGACTGAGCGACTGAACTGACTGAACTGAAGGTGAAGTTTGTCCTTGTATACAGTTCAGGAGGTTCTCCTGACAAGTATACTAGGGTGGTTTGCCATTCCCTCCTCCAGTGGATCAGGTTTTGTCAGAGCTCTCCACTATAACCTATCTGTCTTGGGTAGCCCTACACGGCATGGCTCATAGCTTCACTGGGTTACACAAGCCCCTTTGCCATGACAAGGCGGTGATCTGTGAAGGGAGGCATGGTGCGCTGCAGTCCATGGGATCACAAAGAGTTGGACACAACTGGGCGACAGAACCACAACAAGGTGAAATTTAGGTGTAAGGTGACTCAGGAAGAGGCATCTGGAGATCAACGTGGAATGTGGGTCTGAGGAGGAGAGAGGAGTTTGGAGCCTGACACAGATTTGGGATGCAGCTACCCACAGGAGAGCTGACACTGGTGGGAGAAGCTATGACATTGTCTGAAAAAATGACCACCATCAGGATGTGGGAGGAAATATAATGCCCAACTGAGGAAAAGACAGGGTGACAGGCTTGGGGGAGTTCATGGGAATGTTGCTGACTCACAGAAGTCGGCAGGGAGGGGACAGGTCACCAGGACCAGAGCACGCGGGAGTGAAGAGGGGCTGCTCCACAGGTCAGCTGAGGAGTTGAAGGTGCCTTTATGGGTCCTCGTGGTACAGGGCTGAGGGTGGGCCATGCTGCAAGAAGCCAGCAAGTCAGCAAAGTAAGGCAGCAAGTGCAGTTTCCAAGAATTTCAGAAGTGAAGGAAAGAGAGGGCAGTCCCATGAAAGGGCAGCTTGGCACAAAGGAGGCATTCCTTAAATATATCTATTTATAAAAATGTGTAATCAATATGTATATTTATTTTTATAAATATATATGAATATATAGGGGAGACAGAAACAGTTTGTTGGCAGAGGTGGAAGAACTGTTTGCAGTGGAGTGTTTGAAGATGCAGGCAAGCCAGGTCTGGATAGGAGAACATGAGCTCCAGGTGGGGGCTCTTGGACTTGGTCAAGAAACAAACATTCCTGGAAGACAGGAATGATGGCATGCAGGGAGGGTGGGAAAAAATGTATATTTTGCAGTGAAGGGATGGCTTCCCTAGCAAGTTTGCCAAAAACATGAAATAACTCTGACTCTTTATTTATGCAGAGTCATTTTGATGGATGTCAGAAGCTCTTGAGCCTCTTATAGAATGCAGGATTTCTGTCATTAGATTTTAAATGTCTACCCTAGAACATTATAGCTCTAGCCTAGACAGGGCATTTGAGGGCAGGCTCAGAAAAAGGAGATAACACTAAACAACACTACCAATGAGCCCAGAAAACCAAAATGTCTCTTTCATTCCAAGCACGGAGGTCAGTAATAAAAAAGCATTTAATCCACAGCCTGAATGCAAAGGTTAGAAGCGGGGGGGAAAAAAGGCAACCCTAAACTATATGATTCCCACTCTTCCTTTTTACAACCCTGACAAAAGTAGGCAGGAGACAAATCCCATTTGTAAGGACAGCAAAATCTTGATCTCCTCTCTGACCCAAACCGTCTCCATGCATCATAAATATTTCCATAGTCATAAATATCACTGATGAGGAAGCAGAAGGCTCTTAATTGGCTCCAACTCATTTCATGGTGGAGGAAGCTAGGAAAAATGCACTGAATAAGAATAAGACAGGATGAGAGATCTCCTGGGAGGAAATTAAAATAGACTCTTCAACCAAAATGATGCTCAATCTATGTGCTGATTTACGCCAGGAAAGAATTAGCTGAAGACTCATTGTGAGAAGTGTCTTTTCCCACTATCCCAGGGCCTTTTCTATCTTAGAAATGCCGATTCTCTTCAAGCTGAGTTTTATGGTGGTTGATTTCATTGAAAATGAGCCACTGTAAGGAAAGAATGGAGCTTGCTAGCATTTATTAAAACCTCATAGCAGGATAGTGGATAAATAAACAGTAGTATATTCATACAATGGAACACTATTCGACAGCAAAAAAGATGGGCCACTAATCACACGTCATCAGGGATGGGTTTCAGAAACATTATGCTGAGTGAAAGAAGCCTTATATGAAAGAGTGCACACTACAGGTTCCATTAGTATTATGCTCTCTAACAGGTGGTCTGTGGTGGGAAAAAGTCCAGACAACGCTTGCCTCTGGGGGTTGGGGAAAGATGGGAAGGGATGCGAGGGAACTTTCTATAATGATGGAAATGCTCTCTGCATCTTGATGGGAGTTCGGATTACACAGGCACTCACATTTGTCAAAACTCAGCAAAAGTACCCTTAAGATCTGGGCATGCCATTGTATCTAAATTTTACATCAAATGAAAAATCTAAACAAAGACCAAGCTTTAGTAATGATATGCATGCTGAAGTATTTAGGGAAAAGTGTTCTGCCGTCTACAAATTACAGTGAAAAGCGCCACTAAAATAAAACGGGTTCATGGATGGATACAGAAATGGATAAATACGTGAGAAAGCAATTTTAGTAAGATGTTAATGGTAGAGTTTAGGTGGCTAGTAGACAGCTGTTCCCTGTAAAATTCTTTCCACTTTGCTATGTGTATGAAAAATGTCACAATAAAATGGGAGAAATAAGAATAGTGTGATTCGTTAAAAATACCAAACATTTACTGATGCCCGAGGTTCGCCAAGTGCTTTACATAAATTTTTCCTTATCCTATCCTGATTTGACAGACCAGGAGGTTAGCATTCAGAGAAATACAGTTTCAGGGTCAGGGACACTTCTTTGCCCTTCTTTTATGTGTGCCCTCCAGATGAAGGCACTTATAGTTTGGGTAACAAACACTCTTCTGCACTCACGACCACTAAACCTCCATCCTCAGTGCTGGCTTCTGGTTAACTGGGAAGGTGAAGAGGCGTCCTTGACCACCAATCAATAGTGTCACCAAGACTAGCTAAACACCTGCTACTTCCCAGGTGGCTCAGTGGTAAAGAATCTGCCTGCCAACACAGGAGACACAGGAGACTTGGGTTTGATCCTTGGGTCAGGAAGATCCCCTGGAGGAGGAAATGGCAACCCACTCCAGTATTCTTGCCTGGAGAATCCCATGGACAGAGGAGCCTGGTGGGCTGTAGTCCATGGAGTCACAGAGTCAGATGTAATTGAACACACACATTCATTATTACATGTAGGGAATTCAAAGAAATAGAAAACACAAGTCTCGGCCTTCAAGAGGCTCCTGCAGAATTGAGCCTAGCCTGGAGAACTGGACTGTGTGTGATTTTGGCACTAATTAGCTATGTGACCTTGAGCAACTTACTTCAACTCTTGGGCTTTATTCTCTTTATCTGTGAAATAAGGGCTTGAACTAGACCAGCCCTCAGGCTCCTGACCACCCTCATGTTTCTGTGACTCTTGACCTGTAGTAATTTAAGGGTCAACAGCTGGTCCAGATAGTGCTTGCTAACAGAATGCTGACGAAGGAAATCTCTAGATGGAGGGGAGTCGGGGAGGGAAAATCTCCAGGCAATGGGGTCTAAGCAGTGCCCGTGCGGATGGGGGAGGAGTTGCAAACAGGGGGCCTGGAGGAGGGGACACACAGGACTGTGAAGAGGGAGTGTGACTGGAGAAGGAGCTCAGTTACCAGAAGCCGAGGCAAAAACCAAGCAAACGATCTACACTTTAACTTCTGAGAAGCAACATCCCACCAGAGGTGTGAAGCATGGGAAGTATGTGATGAGATGGTATCTGAGGAAGATTAATCTATTTATTTTCAGTCCTGGAAGAAAAGAGCAGCATAAATAATCACAAATGGCAGATCATTATAAGACTATGTGGCAGACTCTAGAATACCCTTGATCCGCGGCTTTCAGGTTACTATCTTGAGAACACTAGGGCTCCTGGGAAGCAAGGGGACACTGGGGGGAGGCAGGCCCCAGCACCCCCTCCCATCCCCACCCTAACCGCAACAGCACTGCTTTCAATGGCTTCATACATGGGAATTCCAGATCAAATTTATTTTTAAATAATTCAACAGACTTCAACTGCACGATGCAAATTAATTACACAAATAAGCAGCCAGACAAATGCGTCAGGAGGGGGTTGTTGGAGGAGAAATAATTTGCTGGGCACATGCCTCACACAGCTAACTGATGACTCCACATTTTCACCTGTGAGGTGCCAGCTCTGACCAAGGAGAAGGGTCTTAGGAAGAGGGCAGATTTGGAAACAGCCGTGCCTGTGCCCCATGAGGTTAATGAAACATCCTCACTCCGTGCAATATGCATGTTCAGGGGACTTTCAACTATTAAGCCCCGGGGACCTGACTCAGGCTCAGCAGGGCTCTGTCCTAACTTGATTCCCTCAGCAGGTCCCAGGGCCTCACTCACTTGCCTCTCTTCCTGGTAGCTGCCTCCAAGTAGCTTTGGGTGGGGCACTGTCTCTCCCCACTCCCCGACTCTTTGTGACGTGCTGCCCTAAACAAACATTCAAGAGCTTTCCACTCTGTAAAACTAGACCAGAGTGGCAAAAACAACAAACTTCGGGAGGTTCCACAGGTTCTAGATTCTTGCAGGTGTATTTTGGTTGGCTCTCCTGGCTTTTGTCTTTTTTGCAGGAGATATTAACTGACAGATTCTGCCTTCCACATTTATTCTTGAGTGGTCTCATCAGTGGTCTTCTTTCAGACCTGACTCTTAGATGCCCTTAGGCACAGCATTAGCTCTCCGCTTGTTTCAAGTGCTCCCTGACCCTCTGTCCCACAGAAAAAGGGACTTCCTCATAGCTGTGTTTTCACCCCACTACTTCATGCATGACTTTACGCTCTGCCCCCTGGTTCTCTAACACTGCCTGGCAAGTTGCCCAAAGCTTAATGGCTTAAAAACAAACAAACAAACAAAAAAAAACACATCATTTATTCTCTCTCACAGTTTCTGTTGGTCAGGAACTTGAGAAGGACTCAGTAGGGCAGTTCCGGCCCAGGATCTCTCACGTGATTGCAGTCATACATCAGCTGGAGCTGCGATCATCTGAAGGCTTGGCTGGGGCAGGAGGATCCACTTCCAAGGAGGCTCACTCACCTGACTACTGAATTGCTGCTGGCTCTTGTCAGGGGGACCCAGTTCCTCTCCATCTGGGCCTCTCCATGTTGCTGCTTGAGTGCCCTCGTGGCGTGGCAGCTGGTCTCCCCCAGGCAAGAAACCAAGAGTCCAAGTCAGATGCTGCAATGACTTTTATGCCCTAGCCTAGCCTTGAATGTCATACCCTGGCATCACACAGGGACAGCCCTGCCTCAGTGTGAAAGAGGACCATGAAGGGAGGCAAGGATCATTGGAGGTCACCTTGGATGCTGGCCCACCACACTATAGGAGCGTCAGAAGAGGAGGACCAGACTCAAGCCATCAAGTAGTTTGCAACTTAGTTGGTAGGAGATGGGGGAGAGAAATCTTACATACTTGTAATAGTAGGAGGAAGAAGGAGGAGGAGGAGAGGAAGGAGGAGGAGGAGAAGGAGGAGAAAAGCAGCAGCAGAAGGGGAAGGGGAAGGGGAAGGAGGAGGAAGAGAAAGGAAGGAAGGAAGGAATAAAGAGAACAACAAAGGAAGGAAGAAAAGGCAAGCAGTACATGCCCTAGAATGCAAATGAGGTATGGAGTAAGCATATAGGAAAGATACAGTCTCTGCTCTCTTGAAGTTTGTAATCCAGTGGGAATGACTGTTTTCATGTCAATTCGGCTCAGTTGCTCAGTCATGTCTGACTCTTTGTGAGCCCATGGACTGCAGCACACCAGGCTTCCCTGTCCATCACCAACTCCTGGAGCTTGCTCAAACTCATGTCCATCACGTTGGTAATGCCATCCAACCATCTCATCCTGTGTCGTCCCCTTCTCCTCCTGCCCTTCAGTCTTTCCCAGCATCAGGGTCTTTCCCAATGAGCCAGTTTTTCGCATCAGGTGGTCATGTAAATAAGTATAAATAATTGCACTTGGAACAAAATCCAATCTCCTTACCTTGCCCTGCCTATTCTTTTCCTCTACTGCTCATCTCCTTTCTCACTGAGTTTCGAACATTCGACAACACTAGCCCTTCCTCCCACACACCAAGCTCCCATCTCCCTGGGGACCTTCCACTTCTGTTCCCTGGAATGCTCTCCAGATCTTGCCACAGCCAACTCTTTCTTGCCATTCAGGTCTCTTCATTTAGTTGCCACATGATCTTTTCTGGTTTTGTCATTCAATTCCTCCAACTGGAACGTAAGCTTCATAAGAACAGAGACTTCGTTAACCTCCAGACCCAGAGAGCACTTGTTACACTGCTGCTGCTGCTGCTAAGTCGCTTCAGTCGTGTCCGACTCTGTGCGACCCCACAGACGGCAGCCCACCAGGCTCCCCCGTCCCTGGGATTCTCCAGGCAAGAACGCTGGAGTGGGTTGCCATTTCCTTCTCCAATGCATGAAAGTGAAAAGTGAAAGTGAAGTCACTTAGTCGTGCCTGACTCTTGGTGACCCCATGGACTGCAGCCCACCAGGCTCCTCCGTCCATGCGGTTTTCCAGGCAAGAGTACTGGAGTGGGGTGCCATTGCCTTCTCTGACTTTTACACACCAAGTGATAAATATATGAGCATATAATGAGTAAATGAAGTACCTCTTTCTGACATGGTTCTAAAATTATATAAAATCATCCTTCTAGAGTGTTGTAAACTGAAGCTCCAGCCCTGTCTCTTGTTCATCTTGCAATCCAAACCAAGGTTGGTGAATTGCAGGCCTACCCAAAATCTAACCTTGCTGACTCCTCGACTCTGAGCAAACAACATACCTCTGCCGCACCTGATTTTCTGCCACATCTGAATTCAGCAGATCCAGTCTGGTCTGACTGTGTTGCTTGTGTTTTCCCTCGGAGTGGGATCCTCAATTTCTGATTGCCTCCGCTTGGCTTCTGGAACAACTCCCCTTTCTCTCCCCTCCAAGGGAAGGGCCTTCCAGCCTGTTTTGCTGCACTCATGTTTTCAGCTTTCCTGGGCTGAAATATTGAAAACAGTTGCTCATTAATATCCCAGCTTTCCTGCTTTTCAGGAGAAACAATATGACAGAGATCCCCACGCATATTCGTTTTGAAAAAATGGTTTTTAATTTGAAAGTAAATGGATGCTGCTGGTCTGCAGGTCTTTTCACCTGCTGTGGTGTGTGATTAGTGAGGCCTTTCCTCCCTGGGTGGTGGTGCCAGCTAATGGACTCACGCTTCCTCTGTATGTTTATTTATCTCAGTTAATTAAAATTTTGCCAAGTCTTCCTCACCGCCCTTGTGCGTGGCAAGGCCAAACACTGACTTGTGGCACCGATCCAGGCTGGCAGGCTGGGTGGGGGCAGCCATTCTATTAAATATTAATCGAAGAGGGCAATCAGGCCTGTGGGCTTCGACCCCTGGGGTTCTCCTGCTGGGAAGTCACAAATCGATGCCAGAGCTCAGTGCTGGTGGCAACTGTCCCCACCAGGCCTGAGTCAGCATCAGATGCAATTATTTGGAATGGTTATTTGACAATAAATCTGAGCAAAATTCTGGGAGATGTCTCTTAAAAACTGGAATGAATTACATGCACATCTATCTTGAAAGGGGATGTTAACCATCATGTGAAACTCTGTCTTATAAATGATGACGGAGTCAATTTGTCAGCATTAATTTTGAAGTTATGGGTTAGATTAAGGCTAGAAGAGTATCCTACACTTCAGATGTTATGAAACTGTGCCTCCACCAGGGCTGGGGGAAGAGATTAAGAACTGAGTGGGCACTCAAGGCCTCTGCTGCCCCATTTTTGGAAATGCTCACAAGTTCACCTTCTCACCAGCCTCCTCCCTTCAGTCACTGTTAGTTGTGTCCTAGCTTTTGAATCATTTCAGCAGGTACCGTGGCTGACAGACTTGGAAGATAAGAACAGTGCTCTGTTGAGCACTGTCAGCAGTGTTGAACACTGTGAGTTGAAGTGTTCTATATGAGTTGAAGTGTTCTATATGAGTAGAAGATGAGAAATCTTCTGGGAAATCTTAACCCCCAGGACCTGTGAATGTGACCTTATTTGAAAATAGGGTCTTGAAAATAGTCAAGATAAGGCCATACTGGATTGGGCAGGCCTGATCCAGTGACTGGTGTACTTATAAGAAGAGATCACAAGGACCTACTGTACTGAAACTAACCCAACATTATACATCAATTGCACTTCAATAAAAAAAAAGAAGAAAGAAAATAAGAATAGATCACAGAGCCACACAGGGAGACCACCATGTGAAGTGAGAGGCACAGATTGCATTGATACATCTACCAGCTAAGCTGTGCCAAGGATTGCCAGCAATGCCAGAAGGTAGGAAGAAGCAAAGAAGGACACTCTCGTACAGCCTTCAGAGAGAGCAGCCCTACTGACGCCTTGATTCTGGGCTTCCAGTCTCCAGAACTCCAGAGAGGATAAATTTCTGTTGGTTTAAGTCACTGAGTTTGCAATACTTTGTTACAGCTGCCCAAAGAAACTTATACACACTCTACTCCAGGCCCCACTGGTGCCTGCCTCAGCCAGATTGCCTCTCTGCTGGACATCTTATAGGCTTGGTCACCCTGGTTCCCTTCCCTTTCTGAGAGGTCAATACAGTGAAATCCCAACTGGCTAGTAGGTTTACAAAGTGGGAAGTCAGCCTAAGAAGAAAACCTCATCATATCTCAAGTCTTGTGGATGACTTTTGAAACATCGTAGTCTGCCTTCTTGCCTAACTGGAGGTCAGTGAACACAGTAAGATGGTTCATTGACAAGAGAGGATGTTGCTCTGCCTCAAGGGTCTCACTCTAAATTCAAGTCTCCCTGGTTGGCATCACAGATAGAGAGAAAATAAAATATTGGCATAAAATTATACTGACCTCAGCACTTATTCTGGAAATTGAATTTTTATTTTCACATTCCTGACTAGCTCTTTGTCTCTTCTAAAATTTGAGTGTATAACAACAACAAAGTGCAGTTAGATAGAGAGCTAGTGAGTTTCTGGTAACCAACCTATCGTTAGGTGAGTTTCCAGCAAACAAGATTCTATATTATTCTGTTGTAGCTGGGGGGAGGGATATTGAACTTGAGGTCAGAAAACCTGGACTTGAATTCTAGCTCCGCTCATCCTTACAACGGCCTTGCAAGATAAGTATAATTATCCCCCAGTTATGCATGGCAGGATGGACTGAGGCTGCCCCAGCCCTTCTCCAAAGAGATACACTCGAGAACTAGAAGGATAGCTTCTTCTTGGTCTTTGTTTTGCTGAGTGGGGCACACCCACTGAAGGCAGAGGTGAACTACTCCCAACAACAGGGAGAGTTTTAAGAAGATATAAAGGTGAAAAGGAGAGAGCAGGAAAATGATTGACAGGGAAGAGGAATTTGGGAGGGTAGGTGGGAAAGAAATGTGTGATGCAAGTGCTTAAGCTCCAAACATCCAAACACCCATACAATTCAACAAAAATTAAATAAATAACCCAATCAACAATGGGCAGAGGACCTTAACAGACATTTCTCCAAAGAGGACATACAGATGGCCAGTAGGCACGTGAAAAGATGCTCAACATCACTAATTATTAGAGAACTGAAAATCAAAACTATAATGAGGTACCACCTCATACCAGTCAGTCTGGCCATCATTAAAAAGTCTACAATTAACAATTGCTGGAGAAGGTGTAGAGAAAAGGGAATCCTCATACATTGTTGGTAGGAATGTCAACTGGTACAGCCACTATGGAAAACAGTGTGGAAGTTCTTCAGAAAACTAAAAATAGAATTACCATATGATCTAGCAACCCACTCCTGAGAATATACCCAAACAAAGCTATAATTAAAAAAGATATATGCACCCCTGACATGGAAATAACCTAACTGTCCATCAACAGATGAATGGATAAAGAAGATGTAGTACATATATACAATGGGATACTACTCAGTCATAAAAAAGAATGAAATAATGCCACTCACAGCAACATGGATAAAACTAGAGATTATCACACTAAATGAAGTAAGTCAGAAAGGGAAAGCTAAACATCATATGATATCGTTTACATGTGGAATCTAAAATATGGCACAAATGAGCCTATCTGCAAAACAGAAACAGACTCAAAGAGAACAGGCTTGTGGTTGCCAAGGGGGAGGGGGAGGGAGAGGGATGCACTGAGAGTTTGGGGTTGCATATGCAAGCCATTACGTTTAGAATGAATAAACAACAAAGTCCTACCGTACAGCATAGGGCACTATATGGAATAATCCTGTGATAAACCATAACGGAAAAGAGTATTAAAAAGAATATATAAATATGTATATAACTGAGTCACTTGGCTGTATAGCAGAGATTGGCACAACATTGTAAATCAACTATCCTTCAATTAAAATTTTTTTTAAAAAGGTGTCTGATGGAGAATTTGATTTAGTATCTATTATGTAGTATGTGTGTGGGCTTCCCTGGGAGCTCAGGGAAAGAATTCACCTGCAATGCTGGTTCAATCCCTGGGTTAGGAAGATCCCCTGGAGAAGGAAATGGCAACCCACTCCAGTATGTGATCTGTGTCTTCTTCCCTATGTCCCCCCGCAAAAGATTTCTGGCTAATATGTTATTGAGTTGGATCTGGTTGGGCAGTAGGAATCTGATGAGGAACAAAGACCATCCATGAGGATTCAGCTGTCCCAGTGCGAAAAGGGAGCTGAAGTTCAAAGAGCTTGAGTGCCTCACCCAGGGTTACACAGCCTCAGGTTCTGAAGTCAGATCTGTCTGACTCCACACCTATGTTCTCTCCTGTAATATACAGCTTATTCTCATCGTCAACTTGCCAAACTATTTAAAGCCCAAGAAGCAGTTCAGGCTGAAACTTTAAATATTTCAAAACTATTTGTATAAATGCCCTGAACAACAAGCAATAATGACTTATTAATTACAATTTTCATGTGGCTAGACCTTTGCAGTTTTGAGACGCAGCCTTCATTTACTGAGTGTTTGCTGCTGCTGCTAAGTTGCTTCAGTCGTGTCTGACTCTGTGCGACCCCAGAGACAGCAGCCCACCAGGCTCCCTCGTCCCTGGGATTCTCCCGATAAGAATACTGGAGTGGGTTGCCAGTTTACTCAGTGCCAAACCCTTCCCTGTGCATTTTATGATCTAATCTTCTGAGGAGGCCTGAATAGTAGACGTTTTAATCCCTATTTTACAAATGAGAAAATATTAAAGAGTTACTAAACCAGGTTGCTGGTGAAAAGCAGCAGATCTAAGACCTAACGCCAAAAATCATGTAATTTACTTTCTCAGTAGGTAACATACACATAGGACAGTGTTTACCAAGGAAAAGGTCAGCAGTGAAGAGTTAAAGCCTCTCTCTTCACCACCCCCCAGTTCCCTTCCCTGCCAGCCTCATATTACCCACTCTGACCATTACCCACTCTGACCAGTTCCTGAGTGTCCTTCAGAGATACCCTAGGTATTTACACATATTTCCCTGAGGGTGTAGCCTTCAGGGAAAAAGAATGTTTGAAGTTAACCGGAAGAAACAGTGCCTCCCCTCAGCCCTCTCTAAGCTTCAGTTTTAAACTTCTGGAGCTCAGATACAATGGAGTATGCTTTTATGTTTTCCTAGGAGCTGGTGAGGGATACAGAACAGAGCATGCGGTCTGGAATCTGATAGGACTAAGTTCAAGTTCATGCCGAGCACTGGTGACTTGACCTCGCTAAGGCATTTCCACACCTAAAAACAGAAGCAAATATCCCTACCTCCAAGGGCTGCTAGGAGGATAAGAAAATAAAACATTTGGCACATCAGACAGCCTTCCTCCCTCCCTCCTGAACAAGAGCCCATAGCTTTCTCAATGCATCTTTAAGAACACATCTACATGCAGTTTAGTGATCCGCTTTGACCTAATTCTACTTCAAAGCCTTTCCTTCTCTTTCCTACCTCCCACTGCCTCCCACCCAGCTGCCAAGCATAGAGAATTCATGAAAACTTAGGCCAAGTGGGAACCTGGGATGTTAAAGCCTTTGAGAAAACAGCTGTTTGTTTGTTCATTTATCACCATACTCTTGCCCCTGTCTCATTTGATTACAAGAGTCTGTGGGAAAAATGAAAATCCGTCGGCTTAGGCTAGTCTATACAGGGATCTCCCACCCTTGGTTTCACTCTGCAGCAGCTCTGTGAAAGAGGCAAACTGCGACTCAGGTATTAAATGCTTTGGCTAAGAGGCGCGAGGCAGAAATGGGACAGGACCCAGGTCTTCACTGATGCCCTTGCCTTTTGGTTTCTCTAGTAGTTTTTTATGTATTATCACTACTGTATTGGTTAGGATCCATTTGGCTGCAAGCAACCAAAAAGCCAAGCAACACTTGCTCATATAACTGGAAACGCAGAGGTTGGATGTCTTTGGTAGGAGCCAAGGACTGTGACTCTGTCCACTCTGCCCCTCTCTTGTTTCTTTCCTCATCTGTGCACTGGCTTCATTTTCAGGCTGGCTTCTCCCATGCCAAAAATTATTTATTGCCCTCCAACCAACACATCACAATGTCCAGAGGAAAAGAAAGTCTCTTATTGTGTCTGTCTTATAAATGAGGAAGATTCTTCCTAAGAGATTCCAACCAACAATGCTGTTGGGCCTCATTTTCTCAAACTGGAGCCAATCTTGTGGCAGAGTCTGTCATATGTGTAGTCACTCTGTCTCTTTGGAACACTCATCCTTTATTTGGACAAGGTTAAAATTTTGAGTCTCAAACTTCCCTGGTGGTTCAGTGGTTAAGAATCTGCCTCCTAATGCAGGGGACACAGTTCAATACCACATGCCACAGAGCAACTAAGCCTGTGCACCACAACTCCTGAGCCAGACAGGAGAAAGGAAGAAAAGTTAAGATGGCAGGAATAGAGGGGCAGATTAGTCTGGGCCCCAACCTGGGCCATCCTATGGCTGAGCCTCTCTCACCTGCTCTCCTCGCCTCCTCCTATCTCTGCATTTCATTCAGCCTCCTCTTCCTGCCCTAGGTTTGACCGGTTCTGCTACTCCAGGAGTCCTGGACTTTCCCTCTCAAAATCTGGCCATGTTGTAGTAGATGTTTGTCTTTTAGGGGGTATCCATCATTCCCTTCAACTTTAACTTCATATTGCTGCCCTTTGGGAAATAACATATATCCATGCAAAAACTTGTACACCAGTGTTCTTAGCAGCATTCATCATGACAGCCAAAAGTGGAAATGACTCAAAAGTCCGTTAACTGATAAATGAGTAACTGAAATGTAGTATATCCACACAATGGAATACTACTCAGCCATGAAAGAAATGAGGTGCTGACAGATGCTGCAACACGAATGAACTTTGAAAACATACACTAAGTGAAAGAAGTTGACACAAAAGACCACATACTATGTGATTCCATTTATGTAAAAGCCCCAGAACAGGCAAACCTATAGAGACAGAAGGTGGATTAGTTGTTGACAGGGCTTGAGGGGGAAGGTGATTACCAATGGATATGATATTGCAACCCACCTAGTATTTTGCCTGGAAAACTTTTTGGACAGAGGAGCCTGGTGGGCTATACAGTCCATGAGGTCGTAAAGAGTTAGACACGACTGATTGACCACACACTCATGTACTGATATTGATAGTGATAAATGTCCTAATATTGACCATGCTGTTGGTTAAACCCCATAGAATGACACACTTCAAAAGGGTGAATTTTATGGTATGTGAGTCATATTACAATAAAGCATTATTTAAAAACAAAAGAGCCCTGAGGATTTCTTGGTTCAGTGGTAAAGAATCCACCAGCCAATGCAGGAGACATGAGTTCAATCCCTGGTCCAGGAAGATTCCACGTGGAACTAAGCCCATGTGCCACAACTACTTGAGCCTATGCTCTGGACCCAGGGCGCAGGATCTACTGAAGTCTGTGCTCCCTAGAGCCTGTGCTCCACAACAAGAGAAACCACGCAATGAGGAGCCCATGCACTGCGTGCGATTAGAGAGCAGCCCTCGCTCACTGCAACTAGAGAAAAGCCTGTGCACAACCCAGCATGGCCAAAAATAAATAAATAAAATTATTTGAAAAAAAAAAAAAAGAGCTCTAATCAAAATAGCTTCTGGTTAAAAAAAAGAAAAAAAAATGCCTTCTGGTGCAAGGAGCTCAAGGTGGGAAGGTGGCCTGGGCTCCTAAGAAGACCACCACCCTGGGTTCTGGAGGGTTCACTTCTCAACCCAGTTCTGCTTCTTGACAACCTAAAACTTCACTTTTTTGGACCTCTGTGTTTTCAGCGGTAACAAGAGGGGGCTTATAAGATCAGTGTTTCCCATACTTGAGTCATTCGTGAGCCATCTTCACGATTATTATTATGTCAGCTGAAGGATTATTTACCTGGTTCTTTAAATAAATGCATTCTTTAAAACCTAGCATCAGCCTAGACAAAAATATTGATAAAATCATGCATTTGCTGTGCTGGTTGCATTTTCCCAAAACACACTGCAATCAACATCAGGTGGTAAATTTAGAAGTGTTCACTCCCCACGTCACCGTCTGATTCCTACCATTTGGGGATCCTGGACTGGGGTCTTCAAGGCTCGTCTAACAAACCAGCCCACTGGGTAGAGGACCAGGCCTTGCCTTTGTTCCTCTCTCAGCTTACATGGGTTTTTAATTATTGCCTCTTAGGACGTGGCCTAGTCCTGTGGCCATCCCTCGCTCTGGTTGTGGGAACTTCCAGTCAGAGAGGATGAAGGCTGTCCCAAGGCCACTCAAGGGATACTTCCTGAGATGCTGGAGATGGTTATTGTTAATCTAATCTTACAGAGTGGGGAGACTGTCTCAGAAGAGACAGGATTCAAATCCAGATCGTTTCAAAATTCCTGTATTCTTTATATCATAAAAGACTATTGGGTCAGATAATTTGGGGTGGATGTAACTCTCAGTTGCCATTAAATCATGCCCTAGACATAACCATCACCTTTGCCTAAGGGCTGGAACAGCACAGAAGGAATGGGACACTAATGTGGCTTCTGGGATGAAAACTATATCCATCAAATTTCTATCATTTTTCTATAATAGTAATAAACAGTAACAAACTCTGCTGTACTTCCTTCATTATGTACATCCCACTAATATTTCCTTGTTCAAAATCCCTGTTCCCCACTAGTCAAGGACCATGTCTTTCTTATTCATTGCTGCTTCTGAACACTAGACCCAGCATTTGGCACAGAGTAGGCCCGGCTCCTGTCAATGCGGGAGATGTTGGTTCGATCCCTGGGTTGGGAAGATCCCCTGGAGAAGGAAACGGCAACCCACTCTAGTATTCTTACCTTGGAAATCCCATGGAGAGAAGAACCTGGTGGGCTACAGTGCATGAGGTCACAAAGGGTTGGATACAACTTAGCAACTAAACACACACAGGCCCCTAATAAGTCTCAATTATAAGTTCAATTCACTAATAGTCCCTCACCTCAAAGGTCCTCTAGCCTAGGTGCGTATGTTTGGGACGGGGAATGAGGTGGGCCGAGACAAGCCCACAGGCAAGAGCAGGACTCACCGCTGTGTCCCAGCGCCTGCACAGCAGGCAGGAGGAGGTTGGTACGGCCTTCAGTCGTGTACCATACGTGGATCGACATGGATCCCACATCCTCTGCCATGGAGCAGACGGCTGCAGCCACCTGGGTCCATCTGTGGAAATGGCTTTGATCTGTCCAGATCAGAGAACAGAGCTGAGCAGTGATGCATTTATTCTACCCAACAAGTAATTGTTGACAGTCAACCCCATGCAAAGTCCTGTGCCAGGTACTGTGGAGGAGACAAATGCAACTCAGGCTTGCGCTGAGTCCCATGCCAGGCTCCTGGGTACACAGATCCACCAGCCTAAGTCTGGCAATTCCTTGCGTGGTATTCTTTCCACAGCAGCACTGCCTTCCAAAGAGGATGTCTAAGCTGCCAGGATTAGGAGCATTCTTCCCTTCTGTATCCTCTGGAAAGATGAACCTGGGACTTCTGTACAAGGGTTCTGCAGTGAGCCGGTGAGAGCATTCCTGGGTGAACAGGACTCGTCCTATCCCAGGATCCTTCCAGTGGTGGCTGGGTCAGTATCTAGATGAGATGGAGAGGGTAAGAAGGACCTGCTCTCCGAGGTCTGGATGAGGTAAGATACAGGGTTAGTACCGGGGCGGGGTGGCTGGGTGCAGGTATGCAGGGCCTGTGACATGCTGTGTTCGGGGGCTTCAGTGACCTGGGACTTTTTGGTTGGTTCCTGTCAGGGGACGGGGGCACTCCTTCCTACGGTAACAAGCCCACGAACTCCTTCCGCAGCCTCTGCCCTTTGGGACCAGCAATGACTATGGACCTAAATGCTCTTTGTTTTCTGCTTCTGGCACTCAGCATTCTTTCCCCAGGAGGTTTCTGCCCTTCAGGCTCCCAGAGAGCCAGGTGTGCCCTCCAGGATGAATATAGTGGCCCACCCTCTTGGGAGGCATTTCAGCTGCACAAGCAGATCAAAGAACCAGGTAAGAGTTTTCAGGGAGTCCTAAAGAGATGATGTGGAATGGTTGATCTACATGGGATTTCTCAACCTTGGCACTACTGACATCTGAATCATATCATTCTTTGCCTTGTGTTGTGTAGAATGTTCAGCAGCTTCTGTAGCCTCTACTCACTATGTGGTAGTGAGCAATTCCCCAGTTGTGACAACCAAAAATGTTTCAAACCATTTCCTATGTACCCTGGTGGGTAAGACTGGTCCTTGATTAGGAACCACTGCTGTATAGGCTTCAAGGCTTCAGGCTTGAATCTTGGCTCTATCATTGGCTGCTGCGTGAGCACTGCAGTTTGTTTAATCCAGGCCTTAGTTTTCTTATCTGTAAAATGGGATAATAGTAATATCTATCTCAGAATATTGTTATGAAATAATATGTGTAAGGAATAGTGTCTAGCACGTAATAACCACTCAATAAATGCTATTGCTCTTATCACCAGAAACCAAAAGCAGATAAAGTAGAATATCAAAAAAGACTGCTCCATGAACACTTACTGTAGTACAAAATAAGAAATTTAATTAGTTCATTCATTTTCTGCCCTGCTTATTTCTGGAAAACTATTTGAAGCAGCTTAAAATAAAAGCACACACTCTATTGGGCAATTAAAAAAATTTTTTTACAACACAAGGGTAATTTTTATATTTAAAGAAATCATACAGATCAATAAGTAAGCACTAATACCACTTAGATTGATGAGGACAGGACATAAAGCACAAAAATTTATAGGAGAAAATAACATGAAAAAGTGCTCAATAAAGATAAACCAATTTAAATACCAACCAAAAAACAACTTATTAAAAATGTCAGATTAATAGAGGAGGCGATGAAAGTGATAGTCTCATATATTGTAGTTAGAAGCATGACAAATTAAAATTGATTCAGAGATGAAACTTTCCTGGTGGTCCAATGGTTAAGACTCCATGCTCCCAATGCAGGGGGCATGGGTTGGATCCCTAGCTGGGGACTAAGATCCTGCATGCCGCATGGCATGACCTAAAAAAAAATTGATTCAGAGATTAATACACTTTAAAATTGGAGGGACAACTAGACAGGGGGAAGTTAATTTCATCAAGAACTCAAAACTGGGTAGAGTATTCTCTTAAGCAACAAATAGAAACCCGAGCTTCCTAGCAGCCACTGCAAAAATAAAAACATAGCCAAGAGAACTCACTACCAGGACTTCCAAGATCCATCTAGATTTACTTAAGTGAGCATAGTTCACCATCCAACCATCTTTCTTTTCCCAACTTCCAAATGAGATAAACTTTGTTCACGAAACCCAAGAGGAGCTTTTACCAAGTGAGTCTTAACACAAGGGCCTTGAGTAACAGAGTTAGACAACGTTTCAACAGGAGTTCTGAGGCCATATAACATGTGCCTCAGCTAGAACAAAAACTCATCTCAGACACTACATGCAACTCTATGCCTCTGCTCCCGCCCCTCTTTACCTCGAATGCCTTCCCTGCATTTGCTTGCCCCTCTAAGCACAAGTTGGGGCTGGCAGGAGAAGCAGGCTCTCTCCACTGCCTACTCAGCTGACCTGCAGGCCCCCTTCCAGGCTGACTACAGGACTGATGGCTAGGACATGCTGCCAGCTGCTGAAACCATGTCGATGGCTTGGCTCTCTGACTGTAGCCCCTCAGTGAAGGGAGGCCCACAGCAGCCTGGCACTGGGGGCAGCACTATAGCCAAACTCCCCCAGTGCTATTCTGAGTGACTCCCTGGGGACAAGGAAGCAGGGGAAGGACCCAGCTGTGTGTGTGGAATAAAAGAAGTAGAGGCTAGGAGTGCCCCCAAGGCAAAGGAACACAGTCACCTGAACAGGAAGCGGTGAAAGCAGCTCCATCCCCTCTTAACCTTGCTGTGCCTCAGTTTCCTCTTCTGTAAAATGGGCATAATATTGACTCCTGGGGTTATTGTGACGATTAAGAGTTCTACACATGAAGTTCTTAGAGATACAGTGCCTGACATACAGTAAATGTTCACTACTATTACTATTATTTTTATTTTTGCCCTCAGCACTCTTCTGTGTATAGCCTAGATTCAAGCAATATATCTCCTGGCGGGGCTCACAGTGCAGGGAGGTGACACGAAAAGATTTCTGAACCTTTGAATCATTGTGTAGCCCTCAGCCTGGAGACAAGCTATGGGACCAAGTACTAGTTCATGATACACTGGAGGAGCCCTAAGCATGGAGCACTAGTCCAGACCTGCCACTTAACTAGTGCCCTGGTGCCAGGGCCTAGGGCCTTGGGCACATCCTTGCTCTAGTCTGGGCCTCAGTTACTCACCTGCAAAATGAAGAGAAGGGACTCAGTAATTCCTGACTTTGACCATGCATCCACATCATTTCAGTTCAGTTCAGTTGCTCACTCATGTCCGACTCTTTGCAACCCCATGAACCTCAGCACGCCAGGCCTCCCTGTCCATCATCAACTCCCAGAGTTTACCCAAACTCATGTCCATTGAGTCGGTGATGCCATCCAACCATCTCATCCTCTGTTGTCCCCTTCTCCTCCCGCCCTCAATCTTTCCCAGCATCAGGGTCTTTTCAAATGAGTAAGCTCTTCGCATCAGGTGGCCAAAGTATTGGAGTTTCAGCTTCAGCATCAGTCCTTCCAATGAATATTCAGGACTGATTTCCTTTAGGATGGACTAGTTGGATCTCCTTGCAGTCCAAGGGACTCTCAAGAGTCATCTCCTACACCACAGTTCAAAAGCATCAATTCTTCTGCACTCAGCTTTTTTTATAGTCCAACTTTCACATCCATACATGACTACTGGAAACACCATAGCCTTGACTAGACGGACCTTTGTTGGCAAAGTAATGTCTCTGCTTTTTAATATGCTGTATAGGTTGGTCATAACTTTCCTTCCAAGGAGTAAGTGTCTTTTAATTTCATGGCTGCAGTCACCATCTGCAGTGATTTTGGAGCCCAAAAAATAAAGTCGGCCACTGTTTCCACTGTTTCCCCATCTATTTCCCATGAAGTGATGGGACCGGATGCCATCTTAGTTTTCTGACCATTGAGCTTTAAGCCAACTTTTTCACTCTCCTCTTTCACTTTCATCAAGAGGCTCTTTAGTTCTTCACTTTCTGCCATAAGGGTGGTGTCGTCTGCATATCTGAGGTTATTGATATTTCTCCCAGCAATCTTGATTCCAGCTTGTGCTTCTTCTAGCCCAGCGTTTCTCATGATGTACTCTGCATAGAAGTTAAATAAGCAGGGTGAGAGTATACAGCCTTGATGTACTCCTTTTCCTATTTGGAACCAGTCTGTTGTTCCTTGTCCAGTTCTAACTGTTGCTTCATGACCTGCATATAGGTTTCTCAAGAGGCAGGTCAGGTGGTCTGGTTCCCATCTCTTTCAGAATTTTCCACAGTTTATTGTGATCCACACAGTCAAAGGCTTTGGCACGGTCAATAAAGCAGAAGTAAATGTTTTTCTGGAACTCTCTTGCTTTTTCAATGATCCAGCAGATCTTGGCAATTTGATCTCTGGTTCCTCTGCCTTTTCTAAATCCAGCTTGAACATCTGGAAGTTCGCAGTTCATGTATTGCTGAAGCCTGGCTTGAAGAATTTTGAGCATTACCTTACTAGCGTGTGAGATGAGTGCAATGGTGTGGTAGTTTGAGCATTCTTTGGCATTGCCTTTCTTTGGAATTGGAATAAAAACTGACCTTTTCCTGTGGCCACTGCTGAGTTTTCCAAATTTGCTGGCATATTGAGTGCAGCACTTTCACAGCATCATCTTTTAGGATTCGAAATAGCTCAACTGGAATTCCATCACCTCCACTAGCTTTATACATAGTGATGCTTCCTAAGGCCCACTTGACTTCACATTCCAGGATGTCTGGCTCTAGGTGAGTGATCACACCATTGTGATTATCTAGGTTGTGAAGATCCTTTTTGTACAGTTCTTCTGTGTATTCTTGCCATCTCTTCTTAATATCTTCTGCTTCTGTTAGGTTCATACCATTTCTGTCCTTTATTGAGCCCATCTTTGCATGAAATGTTCCCTTGGTATCTCTAATTTTCTTGAAGAGATCCCTAGTCTTTCCCATGCTATTGTTTTCCTCTATTTGTTTGCATTGATCACTGAGGAAGGCTTTCTTATCTCTCCTTGCTATTCTTTGGAACTCTGCATTCAAATGGGTATATCTTTCCTTTTCTCCTTTGCTTTTTGCTTCTCTTCAGGACATCATAAAATGCAGATTCCCAGGCTACAGCAAGTTTGGGAAAGGACTTTCCCAGACTTGGGAGTCTGGAAAGGGAGACGGAGAATCTGCATTTTAATAAGCTCCTTGGAGAATCTGCTGTTAAGACATGTTGGAAAGCTATTGACTAGATAACCTCGAAGGCCCTTTCCAATATTCATGTGCTAAATTAAAACGACAGACTCCTGGAGCAAATGGAGATTGGAGTGATCATACACCTTAGGGGCCCGGAGCGAGTGGCCACTTGCCTGTGAGAGAGTTCCAGAAGAATAAGGCTAGTGCCCTTGGTGCTCTCCCAGGGTTTAACCATCCCCAGAGGTGAGAAGTTATACTTTCTGTCTAATCAAACATTCTGTCTTGGCAATCTGCCTCCCACCCTGCAGGTTTTGTTCCCACAGTTGCAGAGCAGGGCTAGTTGGTGCTCTTCACCACACCCTGCACGACCTTGAGTGCTGCTTGAAGTTAGCCTGGTCCTAACAATACCACTGGGGAGATGGATCTTGATTCGGGCCCTTTCTCTCTGTTCTTGATGTCCTAGTTTGTAGGCTGTTAATTCTTTTTGTTTGGACCATATAACAGCTTCTCAGCTAATCTTCTGCCCTTCAGTCTCCCCAGTCTTCAATCTCTCCTTCATGGCACCAGAAGTTATTTTCCTAACCCCAATTTTGATTGCATTACATGCCCCACCCACTCTCCTCAATGCCTACCAATCAAACCTTAATTCAGCCAATCATTCAAGGCCTTTCCGATTCAAAACCAAGCCACATTTTTGCATTTGTAGCTAATTGCATTTCTCTTCCATAACACCCCTCTGGCCAAGAGTCCTCTTGGGCTACCATTGACTATCTTGACTATTTTTGACAGAAAGTTCCCCAGACTTGAATACTGTGGAACTCTATTTCCCCACTACTGCCTGTTTTTTGTGGCAAAATACTGATAACAGCTCATAGATACCAAGTGATTCATGGAACTCAATTTGGGAAACACTCCCTATGCGCTTCCACCTGCTTATCAATAGCTTGACTCTGGGGTCTGCCCAGGTCTTGAACTCCAACTCAGAACAACTGCTAAGGTTGTCACGCCATCTGACATGACAGGTTTCTGTCCATCTGGCTGCTTTTGAATACCATCAAGATTCTACAAAGACATGAAGCCAGAACATTATTCTGTCCCCATACTTAATCCTCCTATGCCTTCCTTCTTGAGCTGGTACTACATTTCCCCCCAGAGTTGAATTTCTCAAGGTCCATCTTGATTTACTTACATGAGCATAGGTGACCATTCCACCATTTTTGTTTTTCCAACTTCCTAATAAACAGCCTCCTCTTCTAATGAAAAATTTTAGCAGGTACATACCTACCTCTCTTGGGGTTACTCCCCTTTCCCACATCTACAATGGATGCTGTTGACTGATCACAGAACTTGCTCCCAAGCCCCACATGTGATGATGTAGATTCAGACTTTTCAACACTCTTCCCCAAGCAGGTATTATCCATCAACCAAAGTTGGCTTGCCAGTTGAGACAGTCCTACTTACCATCAATGACCTAGTTGATTAAATGGCTAATGTGTTTACTAGAAAAGCTCTGATGAGTTTCAGTTTCAACTCTCTTATGGAAACTTAAACTAGAGTAGTCTCTAGTTACATTCTATCTACTCCAATCTTTGAGGCTGGAGGATCTGGGCTGTGGGGGAGGCTCTATTAGAAGTCTCATTTGGCATAAGAATTGAAATAAGATTGCCAAGGTCAGAAGGGCTTCAACTAAGAACTGTCTTGGGGCATTGTCTACTTCCCCTCTCCTCCTGCCAAGACCCACAGAAATGTCTGGTGAGCTGGCTGGTCTCTTGTGATTAAAAGTAGCACCTGAGAGGCTATGAAACAAATAATAAACTACCTCTAGAAAGATGAATCTCTGGGGCAGAGAACAATTGGAGATGCCTTTGATGTCCCTGAGCAGTGGCAAGGTTTTCAATTTGGCCTGAACCAATGGAAAAATCATCATTGGAAACACCGATATCTTTGGTCAGATAGCAGGCTGCTCCAGTTTCTTCTCTCTCCTCCACCCCCTCCTTCTCCTCCAAGCTGATCACATTTCCTTGGTGATTTTCATGCTTAGTCAGTAGGTCTTAGGGGACAAGTGTCAATTCCATAGGGACCTTGTCCATATAAACTACTGGGTACTAATGCTATCCTCTGTATGGTTTCTTCCTGCCTGTCCTCCTGCCAAAAGTGCTGATTAAACTACTACTATGTGCTATCGGGTGAGCCCCGCTATGGAAAGCATTTGAACTGCAAACAGGAGTCACCAGGGGAGGCTCTGTCGAGACAAAGATAATAGCATTGCGCAGATCAGCAGAAAAGTGCATTTCAAGTTACGTTCTCTCTTCTTTAGATCTCAAAGGAGCTGTAACTGAGTGGGAGCAAATTGAGAGCCTGGCAGCTAGAACGCAGGAATTCCAGGGATTCCACAAAATCATGAAGAGGTGAACATAGGGTGAATACAAAACAGTCTCAAATCCAGAATACAACTGAGAGAGGTCAGCAGAATACTTTCTAGCCTTTAATTATTACCTGGGACTGTTAAATTGTTCTATACATATTAACTCTCTAAATCCCCACAATAATGCTCTGAATTAAATAGCTCATTATCATCACTCCAAAGATGAGAAACAGAGGCACAAGAGGTTAAATGACTTGCCCAAGGTCAGCAACTAGGAAGAAGGTGGTGGAGTCGGGACTTGAACTTATGTAGCTCTCATTGTAGACTCCTAAACTACCTGAAATATGGACATTTAAACAACAAAGAAAGTGTTAATTCATGGATTGGAGTGGGATAGGGTGGATAATAACTGGATGGGGTTTTTGACCCCAAGATATTCTGTCAGTCAGAGATAGAAGTTTTGGGGACTTCCCTGGTTTCCCAGTAAAGAATTCGTCCTGCGATACAGGGGACACCGGTTTGATCCCTGGTCTGGGAACTAAAATTCCACATACTATGGAGCAACTAAGCCCACACATTGGCCACAACTAGAGAGCCCGTGTGCCGCAATGAAAGATCTGTCATGACAGAACAAAGACCCCATGTGCCTCAACTAAGACCTGACACAGCCAAAAATAGGTGTTTTTGTTTTGTTTTGTTGTTGTTTGTTTGTTTTGGCTGTGCTGTGCAACTTACAGAATCTTAGTTCCCCAGCCAAGGAATGAATCTCGGCCCTCCAAAGTAAGAGAGTGGAGTTCTAACCATTGGACTGCCAGGGAATTCCTGATAGAAGGGTTTTGATAGATGGGAAGCTCAGAGTGCCTAGCATGCCCTCACGCTCCTAAGGAAGGACACACGAGGGCCAGTCACTCCCCTAGACTCACTCAGATCTGCTGGTGTGCCCTTGACAGATGGTCGACTGGGGCTCCAGGGCCTGAGCCAGATTATAGTGTTCATGTTCTTTAACGCCAGACATGGAGACAGATCTGCATGGGTCCCTGTAAAAGCAACCTATATTTTTTACTAGAAAAACATGTGATGTAATTAGTAGTGCAGCAATGTTGCTGGTCCTAGAAGCCTGAAACCCTGCTCTCTGCACTGGACTCTACACTACCTACTGTCCCTTGATTTGGTTTCTTCAACTGTAAACATTTATTCATTCAGTAAACAATTTTGAGCACCTCTCTGTGCCAAGTACCACATGCTAAACTCTGAAATCACCAAGTTGGATTCAGTAGTTGGCCCCCAAAGGTCTATTTACTGGCAGAGACAGACAGGGAAAGGGGTCTTAGGGAAGGCCCCACTCTGGAGGGCCGCACCCTGCCCCTCCTCCCTGGGAGTCAGTGAGCAGCAAATGAGATCACACCGCGGAAAGCGCTTGGTAAACAACAGAGTGGGAGAATGAGGTGCGCAGGGAGGAGGGAAGGGATGTAACCCAGGAACTGTCTGCAGTGTCTGGAGACCGTGGGCAGGCAGCTGACCAAGAGTGCTCAGTCTGGGGCTGCGGACCTGAGTGAGGCCTCCTGGATGCAAGGGGACCAAACCTGAAGCCCTTGAGTCTCTGTCCCAGCAGGCTGAGCCCAAACCCTGCAACCTGGCCAAGCTTCTCTGGGCTCTGCCAGGCAGGAACCTAAACCTGTATGATGTTGCCAGGGACTAGGTGATTTTGTGGCACTGCGCCACCCACGATGTCTTCTGGGTCGTAGCTTGAACGTGACAAAGGCCAGGTCACCCCTCTATTGTGCAGCCCATGAAGCCCAATTCCCACGAATCCCCTTATATAATGAATATCCCCAAGAAACATAGGCCCTAGGCAATGCCAGTTACTACCATTCTCTGTGCTAATGCGCCACCTAGAGGTCAGCGCTAGCTCAAACGATTGTGTGGGTTCGTCTCACCATTTGCCTCGGCCCAGAAAACGTGGAAAAGAAATGTTCAAAGGACTAAAAGGCAAGAAAACGGCAGGTGACAGGTAAGAGGACCCCATCATTCCTCCACCAGGCCCCCTGTCACTTGCTGATGAGATAGTCAAGGGCTGAAATGTCTCAGCTTCTCAATGGACAGGGTTTCCTCTATGACTAGGGACCAGTGTGAGAATGTCACTGTATCTCACATACTGTAAACTCTAGATCCGAAGAGCAAACAGGCCAAGAAAACCCTCCAGTTTGCCCTGCAGCCTAGACCCCAGTCCATCTGCTCCTCCTCTCCTACCCCAAAGTTTAGACTCTCTGTCGAGCTTGGGAAAATAGTTTTTCAGCGGAATAGCCCTCCTCTTAGGGAGAGTTTGCTGATGCTGCTTATATTTCTGGGATCAGCTACCCTATGCAGAGCATGAACACACATTTATCGTGGGCCATTTATTCAGAAGTAGCTGGATGAATCTACAGAGGCATCAAAGATAAGCCAATACTTCAAAATCAGCAGAGTTTTTTTTTTTTTTTTCCCTGAAGAAAATCCAAGCCAGATGGTAGTAGAGTATCAAGAAAAGTAAGCCAAAGCTCCCAAACTGAGCAAGGATCCCTTTTTTAAACACTCTTACTTTAGGTTTTTCTCTTCAATCTTTTGCCAGACCTGCAATTTAGTTTCCTACTACTAAGCTTTTTGAACTCAAGCATAATTGGAAAACAAGATACATAAAATATCCAAGCTCCCATTATCCATCAAAGTGTCCTAGTTCAAGCTGCTTGGAGATAGCACTATGTGCAGTATCCATGGATGCCCACAGAGACAATACATCTTTGCCTGCAGGCAGCTTCTGGTTGTTCTTCACACCAAGGACAATTCAAACATGGGGTAAACCCTGAAGAGCCTTAGGTAAACTAGAATGATGTTTCGAATCTATTTTTAAAAAGCTATAGCTGTTTGTCATGGATAAAGTGCAGTCCACTGACTGGCCAAAGGGGCCAGAGGAAGTGAAGTTGCCATTTCCCTTCACCTATACTCTCAACTAAGGTGGATGAACTAAATTCCCAGGTGGTACAGTGGTTAAAAATCTGCCTACCAGTGCAGGAGATGCAAAAGACTTGGGTTCAATCCTCTGGGTCAGGAAGATCCCCTGGAGGAGGTAATGGCAACCCACTCCAGTATTCTTGCCTGGACAATTCCATGGACAGAGGATCTTGGTGAGCTACAGTCACAGGGTCATAAAGAGTTGGACATGACTGGGCAACTGAACACACACACACGCTATATCTAGTAAGTCCAGTTTGCTTCTCCTGGTAGCAACAATTCACTCAGTGCTCACAGCAATCTTGACGTGAGATCTTGAGATGAGTAGTATCATTATCATTGCTGTCTTTCAGAGAAAGAAACGGAGGCTAAAAGAAACTGCATAATTTTCCTATAAGTGAAGTAGCCAAGATTCGAACTCAAGTGTTCTGCTTCCAGTTGTCCCAAGGTCAGCATCTCTCTTGGCATGAAGTCAACGTATTAAGTACTGAAAAGAATGTTATGAAAAACAATTCAGTCTGCCATAGATTGTTGCAAGAATTCTTACAGTCATTAGTACTACACAGTAAGTGGAATTTGTAGACCCTCATTCAGGGTCACTGGAGGTCAGTTCATACAACACACTTTCTGGGAGGATCAATATTTCTCCAACAAAAAGACTTCTTTAGATGTTGGTTCCCACTTCATTCCTTTCATTTAAGCTAGACAGGTTCTTTGCCCCCTATAAAATCCCATGCAAGTGTTGTAATTATTATTCTCTGATAAAGTGAGTTCCCTCCTGGGGCTGGGAGACTGGGTGGGGCCAGCTGGATGCAAGGGGACAAAACCTGAAGCCTTTAGCTTGCTATCTCAGCAGGCCAGGCCCAAACCTTGCAGCCCTAGCCAAGAATGAAGAACCACTGAACAGTAACTGGAAGAAATGAAGACACAATAGGGACAGTGGTGAGGATGGGTCTCTGTGCCCAGAAAAACCAGTGTTTCAGAGCTGGAATGGGGCCTCTGAGAGCATCTGATGGCATTCCAAATGCTCTCTTGGCAGATGATATCAAGACCCAGCAGTTAAGCTACTTTCCAAGATCACAAGGTCAGCGTGTGGCACAGCTGATCAGAATGTCAGTCCATTTGATTTCTAGCTAAAGCCACTTTTTCATTTAACCATAGATTCAGGAGATTGTATCTTGTTTCTAAATAAAATCCAACTAGGAACCCAAATCTCTAGGGATACCCTTGAAATGACTCTTGAGGGAAACCTGACATTCCTTATCTTGAGCTGTTTCAGATGGGATGGAGATGGGATGGGGAGAGCAGGGACAGGAGAGGAGGGGAGGGGCGGGGAGTGTTCTTGGGTGCCCATAACAATAGCTAATAGCTGAAGTTTCCCCCACAGTTTGTTGGGAACTGTGCTTAGTACTTTAAATGCATTACCTCCTCACAACAACCAGATATGGTAGGCATGATCCTTTCTACTTTACAGAAAATGAGAACAAGGCACAAGACTTGAGCTTTCACAATGTGTAAGAGGTGAAGGCAGGACTGGAACAGCTCTGTTCTACATTAAAGACGTGCTTCAAATCACTGACTTTAAAACTGTATGGTTAATTCAGGGCCCAGGGAAACTTAAAATTTTGTTGGTCATAAGAAATCCTCACATACCAGTCAGTTGTCCCTGGAGAAAAGCACAGCTCTACTGAGCCTGAAAGAGGGTACTTCCACCAAGGATGGCAAATGGGGTACTTACAAATTTAGTTTTTTTTGCTTCTTCTGCCCAAACTCTCTTACTGGCGCATGAGAGAAGAGTGCGATGTGCAATACGGAAGGGAACATTCAGGACTGGAGGTTTAGTGGAGACAGAAAGGAAACAGGTTTGCTTTCTAAGCCAAGGTGTGCTTGCTAAGTCACTTCAGTTGTGTCCAATTCTTTGTGAACCTACGGACTGTAGCCCTCCAGGCTCTTCTGTCCATGGGATTCTCCAGGCAAGAATACTGGAGTGAGTTTTCATGCCCTCCTCCAGGGGATCTTCCCAAGCCAAAGGTATTCTAAAAGCCCACTCCGCCTTCAAGAGCTACAAAAGAAATTCTGTGCCATTCTTTCTATTATTATTTTTCAAGCCCTCCCCTGCCCCCCCCTACCTATGCCATTCTTAAATTCTGTCACTACCCTCAGTAGCCATTTCACTAACAAATCCTGCATCTGCTAGAATTTGAATTAGACACAAGGAAAGACTTCTGGGGAAAATCAACCAGTCATCTCTGTAAACTGGAAGTTTACAGAGGGAGTAAACAAAGGGAGCCTTTATAGACTCCTTTCCTGGAGTAAAGAAAGTAATATACCCAGCCAGTTCTTAAGGGCTTCTCTAAATTAAGGCTGAAAGGAAGAAACATTGAGACTTTCAACAGAGGAAGACAAGGAGGTAGTTTTCAAACTTCTTCCCTCCTTGAGTATTAAAGTCTTTCCACCTCAAAGGACCTTCCAAAAATGGTACATATTCACAGGTAAGACAGCTGACTAAGGGGCCAGACAAAACTGGTGCTTGTGGAGGAGTGAGGCCCGGGAGGTAAAACTCCAGCCGACAGGATGCATTGCTTTTTCCCCAAACCTGCAACTCATTGTGATTTATTCTGCGCTTCTCCAAAAGTCCAAAGTCCTCAACATTACACACTTGAGTCGTAACCTGAAGTTCCTTTTCAGTAAGAGCTCATCTGTGTGGTCCCCATGCCACCTCCAGATTACTCATATGAAAACAGGGCCCTGGAAGCAGTAATTCAGTTTGATGATAATTGTATTTCTTCTCTGCACTAATTGTTCCTAGCATGGAACATATACTCATGCACTTGTCTCTGGAGCTTGCCCAGAAGAATAAATAATTCAAGCTAGCCTCTAGCACTGCCGACCTTAACCACATGCCTACTGTTTTTGAAAGAGAGGAATTCACACAGCCTTTGATGGCACATTTAAAAAAGACAAAAATTAAACTACTTGATCTGGCATATGACTCAAAAGCAGCCAGTCATTCCACATATGGGATTCTACTTATTGATTTAAAAACCTGGCCTCTCCTTTGGAAAGAAGAATAAAACAGAAGCTTAAAAGCACTCACTTCTAAATGCTTCAAATACCTTGCTTTTGGTTCCAGAGGCACTCAACATACAATCATTTATGCCGTAAACACGTGTCACTTTTTTGTGTTCTGGCAAAGCATCGTTCAGCACCGTAGTAACTGTTGCAACCGCTGTGAGGTTGGCGATGTGCGATACTTCAGAACTCCAAGCATGCCAGCCAGTGTTCACCGGTTTCATTTCCAGTCTCTCTACATTTCAGTAGATAAAGCAGAGAAGCAGCAGCAGCTCAGTAGAAGACCATGGGCTTCGGATCACGTGACTGCACAATTCACTTAGCCTGAGGTGTAAGGTAAGTCTACCAACCTGGCTGGGTTACTGAAAGCCTGAATTAGTTTGCTGGGGCTACTATAACCAAAGACCACTGAGTGGGTGGCTTAAATGACAGCTTATTTTTTCACAATTTTGCAGTCTGGAAGTCCAAGGTCAGTATGTCAGCGGGTCTGGTTTCTTTTGAGGCCTCTCGTTGGCCTGCTTTCTCGCTGCATCCTTCTTGCACGTGGTTTTTCTTTGTGCACTTGCAAGTCTGGTGCCCAGATTTCTTCTTGTTAGACACCAGTTACATTGGATTAGGGCCTACGCTAAGGACTTCACTTTAATATAATTACTCTTGAAGATCTTACACAGTCACATTCTGGGGTACTGGAGATTAGGGCTTCAACATGTGAATCTGGGGGTTAGGGAGGTGGGGCACAGAATTCAGCCCATAACAAAGACTAAATGACAAAGTAAGGCCTTGATAAAAAGTTTATTTTTTCCTTTCTAGGCATGGGGTAAGAACCTGTGCTTTGAAATCATGAAGCTCATTTTAACTCCTGCTTCTATTGCATGTTAATTATGTGAATTTGGCTAAGTTTCTTGTTTCAACATCTGTGAAAACCTCCTGCAGGGCTTCCCTGGTGGTCCAGTGGTTAAGAATCTGCCTTGTAATGCAAGGGTCCAGAAAGATCCCTTCTGCTGTGGGGCAGCTGAGCCCCATATGCCATAACTAAGGAGTCTGTGCTCTGGAGCCCGTGAAACACAACTACTGAAGCCTGCGTGCCTAGAGCAAGAGAAGCCACCACAGTGAGAAGCCTGCACACCACAACTAGAGAGTACTCCCTACTCACCCCAACTAAAAAAAAAGCAGCAATGAACACCCAGCACAGCCGAAAGTAAATAAAATTTTAAAAAACCCTCCTCAAACCACTGTTGTGAAGATGAAGTGCTGAGTATGTAAAGCACTTAATGATACCTGAAAGGGGTGGCAGAATATGTTTGCTAAAACTGCATTATTTGTTCCTAGCAGTAACTGATTAATGCTACCAGAGCACCTTCCTTGTCTCCTTAGAAACCTGTATGCAGGTCAAGAAGCAAGAGTTAGAACCTTACATGGAACAACTGATGGGTTCAAAATTGGGAAAGGAGTAAGACAAGGCTGTATACTGTTACCCTGTTTAACTTACACACAGAGTTCATCATATGAAGTGTCACATGGATGAATCACAAGCTGGAATCAAGACTGCCAAGAAAAAAAGCAACAACCTCAGATATGCAGATGATACCACTCTAATGGCAGAATGCAAAGATGAACTAAAGAGCCTCTTGATGAGGGTGAAAGAGAAGAGTGAAAATGCTGGCTTAAAATGCAAACATTCAAAAAACTAAGATCATAGCATCCTGTCCCATCACTTCATGGCAAATAGAAGGGGAAAAAATGGAAGCAGTGACCGATTTTATTTTATTGGGCTCCAAAATACCTGTGGATGGTGACTGCAGTCATGAAAAGGCACTTTTGCTCCTTGGAAGGAAAGCTGTAACAAACCTAGACAGCATATTAAAAAGCAGAGATATCACTTTGCTAACAAAGGTCCGTATAGTCAAAGCTATTGTTTTTCCAGTAGTCATGTACAGATGTGAGTTGAACCATAAAGAAGGCTGAGTGCTATAAGAATTGATGCTTTTGAATTGTGGTGCTGGAGAAGACTCTTGGGAGTCCCTTAGCAAGAAGATCAAAGCAGTCAATCCTAAAGGAAATCAACGCTGAATATTCATTGGAAGGACTGATGCTGAAGCTCCAATACTTTGGCCACCTGATGCCAAGAGCTGACTCATTGGAAAAGACCCTGATGCTGAAAAAGACTGAAGGCAAAAGGAGAAGGGGGTGGCAGAAGATGAGATGGTTAGATAGTATCACTGACTCAATGATCATGAGTCTGAGTAAACTCCAGGGGATAGCGAAGGACCAAGAAAGCCTGGTGAGCTGCAGTCCATGGGGTCATGAGGAGTCAGACATGAGTTAGAGACTGAACAACTGTGCTTTTTACTTGTCTCTTTTTGTCAAGAGCTTTGGAAACTGGCTTTGATGTTGGCCTATGACCTAAATAAACAAAGTGACCAAACTTGGCCTTAGAAAGTTCAAGATTTCTTGATTGGCTGAAAAAAGCAGCAGAGGTGGCAGATGGAACATTCCCTATAGAGCCTTGATTACACAAGGCTTAGTGTATTTTACAAACATGTAGGTCATAGCAACTGGCCCTGCAACACAGACAGCTTCAGCACTGGGTTACAAGCTTCCAAATAGCTGAGTACAAACAAATACCTTTCATAACTCAGCAGGACTATTACTTGGGCCCTAGTACATCACACTTCAAGACAAAAAAATGAAAAAATCATGGCATTTTTCTTCATTCCACCTAATAAGAGAAGACAATGACAGTGTGTTTTCCTATCAGGAATAAAGTAAAAATCAGCTGCCACTGTACATTTCCAGTCTAGACTTTGACCATATTGAAAGTGATCAATGCCCAGAAGGTTTTTATCCAATGTTTGTGAAGACTGTAAGCACTCTTCAGAACTGGAAAATATCACAGTGGGAAAAATCCTGAACATGAATCAGAAGTTCTGAATTCAAATCCTGGCTCTACTGCCTAAAAACTTCTTAACACTGTTTGATGATCTCAATGAGCCATTTTTGGTAACTACAAAAAAGGAGAGATTAAAATCCTCTGCCCAATCTACATCTTAGGAGTACTGTGTGAGTCAAACAAAATAATGTTTGCGGAACATGCCTCAAAGAATAAACAGCAACAGAGGTGATAATGGGATCAGTATTATGAGCTCGGCCTTCAAACAGTTGACAAACTCAGAGGAAATAGCCCCTAAAACCGTACAGCAAGGAGGCTGACCAGAATACCGACATTCTTCAAATATCTTATTAAAGATTTACCAGATTAGAAAAGTCTTCAAATTCTTGATGCAGAAAGCACTCTTATTTTAGTTGCCCTGGATCTTCATTGCTGTACACCAGCTTTCTCTAGTTGGAGAGAGCAGGGGCTACTCTCTAGTTGCAATGTGCAGGCTTCTCATTGCCATGGCTCCTCTTGTTGTGGAGCACAGCCTCTAGGCACATGGGCTCAGGAGTTGCGGCTCTCAGGCTCTGGAGCTCGGGCTCAGAAGTTGTGATACATGAGCTTAATTGCTCTGCACCATGTGGGATCTCCCTGGATTAGGAAGCCAACTAAAGTCTCCCGCATTGGCAGGCAGACTTTTTACCACTGAACCTCCAGGGAAGTCCAGCACGCTTATTTTCTAACAAACTGTCAGATGTGCTTCTTTCCATCCACCAGGCATACAGCACCACAGTGGGTAGCGTAAGGAGGAAGAGGAGAACCAGCAGTGCCCGCCTGGGGCAACTCACAGTGCAGGCTGCACCCGAGGCAGGCTGGAGGCTGTGTGTGACTGCTAAACATGGCAGGACTACAGGAGAGTGGCTTTTCCCCATTTTAACATGTACAGCTACTTGGAGTCCCTCTCGAAAGGACCACAAACTTTAAAATGCACCATTTCATTCCTGTCCTTTAGGCAAGAAAAGACCAGAACATCATCATGTATTTTAGCTTTATTGAAGACATTACAGTAGACAAACAAGTAGACAAACACATGCTTTATAAAATATACATTCTCATGTGTGAGAAAATATAAATAGATACTAGGGAAGGGCCACACTGAACGACAACTTGGCTTATAATTCTCTTTACATACATCGAGTACCATGGCTGCTCGGACTGACATCCTCTGACGGGTAAAAAGGGAGAAGGGGAAAGGAGAGGGGAGAAGTAGTGTCTCAGTGGATCAAGAGGCCACTTTAGGTAGCCAAGAGATATCCAAAGAGCACTTGACCACCTGCTGATCAATTAGAGCTGACAAAGATCACTTTACTCCTTACATTTGGAAACAGGTTCAAATCAAGCTGTTTCTTTACCTTCACCCCACCTGTTGGTAGAGATTATCAGAACTGCTAGGAAACACTCAACATACAACCTTGAGAGAGCAGGTCCAAGTATCACTCCTCACACATGCACACAAACACACACACACACGTCCCTCACTACCCACAAAATCTCCAGGTGATTCACGGGCTTTCAGGTGTTGTTAAGAGAAGTTTGTAACATATCTCAATTCAGAACATGTTACTTTTGTCAACAAACCAAGCAGCTGTAAAAGGAACTGAGGAAAGGAAGGAAGGAAGGGAAGGAGAAAGGAAAGAGAGAGGAAGAAGGAAGAAAATTAAGCTTAACTGATGTTGACTTAGACTGTACTCCAAACAAAATTTTTAGGTTAGAAGCAAGAGGGAAAAGCATCTGCCACACTGAACTAGGAAAGAGACCACGTAATGGAAAAATGAAACGTTACTAACAGGTTGCCTAGTAATCTTAACTCAACTTTCTGAGGTCCAATTGCTTCACAATTACTTCTATAATTTGCATCAGAAGCAAAGTAAGAAATGGAAGACATAGCATAAAATGACAGCCAATTTACCTCTGTTACTTCGCCACTCTTTTGGCATTTCTGGGGCTATTAACATGATTAGAAGAGGCCACAACACACTTGGGTAAAACACTGGCTACAAAACTGAACAGCACAATCCCATTCCCATTCCCATGGAATCCCACTGACAAAAAAAGAAATGGTGGTGGGTGGGGAATAAAAAAAAAAAAGAAACAGGAATAAAAATTAAAGAGTAAAAGGGTTATACGCTATAACATTTTTTATTATGGTAATGCCATTTGGGTTAGGAACATTATGGATTTTCTCAAAAGAATAAGCCCAGTTTCATGTTTGCCATTATTAACACAGAACAGGCTCCTTTTGTCAACCAAAGAACATAATCTTTTAGTTAAAAATAAATTTTTAAATTATACAGTAAACTTACTGTATACAAAGGATTCTATAGGGTGAAGATTTTAGATTGTCTGACTGCTTCTGGAGAATTCCAATGATAAAACTGAAACAGGGTTTAGGTCATCTTGTCCATATTCCATTTCAGTACAGAAATTTCTCCAATGCTCTTAATAGATGATTACTTAGCTTCTGTGCATACTTCTCCCATGAAAGGCTGATGATTCCTATTGTCAGATAAATCTAATTTTTAGAGTGTTAGGGTACATAGAATTATTGGCAGGTATATATACTCTATTTCCCTGTAACTTCTGTCCCACTGATATGACCCGTCCAATGGAAGACGAGTGCATCTAATCCTTGTTTCCTATGACAACCCTCTACATAACTAAAGACTTTCTCTCCCTCTTCTTAGGAAAATGGGTAAGATTCTTAAGTTGCTTAACATCTTAATGTTTCTTTTACAAAACCTCCCAATGGGCAACATGAAGGCAACTGTTTTTAAACACAACATTTACTTTACAGAAAAATACACATTTAGAGCATTGTAAGATGGCACATTAGGGGGACAGCACATTGGGCTGGGTTTCTGGTACCTCCTGTTCTAAAGATTCCCTTGCATCTAGGGAAAGCACATCAGAGGCTGAACGACAGAAAGCTCATGGGGTCCACTTGTCGATTCTGTGGCAGGGAAGCTTGAAGTACAAGGAAAACATTATTTCTTCTTCAAGGTAGACTTACAGAATCAGTCTCAGAGGGACACAAACAAATGAAGAGAATTTATGCATCCCTACTGATATGAAGTGGTAATTGGGTGGGAGACAGAGGATTTCTCTCGGCATTTGTTTGCCTTGCTCTTACAACATTTCTGATTAAACTGGTGGCAGGCAGACATTACACTGCTGAGAAGAAACAATGATGAGCCACTAATCCTGTTTACAGCAGAGCATCTGCTTGGTCAAAAACATGCAATAATGAAAAATTTCAGGAATTCCACCTCCTAAGATTAGAATTTATTACATTTACTATTTTTAAGACCAGGGGTAGACTATCCCCATTTAATCAAATTCCTGACTAGTTTTTCAGGCAAGTGTTTTTATTTAGGAAAGCTAGCAATATCTGGGAGGACATCTCAACCAGCTGACACGACAGAGAACCTGGCTGTAGATTAGCAGCCTGACACCAGTGGCAGCAGAGGGACCACTGCTGAAGGAGAGGCAGCGATGGTAGATTTGAAGTTTTCTAGAGCACTGGTTTTGTCCTCTCCCATGTAACAGCTGATGCTCTTTGCAGCCTTGCTCTAACTCCACCTTTTTCACTGAAGAAAGTCCCTCAGAATGTGAGTCAGAGTACTATAATTAGAAGAATGACCTTGAATACATTAGAAAGGTGAGTCATAAACTGGTCACACATTAGCAGTGGCATACCTCTCAACAGATTCGGATACTCTGGTGTGCTGTAACACACCAAGGGTAGTTCTCAATCTAATCAAGATTCTTCACGTTTACTGATACTGTTTTAGAAGCTGAAGGTTTTTTCTCCTCGTGAAAGGTTCTTATAGCATTACTCTTGCTATAGAGGAAATAAATCTGGCTCAAGTCAGAGTAAGCAGCATCATTCCTGTTCTACTCTAACAAATATTTCATGAAAGCAGCTTTTTATTAGAGTAGATAATCCTCCTTGATTCCTGGAGGGACCACAGATTCATAGAACGTTACAGCTGGAAAGGGCTTTAGAGCATCTAGTAAAACGTTGTTTCATAAATGAAAAAGTCAGGCTGAGAAGTAGAGAGACTTGCCTTTGACTATACAACTTTTAAGCAGCAGAGCTAAAACTAAATCAGGTTTCTTGATTCTAAGTCAGCCCAGTACAAGCTACACTATTAATTCAACCTAGTAAGTAGGAAGAGGGATCCAAAATTGAAAGGAGAGGAAAATAGTGGTACTTAAGAAGTTCAAAATGAAAATGAATGAGGCTATTTTAAAAGAAAAAAAAAAAAAGACAGACATGGTGGTATAAAACAGCTAAAAAAGTGCTGCTGCCTATGAGACAAAAACTTAGGATTGAAAACTAGTATGAAATTCAGCCAAACTTCCTGGCAAAGAGCTGAGAAATTACATAAAGTTTAAAACTCTTGAAATGTACAATAACTTAAAAACTGATATTTTCATTTAAGTGACTGGATTCATCTAGTACATAATTACTCCTCACTAAATTCAGAGGACAGAATCCAACAGTCTTTCTTTCTGAAAGCAGAAAGAAAGAAGAGCTTTAGTTCATTACACTTTATTACAGCACTAAGTCTTTTGTTAACATAAAGCTTTTTCCTATCAGAAATTCAAGAAAACGTTTTGGCTTAAATAATCACTTGTACAAAACAAGGACCATGCTGAAGTTTTATGAGTTTCTGCATGTTCTTCCCCAAAGCAATATCCCCTTAAGATATACTGTGCATTAGTAGAAGACATATTAAACTGTTTAAAACAAACACACACAGAGAAAAAAAGCATTCTTTGGTTTCCTCATCAACAAAGTACTTTGCTCACAGTAGATATTCCCAAAGCAAGTTTTCCTTTATCTGTGTGTATATGGCAATAACAAGACTACTAGTCTTTTGAAAGTCTTTTTATGCTAGAAAGATTATATTACCTGGCACTTGTAAACAGATGACAAATGATTAGATGCATGAATCTTTAGGTACCAAGAAAGTGGTTAATTACACCAAGACTGTGTTTGTGTGTACGCAATCACTAGGTACCGTGCTTCTGTACTTATTATACTTCTTAACAAGTATGTATTCAAAACTTGAAACGAAATCTTTGGATTCACTAAACCAAGCTGTACAAAATCTGTGGTCTGAGAAGCTGTTGTCAATATTATACGTGGATATTATATATACAATTTTAGCATATCAAAAATATTTACATTGCAACACATATGATCAATGAATACAAAAGTTATTTATAAATGCACATATGTTTACAATGAGACCCCTGGATGACAGGGACCAAAAAGAGAGAGAGATTCACAAGAATACAAAACTCTTGACCTGGTCATAGTTGGTCAAGTCTGGGATTCCTGTCGACGACCTTGAATATCAAAGCCCCACTCTCAACTATACGTTTAAAATCACTGCAGAATCCCAGGCACACTTCTCAGGGGCCTCCAAAGTTATTTCTTGTCCTTGGAAGGCAAAACAAAATGGCGTTGTTTATTCAGGGTCATTCTGCAGGTTGAGACAATCCAAGGTGTTAAGCAGCAAGGAGAGTCTTCCTAAGAGGCTATGCACACCTGGGCACATCCCGGTAGAACCATCACAAAGCACTCTGTCCTGTATCTTCCTCTGCCCGGGTTGCACATTTTTTATTAGATGTACCCATTTCTGTCAGCCGTTACCCTTTCTTCATCAAGTATAAGCCAAACGAATGCCTGGCCTACCTTGGTGTGGTCAGATAAAACTGTAGATGTAAGTAAAGCAAATGCTGACTTTGGGGTTTCTTCTGAACACTGAGGTAGTAAATACAAAATCAATTAATCTGAGTCTGCTGAAACTGCATCCTAGAGTGAGTTTCATGTGCCCTCACTGCCATTGTGAACGTTCCGAGTCCTACTAAAATCAAAAGTGTGGTCGTGTAACCTGTGACAGGGCGTGGGGCTAGTGGAACAGTCTGGATCACTCTCTGCCAGGCCCTCGTTTTGATGGAGTTGTGATGACTCAAGGACTGACTGCTGGGGAAAAGGAGGATGAGGCATACCTGGTTCTCTGCTTACGTTCCACAGAGGCCGCTGCAAGGTTTCTGAGAATGAAACACAGGAATAATTACCAGTGGTGAACGCAAGTTTACATTTTCTAAGACTTAATTTTCTTCTACCCAAGTCTTCAAAGAAATTAAGATGCCCAATATTCCTAAATAAGGACGTTAAGATCAAATGTATACTTGCCACTTTTCTTGCAACAACCAAAAAAAGAAAAGAAAACAAAAACTGGAACTATGGTCTTTCAAACCCTTCTAACCAACAACCTCACCAATTAATTACTGAAATCATGCTACATGTCGTCTACTTTCACCTATTATTGGTGTTTCTGCTACTATAAAAATGAAAGCTTAAACTCTTTACACACATGGGAACAGACTAAAAGACAATTAGTATCCAAATAGTAATGAAAGTTGCGTAATACACAGAAAAAAACATGGACTAAGCAGTCATTATATCATTAAATAACAAATATCTTTAAAAAATCATTTTAAAAATAAGCAACCATTCCTCTTCAGCTTCTAACATGCCAGTAATCAGTTAACAGAACAACAGAGCACGTAGCAAAAGTCCATGCTATTCCATTTATTCCAGCCAGAACCATCCCTGGAATCACCACTACACAACGTCTTCCACTGGAGACCTGCAGTGGTCAGCCCCACCCTACTTCCAGTGCTCTCCCATTCCAGGCTGACAAGAGGGTGAGAGCTGATGAAGAGCCTGGATGGAGAAGAAGACATCTTCATGGTCTAGAAAGTTTCATTTGGCTTTGTTTTGATTTGCTTTACTGGGTTGTTTCAAATGCCCCATCTTCACAATACAACCTGTGTTCCTCTTCCTCATCTGCACAACACAACTGAAAGCAAACACCTGCCAAGTCATACTGACATTCAACATTTACCTGATAGAACAGCAACCAAATAAAATGTTTTTAAATCACAGAAGTGAAAATATTCACCAAATTATGCCCAAATTATTGTATCCTTGGTATTTCAGGTCTCCATTATTTAAATAAATATGGAAGAAAAAAGTACTGCCTATGTGAAACTTTTTTTATAGGAACTTTTTCTGTAACTTTTCCTAAATCTTTAGAAATAAGATCTTGCTACTCCCACAAAAACTGTTTTCATCCTACAACTTCAGACTTCTTTCCATAAAAATCTCTGGCTCTAGTTTATAGAAGTTAACAGTAGCTAATTATTACAGTATACCAATTTGTTTGTTTCTGTCAAATGAGAGTGCCACGGACATGATCGAAGGAAAAATCAAGTAGGTGAAAGTGAAAACAAACCAAAACAACAAACAACGCCGTGCCCTTTACCACTGCTCATCCGCGTGGAGGAAGGCTTCTTCTCATTCATCCTCTCATGGTTGGTGGGAAAGGCACATCTCTCTCTCTCTGCTGACGACACCAGGCTCTCCAGGGTAGTGGCATCTTGGGGAGGATGTGCCAAGTAAGTCTCTTTGGGCATCTGGACCATGAGGCTGGACAGTGTCTGATCCAGAACATCCTCTTCAGTAATATAGGTGTATGGACAGTATTCTCGGGTCCGGGAGTAGATGTTAGCATTGTCATAACAATCTGAGCAGATAACTCTGGTGCCAGCGCCACCTAATACAACCCAGGAAAGAAACCAAACATCCTTCAGTTAAGGACTCAGTTTTGCCTATCGTTAGTTTTCTCTAACAGCTGTCATCATTGTCATCACAGCTGGCATTTGTTCAAAACTTACATTATAAACGTGATGAAGTTTCAAGGTCTTTCTGTGAATTAACTTATTTAATCCTTATAATATGCTTATGAGGTAAGTACTAATTATTATTGCTATATTACACACGGAATAATTACAACACAGAGAGGCTGGGTAACTTGCCCGAAGACATACTGCCCAGCGGAAAGCTGAAACTTAAACTCTGGTCCTCTGACTTCAGCACGCACGCTCTTGAATAGTACATTAAATCATCCTTGTCCAGCCTAAATAAAGTCATGTTAAAATCAAGAGAGCCAAGATAAGGTTGGCACTGTGCTACAAGACACGTTTGGCTTAAGCAAACTAAAGCAGAGAAGCAGCAGCTAGGATGACTTCACTTCACAAAAGCCCCTATGACTTTCACAAGTCAAGAGGTTAAGCAACACTAATTGCTAAAAGGATTCCTAGAGAAAGTTTCTGACGGTCAAGGGTCCTGCCTGACAAGTGTGTGTGTGGTAGAAGTAGAAGTTTAATGAGCTCCCTGGACCATTAAGTGTTTGAAAACTGAATGATAAAAGAGAGGAAAGTGAGAACTAGAGAGTGAGTTACTTATTCATGATCAAGCAACAGAATTGTTAGACTCGGAAAAGAACTGAAGTAATTAAGTTTAACCCAGAAAGTAGTATTATTTCCTACAAATTGCAAAGAGTAGAGGCTTTTAAGTATTCTTTAAACAGCCAGGACTTCCCTGTCAGTGCAGTGGTTAGAATTTGATGTTTTCACTGCCATGGCCCCCAGTTCAATCCCTGGTCAGGGAACTAAGATCCTACAAACTGCTGAGTGCAGCCAAAAAAAGGCTAGAAATACCTTCCTTTTCATGGAAAGCCAAAAGAAAATCCAATTTGTTGATTTACACAGAAGTTCTAGTAACATCCAGTCTAAAAAAAATCTCTGTAGAAATGAAACAGACCTTCCATTTGATTAGTACTTGAAGTACTACACAGATTCATTCAAAGAATCTTTAAGAATCTTGAGAGAACATTGGGGTACACGTGTCTCTTTCCCTTCTGGTTTCCTCAGTGTCCATCAGCAGATGAATGGATAAGAAAGCTGTGGTACATATACACAATGGAGTATTACTCAGCCATTAAAAAGAATACATTTGAATCAGTTCTAATGAGGTGGATGAAACTGGAGCCTGTTATACAGAGTGAAGTAAGCCAGAAGGAAAAACATAAATACAGTATACTAACGCATATATATGGAATTTAGAAAGATGGTAACAATAACCCGGTGTACGAGACAGCAAAAGAGACACTGATGTATAGAACAGTCTTATGGACTCTGTGGGAGAGGGAGAGGGTGGGAAGATTTGGGAGAATGGCATTGAAACATGTAAAATATCATGTAAGAAACGAGTTGCCAGTCCAGGTTCGATGCACAATATTGGATGCTTGGGGCTAGTGCACTGGGACGACCCAGAGGGATGGTATGGGGAGGGAGGAGGGAGGAGGGTTCAGGATGGGGAACACATGTATACCTGTGGCGGATTCATTTTGATATTTGGCAAAACTAATACAATTATGTAAAGTTTAAAAATAAAATAAAATTAGGAAAAAAAAAAAGAATCTTGAGAGAAATGCTTTATAAAATATTGTTGCTTTATTTTTAAAATGAAGAAATTAAAGCTCAGATTTTAAATAACGTGTTCATGGCCACATGGCTGGAAAGAAGAACTGAGTCAAACCCAATTCAATCCCTTAATTCTCCTCCTTGTGCTCTGTAACTCCCCATGGGAAGGGTGGAGTGGAGAAAAGTACTGTTGAGAAGTTAGGTTCTTAATTATTTAGAACTTAATTATTTTATATCTCTTAATTATTATTTTATATCTTAACTATTTTCTCTCTCTCTGATACTCTCCAATATATACTGAGAATCATCAATGCCCTTTAAACTTGAGTGAATGTCTACCTGTCAGCAGACAGACCAAACTTCCTGGACATGGTCTGAAGGGTGCTCATGCCTGAAAAGGATAAAAGACACCTGAAAGAAGTTTCTAGAACATCTCTCTCCCATAACAATACTTTGGTTTGGAAGCCTTTGCTGTGTTCGCCAATCCCTTGTTTAAGAATATGTTCCTCTGGAATAGGAAATGGCAACCCACTCCAGTATTCTTGCCTGGACAATCCCATGGACAGAGGAGCCTGGGGGGCTGCAGTCCATTGGGTCAAAAAGAGTTGGACATGACTTAGCACATACACAAGGAAATAATTACTGTATATGTGTCATTTTCTCTTTATCTGCTTATAATTTATAATATATTTGTCATGTAGTAGATTAGCTAATGATATGGGCTGTAGAAATAGATCACCTAGGTTTGAATTTTTTCTCCCTCTAAATGATCACTAAGTGTAGTCTTGTATAAATGTCTTAATTTCTCTGTACCTCAGTCTTTTAATCAGTGCACTAGTGATTATACTGGTACTGAATACATAGACTGTCATGGGGACTGAGTGTGCACATGTAAAAATATTTAAATGGTTTCTGATACATAGTAAACATCATTCAATAAATGTTAACTATTTTTCTTTTTGAAAAAAAAAATAAGAAGAAAGTGTTCCTCCTTTCTGTCAAATGATTTTCTCCTCTGTTAGGACTCTAGTCAATTTTCATCCTATTTTGCATGGATCCAAATGTTTTCATTGTGTATCTTATTTTAAAATACTGCTTCAAGTTAGTGGGGAAGACTATCCACTGAAAACTAAACCCAACCGGGTAGGCTGAAACGGTAAGCACAGACAATGAAGAGTCATTACCATCAGTGCCTTTGTGTAAATATCCATTGGCAGGAGGCATAAGTTGCTGATGACTGCCTGCCTCCGAGTTGCTGTAGCCTTCTTGTGGCTCAGACAGCGTTCCTTGGGAAGACAAGTAGCTGGGAATGTCTGCAGGCAGGTTGAGTTCCTCTGTAAAAGAGACATCTGTAACTCTCAAATAAAGTTAGGTAATTTATTTACCTAACTCAGAAGACTATTTTGCAAATGTATTCTACTTCTCTACTAATGACCAAAAAAATGTTATGTACCCAGGAACTCAAGAGCTCTTAGAATTTTCTCTTAAAATTATTTCTTATTAGAATTCTCCCCCAAGCTTCATTTTAAAAGTATTAGCAAAAGAAACAAAACCTAAAGTCTGAAATCCACAGACGCACTTTCACAATCTATCTGGCTGTATTGTATCTCTTCTCTCACAGGACTTCAGGGTGAGTGAGAAGTGTCAAAGACTAACCTCTGTCATAAGGATTCCATTCTTTCCCACAGGAAAATTACAAGAGAAATGAGCCTTAGGAATTAAAGAAAGAAGGTGCACTGCAACTGTTTATAAGAGCAAAGTCTGGGGGGACTGTCTAGAAATTCTTAAAATTATTCACTAGAGAGGTTCTATCACATCAAGGAAGTAGGACATTTTAACAGAAAAACTCTCCCTCTATCACACATAAAGTATCAAAACTCTTCACTACATTCTGACTCAGACACAAGCCACAGTGGTCAACCGGATACCACTTACCTGTGTTCGTGATACTATAGTCTTCGTTTTTCCTTCTCATGTGGTAAATAACAATGACCCAGATCAAAGAGGTTCCCACTACACAGCAGACCACAACAATGATCACAATGCCAACTGTGGTCCACCCATCATCTTCATGTCCAATGCTACTCTGGGAAGAGTCACAATTGGGGGATGAAATCACATTTAGGTAAATGTGACCACGTTCTGTCCCAAGGGTGTTTGACATAATGCAGGTATATTTCCCAGCATCATCTAGCCCAGCATCTACGATGATGAGAAGCTGGTTGGCTGCAGCAAAGAAGTGCCGTTCTGTCACCAGCAAAGGTCCATCATCTTTGGTCCAGTTGAGGCGAGGGGCGGGGCTCCCTCCAGCTATGCATTGTAATACTGCAGTTTCACCTCGAGTTACTGTCTTGTCCTCCAGGGGTCTAATAAATGAGGGTGTCTCTAACAGAAAGATGCATTAAAAAAAATATCAGGCAATTTTATCCTTAAAATTCTACTGAATTAGACTAACGAGGTTATGATGAAATAAGCATTTTCATAAGCTCATGGGAAGATCAGAAGTTTTTCAGAAAAGCAAAAGCCTCAAAAAATCTAAATTTCCTCTTAGGAATTCTACCTAGAGCAAGCGATCCTAGGTGAAGAAGTCAAGATTCATATACAAAAAATGTTTATTACAAAATTAATTGTAATTTTTAAAGATGAAAAAATCTAGCAGAAAAATGAGTAATTTAACAGTACAGTCACATATTTCATGAAGACTTAATGACAATGTAACCCTGTGATACAATATTAAGTGGAAAAAAGTAGGTATACATAACCACATGAAGATGAGTAATTTTAAAAAGTCCAGAATATGTCAAAATCTAAACAGGGTTTGAGTGACCTTCCTTTTTTCAAATTTTCTGCATATCTTAAAATTTTTAAACAATAAATTTATTTTCCTGGTTACACAAGTAGTTAAACAAACCAACATTTTTAAAAACCCTAACATCTGGAGGCAAAAAGAATTTGCCTTGATTTGAGTTCCATAAAGACAAATGTTCTAATAAGAAAAAAAAAACTGGCTTATCAGGGGAAATCTACAGGGAAAAGACATTTTACCAGAGCACAGGATTAATAGGAGCACACTGGAAGGAAAATAGGAAATCTAACCAGAAGACAGATCTTTTCATCTTTTACAAATTTTTTTTTTAATGAAGGGGGAAAAGTTAAATTGTCTCAAGTTCTCTGAAGCAGTATGATGAAAATTCACTGAATCGTAGAAGAAACATATACATGAAGCAGAAAACTGACAGAGATGAACAGAACAGGGTAAAGGGATTTGAATTTTCAATTCATGGGATAAAAATCTCCAATTCTGCCCTCAAAATTTCTCCAGATTCCAGTTAACTGTTCCACTAATATCCAAGCTTGACACATACCTGTATAAATTGGCAGAACAATGATCCCAACTGAAATCTAACTTGAGATTTTTCTTGCCATTAAGACCAAGAGTTGATCCACAATAAAAGGACTCCCACAAAAGTATGGATCCACAAAGCAGTAAACATACCTAACACGATGAGCGAGGCATTTGCTGAGAGACCGCCTGCTATATTCTGTGCCATGCAGCTATAGATCCCCATGTCTTCTATTTTCACATTTGCAATGAAGAAAACATCATCCTCAGGCATGACATGCATGCGTCTCTCTCGAGCCGCAGGAAAGTCAGTACCACCATCTTTCTGCCAGGAAATCTGAGGTGCAGGGTGCCCCTCCGCAGCACATTCTAATCTGGCCATGGCACCAGTGCGAATAGTTAGATCCATTGGAGTTTTCAGAAAAGATGGCATCTCTGTTCCAAAAAAGATCACCAAAAGATAGTGGGTGGGGAAAAATATATATACATAGACACACACACACACACACAAGGGAGAATCTACTAGGCAAAATACCAACTGTTGTGCTGCTCCATTTTTTTGAGAAGACATGCTCTCTGCATTGACAGTAAATACAACTGCAGAGGCCATCTTTTCTCTAAGAATCTCAGAGCGTGGAGTACAGTGATGACTAACTCTTCCAGAATGCATGACAAATCTATCTGATCTCCTTGACAGGGAAAGAAAAAGCTGAGGCCGTAAACTTTTCTGAACCTATATTTTAGCATTTAATATTTACTATTCCTTACTTAAGAGATGCATGATAAAAAAAAATTTTATGCCTTCAAACAGCTCATAAAACAGCCCGGAAGCAAGACACATGTACATCTTTCGTTGCACAAAGCCTGAAGTGCTGTAGTTATTCAATCTAATAGGCAACAGACCAATCGAGCTGTTGTATATTTTTTCAACAGACACAAAGAAAAAGAGCATTATTTTCAAAAATGGTTTCATTGACTACCTTTAGACAATGATAATGATCAATGGTCCCAGAAATGTTAATACTCCCAGTTACTGGACGGCCCTGGGAACAGTGTCAGGAATAAATTTTATAGTTTTTAGAGCAGAATTACAGTTCTAGAAAGAAAATGGAGAATTAAAAATAATTTTTTTTTTCAAAAACACAAAAGAGAGTAGTTCATCTCCTGAAACCATGGAATTCACCTTTACCCCTCAGTCAAACACTAATTAGGGACAGCAAGTGGGTAAATTAACAATCCAGCCTGTATACTATTATAACCCTAAAGACAGAAACAGTAAGGACCCTCACCCAGTGTCAGGTTTAATGTAATCTTCTTGGTCAAAAGTTCAAAAATTAAACATGAAAAATCCTTCTAACTATAAGACCATCAGGGAGCATAATTTCTTACCATTCACAGTCAGTTTGGCTTTATGAGAATAGTTAGAACCAAAGTGATTAGTAATAATACACTGATATTTTCCTTCATCTGTGAAATTCACATTGAAAAGATGTAGGACACTAGTATATTCCAGAGCTTCTCCAGCCTGTTGCTGATAACGAACAAAATTCTCAATATCAGCATCATACAAGACTTCACTGTCTTTGCGCCACAGAGCAGACATGGGTGAATCACTGCTGCTCACCGCAGTGCATCTCAGAGTCACATTCACGCCTCTCAGAGCAACTGTGGTTTCAGGATGAGTTCTTATCTGTGGCTTGAGCAAATCATCTAAGAGGAAAAAATACAGGGCAGGAGCCAAGTCACTTATTTATTTTTGCTTCTACAGATTCAATTTTAAAACAAATAATATAAAACTGCATGTTCTGTTGACAAAATGTCATAAGGTTGAAAGGGCCTACAGAACTAGAACCCAATTCCCTTATTTCAACATGAGGAAAATGATGCCCAGAGGGTCAATGACTTGCTCTAAGATATGTAAATCAGCAGCTCAGCCTGGAATGGAACCCGGGTTTTCAAACTTCAGGGGTTAGTATTCTTTCCACCCTCCCTTACTGTCACTTATGCTTAGAATGCACTATCTTAAGTATTACCAGTTACTGGCAAAAGCAAAAACTTAAATTAGAATTTTAAAACAAGCTTTAATTCTATTACCCTTTGTATGTATGTGTATGTGTATATATAACATATATAAAAATAGATACTCTATTAATAAAACATACTATCTGATAGTACTTTGTGCATAACTTTCAACTAAAATAGTGAAAAATTTAAAATATGTCCGAAGTCCAACTGAAGACTGGCTTAGGACTGGCTAATAAATATAGATTCATAAATAATAATATATTATTGAATTGATTCAGAGAAGCAGGTAAATGAATTTTTAACGAAATGTCTTTACTCAGTAACATTTCACTGTGTCATATATAGGGTATATTTACACATTTAAAACTAAGTAAAGTGAGAAGGGCATTCACGGTAATATAACTAGGTTCTTTGCTTTCTTCCTTAAAATTTGTTTTACAAATTTTAAATTTGTAAAAACATGTTAAGTATTTTATGCACCTGAACTTCCAAATGTCCTAAGCATTTTTAAGTGCTCTGGCAATATACAGGGATCTAAATGCCACTAGCAACACAGATACACTGACCTAACAGTTCCATCGTGTAAAAGTTAAGAACTAACTACTTTAAAGGAAATGTAAGTGTAAAAGAAAAATCTCCAAAATGAGAATACAGATGTATACTTGAAATGACGATTAAGCGTTAGAATTAAGACGACTTGTCTACCACAACTTGTCTATGTTCCCTCTGGTCCTCCAAAAAACTGCCAAACCTTGCTGCCTTTGTCTTAAGAAAATGTATTAAAAGTAGAAAACAAATGAAACTGGTACATCATACATTGCTAGTGACCACATAAACCAGTGCTCTCTGTTTGCAAACGCCTGGGAGTGCTTTTTCAAGATCTACTAAATATAAAATCATACTTCTGAATGAATTCATAGACAAACAAACTCATACTTTTTGATGCAGGAATCTTACTAGATATTTATTCTACGGCTAACAATCCCCTAAAAAGAAAAGGCTTACATTCACAAAGACGCTATTATACTGACATTATTTTAAATGATTGTTTAAGAATACACAGAGGAAAAAAGACTTCCTAAGTTATATTAAGTCAAAGAACACAAAATTTAAGCTACAATTACAATATTAGTGAAAAAAGTAAAGAAATGGAAACAGGCTAGTGGGAAAGTATTCTACTTTAAATTTTTTTAATTCTGTTGTTAAGACAGTAAGGAATAAGATACAAAATTTAAAACAAAAATACAAACCACAGACAAAATCTTTCAGATCCACATTCAGGATGCTTTGCCCTGCAAGCCATTCAGGGTGTGCACAGCTTACATTCACAGAATGTTGAAAGTTATTATCAACCAGCCACTGAAGCAACCACTTCAAATGGCAGTCACAAAGCAAACTATTTGTGTTCAGAATCCTGTAGAAATAAAGAGGAAAATAAATGCTCTTTATTTTTCATTCCAAGTTTCTCCAGCATTTAAGCTTACTACATATCTATTCACTTTTCTTGCCAAAAAAATGCCTAACCTGACTCTAACCATAAGAAAACAAATTCAAGCGGTCAACTGTTTCCTGAAATATGACAGCGTGATGAAAGACGCTAACAAAAGGTGTTGGGGAATAAGGGTAAGGGATCTATTTTTAGTCTAAAGGAAACTAAAGAGTCATTACAATCAAATGTAGAGTGAGAAACTTCATTCAGAAAATATATCTACAAAGGACATTTTTTTGGACACTGGGGAAATCTAAGCATCGACTGCATATTAGATATTATTTTATCAAAGTTAATTTCATTAGGTGTGATAATAGTATTGTGGTTATGCAAGAAAATAACCTTACATAGGAAATACATGCTAAGATATTTTAGGAGTAAAATGTCATATGTCTGTAGCTTACTTTCAACTGGTTAAACAAAGTAATAATATATATATGTATATGAGTGTGTGCGGAAAGAAGGAGAGGGACAGAGAGAAAGGGAGGGAAAAGGAAGGAAGGAGGGAGAGAGAAAAATATGTAACAGACTTAGCAAATAGTTCTGAATTGATGAATCCAGGTAAACAGAATATCGATGTTCACTGTGCCTTCCTTTAAATTTTTGAGGTTTAAAAATTTTCCCAAAGAAATTTGGGGAAGAGCTTACTATATATATTAGAACAAAGAGACAACTTTGTTGTGGAGAGGGCATAATTATTCTCAAATTATTTCATCAAGATTAAAAACATTTCAGCCCTGTGGCAACATGTACTACAATTTAAACTAAGAACCACTGAAAAATGGTTTGTGGTCATAATAGGCCTATAAAATACATTTGAAAAGTCAGTGTTTTCTTTTAATCACCCTTAAATGTCCCATCCCCTTGGAACTAGGGAAAGCAAGTGATTTTGACAATATTATAACCTGCTTTGTGTGCATCTCTAAAATCCTCAAGTAGTTTTACAGTTCGGTATAAAAATACCTAAGATCTGATTCCAAAGAAGTTTCAAACAGTCTTTAAGGGTACCCCAAAAGCCACAGTTTATTAAGGGCAATTTTAAGTAAGCAGGCCAAAGACTACCTTCTGCATTTAAGAATTCTTATGCTATATGCATTCATTCACAGAGAAATATTTGAGACTACTATATGCCAGGCACTGTCCTAGGCTGTGGCACTATCGCCCTCACAAAGCTTGCATATTTAGACTCAAGTAATAAACAAACAAATGCAAAGTAGAGTTACAAAGTTAAGTCCTATCAAGGAGAAACAAAGCTGGGCAGAGACAGAAGGAAAGCAGCTACCACTTTAGAGACAGCAGCTATGAGTTTAGATAAAGCAGTCAGAGAAAGAAAGCAAATCACGTGATCTGGGGTAAGTGTGTCACAAATGGAGGAAACTGCACAACACTTTGAGGCCAATGCTTTGGAAAAGCATCTACCAGGAAAAGCTCCAGGAAAAGAAAGGGGGTCGCTGACGGCAGAGCACAGAAAGTGAGGGACAAGGATGGGAATGAGCTCCAAGAGCTGGGCAAGAAGGACCAGGCCATACAAGTGCTTTATAAACTTAGGAAAGAAGCTAAGTTGTTCTTTTCCTACATGTGCTGGAATACGCTGGAAAGTAAAGAACAAAGGAATAATACAGTCTGATTTATGCTTTCTTAGGTATAATGTAAGTTGGCGCATGAAACCTGGACTCATATCCTAATTTCACTACTTATCTTAGGCAAGATACTGAATGCCTCCAAAATCTCAGTTTCTTTTTCTGAAAAATGGGATTGACAGTGCCTACCTCAAAGATTGTTTTGAATAAAGCATTTAGCACAGTGCCTGGCCACAGATACTACAGAATCCACAGTAGTTCACTTCACTTCTACTTCTTTTGCATCTTTCCACTCTTCACAAGCTAATGAACCCTGTCTCACCAACGGAGTACACCCTGTGTTCTCTCCACAAGTATATGGAGAGATATACGTCAAATACTAACAGTGGTTGTCTTTGGAGTACTGAGGATTCAGGGTCTTTCTCTCCCTTGGTTTAATTATCAAATTTTCTACCATGATTATGTAACTTTAATGCAAAACAATTTTTAATTTATATTTGACTCTCCCATCTCCCCTCAAAATTTTCGCAAAGCACTGTGAAGGATACAAAAAAGTATCAAGAGATATTTTAACAAATGGTGATGTCGAACTCAGTATTATAATCATGACTTAAATTTAAGAGCAACTAAAACTTCTCAGTAAAAAAAATCAGTATTAGAATTCCTGCATTAGCAGCCTATTCAAACCAACTCACAAAATTACCAAATTACTCTCTTAAGAATGAAACTACAGTATTTGCTTTCACCTACTATATAAATTATATTTAAAACAGAGTTCTCTTTAGAATTAAAACTTTCTTGCTGGCCCTCAGATTATCACAACCAAAAACTGGTAATACTGATATACTGTTATGCAGTAAGTTGTGCCTTTTCAAGTAAGCCTTAAGAGAAATAACTCAAAATATGTCAAGAGACCAAAAACAAAAAAAAAAAGCCACTTTAAAAATCTGGCAGAAAGTAACAAAAAATGATCTCCATATTTTAACTTTTGCTGTTATCTTATTCATCTCTGTGTGCCAAGCTCTGCGTCAAACATCTTCTCAAAAGCTTTCTAAAGCATTTGTGGGGGGAATCCTAACTATTCACGGCCTATTAGGCCCTACATGGTCAGGTCAGCTTAACTCTTTGCCTCATTTCCTACCACGTTTCCCCTCGCTCTTGTCTTCCAGCCACACCAGTGTGTCTGCCATTTTTCAAGCACAAAAAGCAAGTTTCTACCTCTGGATCTTTTCACCTGCTCTTCCCTGTGCCTAGACAGCCCCTCACCCAGTATAAAATGGCTTGCCATGTCATCTCACTAAGGGCCTGGCTCTAAGGCTGTTATCTTCAGAAAAGCCTTCCCTTACTATTTCAAATAACAACCCCTGTCACTCTGTACCACCTTTGACCCAGTTTTTTCTTCAGAACATTACCTGATGAGACATCATATGCCTACTTGTTCACAATTTATTTCCCTTTAGAATTCACTGCAACATGCTGTGAGGACAGAGGCTTTGTCTTGTTCACTACTGCATTTTTAGCATTTAGAACAGTATCCTACATACCAAATGACAATAAATATTTCTCAAACAAACAAATTATCTCATTTTATCCTCACACAACCCTGAGGACAGTGCTATTCCCATTCTGAGAAGGGAAATTGAGTCTCAGACTAAATACATAGTAATAAAGAACGGAACAAGAATCCAAACCTAGACAGCTTGAACTCACATACTTCCAGTGTATTGCAAACTATATGTGGAGAAGGACCAGTTTTTTAAATTCTCAATCTGTTTTGATCAATACTTTTATAAAATTCAACAAAAGTATCATAGTAATGTCAAATTGTTCTTAAAGTTTCTAAAACCGTGTGTTCTGAATTTCTGTCCTTATCTCGTCATGAATCCATTCTGAATCCACAGACTTCCCTTTGAGGTAGATAAGTTGATATACCCCATTGATTCTCACCAGTGGCTAAATATTCAAATCACCAGAGCTTAAAATTAATAGCAGTTCCCGACTAACCACCCTTCCCCTGGGAAATACCCCCCTAGGAAATAAGAATAATTGTTTAAAAATCATGAATAAAAAATGGTTAAAATGATATGTATTTTTCTATCATAACTATTCAATAGTTTTGGAACATTTTAGTAGTTTGAATAGATTACAGACATCCTCTCTGACCGTTAAAATGAAAGTGCTATGCTGCTGCTGCTGCTAAGTCACTTCAGTCATGTCCGACTCTGTGCGACCCCAGAGACTGCAGCCCACCAGGATCCCCCGTCCCTGGGATTCTCCAGGCAAGAACACTGGAGTGGGTTGCCATTTCTTTCTCCAATGCGTGAAAGTGAAATCGCTCAGTTGTGTCTGACTCTTAGCGATCCCATGGACTGCAGCCCACCAGGCTCCTCCACCCATGGGATTTTCCAGGCAAGAGTACTGGAGTGGGTTGCCATTGCCTTCAGATCACCTCCAAAAAATTATGTAATATCTTAACTGTAACCCACCCCAAGGGAACACATGTCTCCAACAGTCCAAAAAGGAAGAAAGGAATAAAAAAGGAACAGAAGGATAAACAGAAAGCATAAGGAGTAGCGCTAAGGTCTCTTTTAACTATAAGCATCAGCAGCATAGGAAAAGAAACAGAAGGTCTTGGAGCCACACACACTGGGCTTTTCAATGTTGAGTTATTTTTAAATTACATCCAACCACCAAAATAACTGAATGTTACCACTTTCTTTTTTCCTGCCTGAACTGTGTGCTTTGGGAAATATCTGGGTCACATTCATCACACATACACAACAAGCATGGATAACTATCTAATTAGTGACAAAAAAAGACTTAAGTTACTTACAATTCTTTCAAGCGAGTCTGGGAAAAAGCATTTTCTTGGATAGACATTATAGCATTGTTGTTCAAATCTCTGAAATGAAGAGAAATGAAACATTCCCAGTCACCACTTCTATAATTAAGTTATATAAACACTTTAAATGGTCATGAAAACCTCTGCTAATAGCAAAGATTATTTATATACTAATCAAAATGAATGATAAATACTCACAGATGCTCAAGGGACTCAAGACCAATGAATGCTTTCTTTGTAACTGACTTAATCTGATTTCCTTGTAAGATTCTGAAATACAAACAAACCTTTCTAATAAAGCTCTCCACTAAACAAAATTAAGTTCATTAAAATAAACATTTACCTATAAAAAGTGAAAATAAACTTAACATGCATTTTTAAGAAAGTTGTGAATCTTTATTATCAACTAATGCAAAGCATAGAATAAAGGCATCTATTAATATGTTGGTACTCAGTGAGGTACCTGTAAACAACTATCCTGACCACAGATAACACTTGTGGTTTTCAATAATAAACTGGATCATATTCCCAGTTTCTCCCTTCTCAGCAAAAGATCATTCAGTCAAAGAAATTCAGGCAAGTGTGAAGCCTTGGAGACACTGTTAATGGGAGATCTAAAATCTCACTTGAGAGAATTCTCTTTTGTTGGTTAAATTACTCATAAATCTCACATGATTAAAAAGATCACTGGTTCAATTGTGGTTTCAGTGCATTTCTTTTACTTAAATTGAAATTTTAGTTCCACAAATAACTTCTCTTTAAGTGACCTTAGCAATGCTCTTTCAGAGAAGAAAGTGCCCCACCACACACACACACACACACGAGAGAAAGAAAGAAAAACAAACCAAAACACAAAACCTTAATAAACAACAAAGCTTCTTCCTTTAGTGGATGAGTCAGAAGGCTGACTTTCTAGCCATAGCAAATAGATACAATCCAATCACATTTACAACTGATTCTTGACCTTTGTAAACATACATAAATGTGAAAAATACATACAATTTAGTGAGACTTGTGAGTCCAGCAAAGGCTTCACTAGCATCTTCTATGGCCCATGAAATTTCATTGTTTCTTAAGTTTCTGCAAAAATGTCAAGGATAAACAGATTATTTTAGTCAGCATGACCATCACACCATCAGGCATCATCCTGAATGCTAATTTTGACCCTTATATTAAAGGTTATTTATGATAAACATTCCTCTTTTTGAAAAATACTGAGATAAGCATGTAAGCGCTAATTCTCATAAGCTAAGAATTAAGCCAACCTTGATAAATACATTAAGCAACCCCCTAAGAGTATTAATCTTCCTAGTTAATAGCCTGTAACTGTGTTAGTTTATTAGAAATTAATCAAGGACCTACAAAAAGCAGGAGGAATTCAAGATGCAAGGTGTATGGCTTACCAATCTGATTTCAGACTGATGGGATTTGGGGTGACCCACACCTTCCCCTGAAACCTCAAACCTGACAAAAACTAATGTCAATAGAGAGCTTCACAGCTCAAAAGCAATTAAACACGACCCCTGGGAAGTAACAATGATATACCCATGTGCTAGAGTGATCACTCTGCTTTCTTTAAAAGAAAAAATATGAGTCTTTTAAAAATTCATTCTTCCATTCTCAGAAGGTACAACTGCACTGCACCTTGTCCTCATGGAAGAAATCCAGTCAAAGATATTTAGTCACTTTTGTTCCTTAAGTCATCTCAGAACAAAGCACAAAGCTTTTTGCTTTGTAAGACATATGTAAAGTTATGTGAATAACAGTAAAGAGATAGATCACTCTTCCCATTTAGCTATGTCTTTACTTGAAGTGAAAGCTACAAAAGATCTTCTTATTTTACCAAAGAATAAACAACTGATGGCTCAACTCTGCAGCACTCTGCATTCCTCCGCAGAACTCACTCACCAAAGTGAGTAACAAGTATATCTACTCTGACAAGAGCATTGATCCAAAGCCAGAATATTTCAGATCTGTTCCTAATTCTGCCTTAACTATCTTTGTAGCATTAGTTATTACTGCTGCAATTACTTTCCTAAGCTTTAATACTAAAAGTAATAATCAGTGCTGTACTAAAAGAACCTGTCTGCCATCCCATGCACTGCCAAAAGGCTACAGCTGCTTCTAATATAAATTCCTAAAGAAATAAATTCCTGAGATTGCACTGATCTAATTTAACCTCTGATAATGTAGAAAAAATAAGCATTTTTAATTTTTCAAGGTCAAATCTAAAGGAGGACTATTTCATTAAGTTAAAAAAAAAATCAAACACATACTTGTGCACCCACAGACGCCTTCACAAAATCATCATGCTTTGTCACTGATGGTTAGGTCCCCAGGTTTGGAACTTGCCTCTTTTTTAAGTCCATTTATCAACTAAACCTGATGACCAGAGAGTCCCCTAAGGTTCTTGAAGAACCTTAACAATCTACAAATTCTACTAATTACTCTTACTTTATTATGCTCTATGTTTGAGATTACTGTATCTCATTAAAATATCTCTTCATTCAATTATATTCCATGATAAAGATAAAACATTCAACTTACAGAACCACAGAGTTGAAATTGCCTTTTCCAACTATCTAATCCTATGGCCATCCTTCACTGAACAAAAAGATAAAGAAAAAAATAACACCCAGGAAAGGTTAAGTGATTCCATTTGTCTGGCAGTAAAGTAAAAAAATCACACGAGCTTTAGTATAAAAAAGACCTGGGTTCTAATCCTGGCCCAAACATTTACAAGGGATATGACTTTAAATAAATCATTTTAATCTCTCTGAACTTCAGTCCCCCAATATGGAAAAGACCAGTAATATCCTAATACTCTGAAAGCCCTTAACCCATATCAGATCATTAATAAATGTTAGTTTTTTCTGTCCAAAATCATGCAGCAAATTGTTAACAGTAGCAGGTCTCCTGCCAGAAATGTTCCCATAACATATCCTGCATTCTTCTGAATGGGAAGCGGTAGTTCTGGAATACTACTATTAGCAGAAGGTCAGAAGAGTAAGAAAATGTGCGTTCTTGACACTAGCAACTGTGTATTATTCCACAGTAAGAGATGCTCTGTTGTTTAGTTAACTCAGAATTCAAGTACAAGCTGAAATCACTAGAGATAAGTAAAATTTATGTACAGGGATAGAGATAAGCAAGACTCTCTTGCCCCACGACATAGGAGAGAAGAACTGCAAATATTAACATACATAAATTTGTAGATTCATTAGTTATTTTGCTTCACTGCTTTAAAAAAAAAGTCAGCAAAAAAAACCCCAAAAGGACAGATGTACTTACAGTGTTTGTAGATTGGAAAGAAACCTAAATACACCATCAGCAATGTGAGTGACTCTGTTGTCCCCTAAATTCAATCTCTCCAGTAAGCTCAGACCCACAAAGGCAGATTCATCCAGACGGGTCAACTGGTTATAGGACAAATCACTAAACACAGGAAACATGGTAAACAAGGTAAAGAATTCACTCTCTTTCAGTTCAACTTTCATATTCTTACTCTACTTACATGATAGATTTAGGGCTTTCAAACTTCTAATAAAAAGGGATATTAGATCTCATTACTAGCCATGGGAATGACTTACTCAATCTGCTCTAGTCTCACAGCCCCCACTGAAATCCCATCCCACACTCACAGTTCAGACAGTCTTTGGCAGAACTCCCACGCATCAGGGCTGATTCTTTCAACAGCATTCTGGCTCACATAGAGCTGCTGTAACATTCGCAAGCCGTACAACCACCCCTTGTTCACTTCTGTAAGGTTATTATGCTCTAGTTCTCTGCAGAATTTGAGAAAGGAGGAAATATGTTTTAAACAAGGCACTGCAATGGGAGATTCCAAAATCTTCATTAATGCTTGAACAGAGAGCCATACACTTTTGCTCAACCCAAGTGAACAAATTCTTTTCATAAATGTTACTTTAGATTTAGTGCAAGAAAGTGGTGAGACTGTCTAAAATGTATCTATAAAACAAACTCACCAAAAGATATAGTATACCTGGTTCTAGATAAATTCTGATAATTTTCACCTACCAAACATTAAGGGAATATACACATTTTAGATGAAATGTTTGGAAAAATGATAACAAAAATACTGGTTAGATAACAAAGCTTAAAGTTTAACTTATTTCACGTAAAAGCTAAAATACTTTGTTATAATTAAAGTTACTATCCTAGCTGTTTAGCACTGAAAAGTCCAAGACTCCTTTCCTAACAATCTCCTATTCTAGTTCACAGTACTTACAATTCTTCCATGTTATCCAAGCCAAAAAAAGCTCCATCCTTAAGTTTGCTAATTCCATTCCGTTGCATTTTCAAAGATCTTAAGGAGTCAAGCCCTTGGAATGTGAGGCCCTCCACAACTTTAATCCTGTTTCTTTTAAGTTCCCTTTAAAAAAATTGTTTTACAGTCAGAAAACCGGTTTGCTGATTTGCCCTAATAATAATAAATACAAACAGACACTGTAAGAAAAAAACGATCTTCTTATAATCGATCTATTCAGTTACTCACAAGAACTGGAGGTGAGGTAGCTTGAAGATCTTGGGTGGAATCATGCTAATTCTGTTCCTGTTTAACTTCACCACTAATAAGGAACTTGACAAATTGTCAAAGCAACCAGCCTCCAAGACGGTTATCCTATTATTACTCAAATTCCTAAAATGAACAAGGTAACGACAAAAAAAATTTAATGAAACTAAATAAACATTCTACCACCAGAAAGCCGCCCCAAGTCTATGACTGAGTCCCAGTTCTACCACTTAGCAACTGTAAACAACTTTACAAATCATGTAACTGCTTTTGTGCTTCTTCAACACAAAACAAGGGTAATACCTACTTCATTTGGGCTGAAACAGTGTGAACATGTTTTGTAAACTGTAAAACACCAGCATACATACTAATTATCATCATCATCACACAGAGTAAGCGCCTATTTAACAGACCACTACCATTTATCTTTTACAAAACTGTTAGTAAAACACAATCCACAATTAAATCTCAAAACCTGCCCTGGATACTTAATATTTTCTGTAAATAGGGTACTCTTTCTTCAAGGGCACGGAAAAAAACAAAAAAATCTAACCTAAGTTTGTTTCATACAAGCAAAATCACAATAAACAACAGACATATCTGGGTACCAATGAATAATAAACATGCACTTCAAAGTAAATCTAGTTGAAACTCTTATTTTACTTACAGATACTTAAGTTGCATGCGAGGAAATGAAGATGTCTTGATTTCTGATATTTGATTTGAGCTGAGATCTAAAGTCTCGAGAGCAGGGTAAAACTGGAACACTTCTGCATTTATTTCTGGGATTATATTATGAACTCTACAAAACAAAGATTACATTGAAGCTATTGCCAGGGATCCACCCTAGAGCACAAAAATAACTACGGTTAACAACAAGGATCCCTAAAACAAAAATTAAAAAACCGTGTACTATTCACAATTTAAGTAGAAGACCTGACATCTTATTTACTTACAATGAGAGGAGAGTAATATTAGAAGTTGGTTCTCCAAAATACGGGATTTCTGTTAGTTCATTATAATTCATTTTCCTGGATAGGAGGAAAAATAGATTTAAAAATTTAGTGAGGGAAATGTTACCTCTCGAGTTCTAGTTTCTAGCTAATACATATTCTTTAGAATAGACACCACATTTGGAAAAAAAGCCTATGACCGAGAATGAGTCAGACTAAATGTATTCTACTGAGAAATTAGAAATTTTAATTAACAAGTTTTCCTAGTATAGAACTATAATTTGATACCAACATTTGAAAGGTTGGGAAATATTTTGCAACAGTATGTATTTTTAATTCCCAGCAAGGTTCTTTCAATAGTTATGTAAGTTATTAAATACAGTTTTAAAATATACACACACCAATTTTTTTTAAGTTACTCCAAGTTAGGGAAAGCTGTTTGAGACCACAGACCTAACAGATTATCTCAGTTGTTTTAGTAGCAAATCTAATGCAATCACATTTCACCAACCTGGTTTTCAATCTAGAATACAGCAACCTCAACAATCTAGAATACAGAAAAGAAGCCAGGAGTAAAATGCCTCCAATCAACCAAATGAAGTAACGAAGTCCATGCAATATATAATAAAGCTCATGCACTTCCCACTGAGCATTTTCCTTTCCTCAGGGCCTACTCTTGCAGCTAATAAACTTGTTAATTGTTCATTCAGTCTACAGCAGATTAGAGGTGGTCAATTTGAGGCAAGGAAGAAGAGAATGCAGAGACAATGAGAGCTCAAAGTACCCTCTGTCACAAAAATATTCAAAAGAAAAACTCATCTGAGATTCTGGGGGGTGTTTAGTATAGAGGTAAACAGTTGTGCCTCTGAGAATATCACAATGCAATAACTACATTAATAATATTTTAGAAAATCCTCTCCAAAAACTAAGTAATAATACATTTCAGTACTAAAGGAAAAATGTCAGTGAAGTAGAATATTGAATTACATTAAACAACATACTTCACATGATACCAAAAATATTGTATTTCATATAAATTTACTTCAGACATGACACTTCCACCTCAGACAAGTCAAAGGGTAAAAGATAAATAAATTTACACAACAGAGAGTTTTAAGGCTAAAACTCTAGCAAAATATATATATATATACACACACACTCATCACTCTAAAGAGGGGAGAAATCTTACTTTAGGGCCCTTGGAAGTAGAACAGTATTGCTATGTAGTTTACAACTTGAAATCATCAACTCAATGGCATAATACCCAAAGAGTTTGTGATAGTAACAAAGCTAAACATAAGTTTAGGTTTTTAAACATATTTTAATCTAAGGTTTTCTTTCCTTCAAATTTCTTTTGGTGACATTTTTGGACTGAATATTCTGTAATTCCTAATTCAACAAATCACCTCAAAGAATTTAATGTAAATTTAAGTAAATAAAAATAACTTACACTTCTTGTAATGTTTGAGACTCCAAGCTGATGTTCCAGTTAGACAACCGATTATGACTCAAATCCCTAAATGGAGGACAAAAGACCATTCTTAGGTTAATGTTGGGAATCACACTTAAAGGAAAGAAAAAACAATGAAACTAAAATAGGAATCTAAAAGCACTACCAAACATGAATCTGAGTAGCACAGATAAAAAAGTGTTTACAAAGGATGAATAAAAATTCATCTAGATTTCAAAACAGCTTTTTCAGTTTTATTGAGGGCTTTTTAATTTTTGTTTTTACTCACTAGGAAATACATTCAAGTGGTTCAACAATCAAGAAGTTATAAAAGGATGCACAGTAACAAGTCTCCCACACTCTTCTCCAGTCATTCAACCTTCCTCCCCAACATCAAGTGAAAAATATATTAATACCATTTTTTTATAGCCTGTCAGATATACCAGAAAAATTTTATACAAATGGTAGAATAATTTACACATTATTTTGCCTCTTGCCTTTTTCACTTAACAATACATCTTGTAGATCATTTCAGTGATATGGTTTCTTCATCCCTTCTAGTGATTATACTTTTTTATTATAATGAACTATATTCTTATTCTATATACTTCTGAAAGAAATACACATTTTAAAGAATAAAAATACATACTTCTAAAGTAATATAAACTTCACATATGTATTACACTTTAATTATAGATAAACTTGCAGATGGACTGGATTTCACAAGTCAAGACAGTGAGTTTCTATTTTAGAATTGAGGTTGACCACATCCCTGATAGAGATGCAGTCTTCCTTAAAAAAAAAAGGGGGGGGGGGGGAATCTAGCTTCAGAGAAGGGGAATTCATCTCACTCCAAGTTACCTTAATGATGATGATAGTAGTGGCAGCAACAGCTAACATTTATTAAACTGCCATGCACTCTTCTATGCACTTTATACATATTAACTGTCTAAATCCATACAACAACCTTATGAGGCAAATACTTTTACAATCCTCACTTTCCCAACACAGAAACAGATGGAGAAATGAATAATTTGGCAATCCAAGGTCACACAGCTAATAAGTGAGGAAGTTGTAATCTTGAAATTCCATCTCACTTCTTGTATTCTTGAAATTCCATCTCACTTCAATCAGATACAGCAGAGATTTCACTGATATTTAGTCATGAGTCTAAATATTTAAATAGGCTTAAAAATTCACCTTGATGCTTTCTGGCATCTTTTCAAGGCTGAGATGGAATCCAGCCCACACAAGCTGTCTGCCCAAGAGATGTATTATACATTACAATATGGCTAGCAATGGGACACACTAGAGACACATTACAGATCACTTTATCTCACTGTGCCACCATGGGCAGCTGACAGATGCATGCAGTTTGAACGATGTCTCTATCACAGCAGAACAATTTGTTCTCAGCTAGATTCCTGTCTGTGCATCTGTAAAACCTAGCCACTTTCATGTAAGAGCCTAATTTACACCATAATGTAATTAAGGCTAGATCCAACCATCACTTTTTCACATAGTTTTAAAGCCTTTTTCATACAGTTCTAAAATCTATATTCTAAGATACGTGGCACCAGATATCAGCTCAAAGACACTCATGAATGGAGGGATGTGCTAGAAAATGTTAAGAAATAAAAATATGAATTCACTCCACATAAAAATCTTATATGCACTTTCTTTTATTTAATTTTAATTGGAGAATAATTACTTCACAATATTGTGATGGTTTTTGCCATACATCGACATGAATCAGCCATGGGTATTCATGTGTTCCCCCATCCTGAACCCCTCTTCCGCCTGTCTCCTCACCCTCTCCCTCTGGGTTGTCCTAGAGCATTGGCTTTGGGTTCCCTGCTTCACACATCAAACTTGCACTGGTCATCTATTTTATATATGGTAATATACATGTTTCAGTGCTATTGTCTCAAATCATCCCATCCTAGCCTTCTCCCACAGAGTCTGTTGTTTACATCTGTGTGTCTCTTGCTGCCCTTATGCAGACACTTTCATCCAATTCACACTTGTTACTGAACAATAAACACAGAATTTCATATTAATACAAGCGAAAAGATATTTATTTATTGTGGTGCTTCAACTGAAGGAGAAATTCAACTGTTCTAATTTAAGTTAGATACTCCATATTCTGCTTCAAGGTGGCTGGTCTGGCAAACAGAGAGCTAACATCATCTGTATAGTAGGCTACCACAGTATGATTTAATTTTATATTTCATGCTTTCTGGAAATTAGGTTTTTTTCCTTTTACAGATTAAGGGCTTTCATTTTAATCAGTGCCTCTAATGCCTTTCCAAACCCTAATCTCCTTGACATTATAACTTTTGGCTGTACTATCCCCTACAGTTCTCTCATGGATGTCAATGATGATCAGACAATCAGTTTTAAAGAAAACCATTATTAAAGAAATCTAAAGCAATCAAATGAAACTCAACTTATATATAGTATAAACCACTATGTATTCAGTATCAGCGAAAACTGTCCAGTGTCTTGACTGGAGTAAAGAATAATTTTCTCTGTATGTTTGAAGAACTTCTAAGGATTTTCAGTGGAACGCAAAAGATACCTGAAAAACTCTGGAGCCTCTCTACAGACTAATGCTGTCTTAAGAATATACGGCTCATAGAACCCCATATAATGAGGCTCTCTGGACTTTTCTGCCACAAATCCACATAGTACAGATTAAAAAATACAGCAAACTGAAATTCACTCCCCGAAGTAGTACTATCATATAAAGCAACTAGTATAAATTATATACTGCTGCTGCTAAGTCGCGTCAGTCGTGTCCGACTCTGTGCAACCCCACAGACGGCAGCCCAACAGGCTCTTCTGTCCCTGGGAGTCTCCAGGTAAGAACACTGGAGTGGGTTGCCATTTCCCTCTCCAATGCATGAGAGGGAAAAGTGAAAGTGAAATCGCTCAGTCGTGTCTGACTCTTAGCAACCCCATGGACTATAGCCTACCAGGCTCCTCCATCCATGGGATTCTCCAGGCAAGAGTACTGGAGTGGGGTGCCATAAATCATATAAATCATATAGCTGCTCTATCAAAATACCAGGTTTGTAACTACAATTATACGGACTGATCTGATCATCAGATATTTATGCAATAAGCGTTTACTGAACCATATGCCAGGTACTGTGCAAGTGCTAAGGTTACAACCACTGTCAACTTTAGTAATCTTTTTGTCTTTTTCAAAAGCAGCATGTATAGTACTCTGTGGAGTCACTTCAAAAGAGTAAACATGAATCCAACATCAACTCAGCTACTAGCCTTCATGGAAAAGGTGTAAATTAGCTTTTTTATATCTTAATTTCACTCTGGCATTTAATGTTACATGGGCATGTGAAGGGGCTTCCCAGGTGGTCATAGTGGCAAATGCCCACCTGCCAATGCAAGAGACATAAGTAGATGCAGGTTTGATCCCTGAGTTGGGAAGATCCCCTGGAGCAGAACATGGTAACCATTCTCCAGCCTGGAGAATCCCATGGACAAAGGAGCCTGATGGGCTATATAGTCTATGGGATTGCAAAGGGTCGGACACGAGTGAAGCAACTTAGCACACCCACAGGCATATGGAGGTGTGTGTGCATGCATGCACACATACATATACACACACACACTTGCTCTCCATAAGCATGCCTTCCTTCTTTTTTTTTTAAGTACTCCATAAAGCCCACAGAAGACAAATTTGAAGACTTCAAATATCAGATATAAAAACCCTTAACAATTTGAATAGTTTTCAAAATTAAGGTCTCTCTCACTATTGTTGCCAATAGCCAGTCATTAATTTCATTTAATTCAGTAAAACTAATGCTAGTTTGTTTTTTAAGTGAAAGTCCTAAAATGGAGAACTGTCTTTCGAAGATTTTCCTCTTGAAGTATCCTTAAAATGCACTTAAATAGGTGAAGCAATTTAATGCCTCATAAACATAACCTAAAGAGTCTAGCTTTCTAACAGTCAATAATCTTTATTTTTTAACAGCACTAATATCTGAATATTTACTGATATGATATTTGGAGAATAAAGACCTGAGCAAAGGCCTTAGCTCAGTGTTATACTCAGCTCTCACTCATGCTAATCTACTGGGATGCAGCTGTAATAAAAGATGAATTATTTAAGTTCTTGATATCATGTGGAGCCAGAGGTGCCATTAATGCAGCCATTTAGCATCATCAGGGTGTAAATAATTTATAGGATGTGCAGAGCAATCACAACAGTCTGAGGAGAATCAAGTTCTGCAAACTAATTGCAAAGAAGTCCTGTAGCACTGGAGACACTGGAGTTTTCTTCTGTCCAGTCATATATGTACATTTTTGAGCCATCATCAGTATTTTTTGTTTTTCAGAATATGTAGCACTAATAGTTCTGAACTGTGAACTTCAACAATAATAAAATTTCTGATAAAGGGGCTCTTTGCAAAAGTTATAAGATAGTAACAATATATATTAAGTCCAATAGTTTGGGTATGCCAATGCTTTATGTATTTATTCAGTATAATTCACTTTTTTTTTCTGTAAATGGAAATCCCTGTTTTGCTAATTAGAGTGTATCCAGGATAATTTATTTTTAAAAATAAAACTCAGGATTATCATTTTGGTAAATTGTAGCACTATGATTTAACAGGCTGATGTTCAATCAGCCTTAAGGGCTCTTGGAGTACACTAAAGACAAAGATTCCAAAACAACTCGAAATGCTGTCTGCTTTTAGGTTTACTTTTCGTTTACCACTAACGGCTGTATACAAAGCTATCCTTTCCTGGAATTGTCAGTCTTCCTGTCTCTAACAGTACTACTTGCATTTTTTTCTAATTTGTTGATTCTTATCAACTATCACAGGCTAGAAAACCCAGTGCGTCTTAGAACTGTCTGAAACAGGAGTAAATGAGATAGATGTGTGTGAGACTATAGAAGCTCCTTTACAAATAAGTGCTTCCTGGAAGCACTTTTGCTTTTTTGGTTGAACTGTCAATCCTAAATGAAATCAACCTTGAATATTCGACGGAAGGATTGATGCTGAAGCTCCAATACTTTGGCCACCTGATGTGAAGAGCAACTCATTCGAAAAGACCCTGATGCTGGGAAAGACTGAAGACAGGAGAAAGGGATGACAGAAGATGAGATAGTTGAATGGCATCATCACTGATTCAATGGATATGAACTCTGGTGAACTCTGGGAGATGGTGAGGGACAGGGAGGTCTAGGGTGCTGCAGTCCATGGGGTAGCAAAGAGACGGACACAACTTAGCAACTGGACAACAAAAGGCAAGGCTGGAGATATTGGGCAAATATCTTTTAGTATAAATAAGACTGTATTATGGCATGAAACATAATGCTACTCCAAATTAAAGTTTCTATCCATCATTTGCATTACTTATTTGCAATACATTGTGTAACACTTTTTGCTGCTGTTGCTGCTGCTAAGTCGCTTCAGTCGTGTCCGACTCTGTGCGACCCCATAGACGGCAGCCCACCAGGCTCTGCTGTCCCTGGGATTCTCCAGGCAAGAACACTGGAGTGGGTTGCCATTTCCTTCTCCAATGCGTGAAAGTGAAAAGCGAAAGGGAAGTCACTCAGTCGTGTCCGACTCTTAGCGACCCCATGGACTGCAGCCTACCAGGCTCCTCTGTACATGGGATTTTCCAGGCAAGAGTACTGGAGTGGGGTGCTACTGCCTTCTCCATGAATATAAAAAGATGAAGGTGGTAGGAAAATGGGAGCATTAACTTTAAGAATAAGAGGCATATCTTATTTTCTTCCATTATCTTTCTCAGAGATCTTAATGACTGAAAATATTGCTTCATTGTGGGGACCAAACAACAAAACAAAAAATACAAATTCTATAATTACATTTAAGAATAGAGTTTCTGCATACCCAGTCTTTGTACCTGGGGCAACTCATTTAACTTCTCTAAACTTGAGTCTTATCTACCATTAAATAAGGATACTATTAATAGTAACAACCTCAGTGGATGGCTCAGATGATTAAAAGAATACAGATAAAATGTTTAGAATACAGGTCAGTGTGTAAACTGTAGGTAATCACATAATTGTTGTTCAGTCACTCAGTTGTGTCCGACTCTTTGTGACCCCATGAACTGCAGCATGCCAGGCTTCCCTGTCCGTCACCATCTCCTGGAGCTTGCTCAAACTCATGTCCATTGAGTTGATAATGCCATCCAACCATCTCGACTTCTGTCGTCCCCTTCTCCTCCCGCCTTCAGTCTTTCCCAGCACAAGGGTCTTTTCAAGTGAGTTAGCTTTTTGCATCAGGTGGCCAAAGTACTGGAGCTTCAACTTCAGCATCAATCCTTCTAATAACTATTCAGGGTTGATTTCCTTTAGGATTGGCTGGTATGACTTCCTATCTGTCCAAAAGACTCCCAAGAGTTTTCTCCAGCACTACAGTTCAAAAGTATCAATTCTTCAGCACTCAGCCTTCATTATGGTCCAACGCTCACATCCATACATGACTACTGGAACCACCACAGCTTTGACTGTATGGATCTTTGTAGGCAAAGTAATGTCTCTGCTTTTTAACATGCTGTCTAGGTTTGTCATAGCTTTTATTTCAAGGAGAAAGCGTCTTTTAATTTTATAGCTGCAGTCACAATCTGCAGTGATTTTGGAGCCCAAGAAAACTAGATTTGAAATAGAATGGTGGCTCAACACTATCACCTCTTCTAAGTATTTATTTTTTTGTATACAAAGGCATAATCCATTCCCCAAAGTAAAATCTTTTTTTTTTTTTTTGGTCATGCCACAGAATGTGGGATCTTATTTCCCATCCCAGGGATAGAACCCTCTGCATTGGAAGCACAGAGTCTTAACCATTAGATCACCAAGGAAGTCCAGGCAAAATTTTAATTAACTGGAACTACTCCCTTAAATTAGTTTATTACAGTTAATAAACTATATATTGCTTCTGAATTCCAATTTCATGAGAAAAATGTAAGTAATAAGGCAGTCCATCAAAGATTTGGTCAAATTATTGAGGTATAAACCTACATCACAAGGGCTCTCCGGGTGGCTCAGTGGTAAAGAATCCACCTGCCAATGCAAGGGTTTGAGCCTTGTGTCGGGAAGATTCCTGGAGGAGGAAATGGCAACCCATTCCAGTATTCTTGCCTGAAAAATTCCATAGACAGAGGAGCCTGATAGGCTATAGAAGTCCATGGGATCTCAGAGAGTCAGACACGCCTGAGCAAGAAACCTATATCACAAGATGTTTTAGAATAACCCAGTAATACTTCTAAGAAACCATTCTACATATACAGCCATATAATTATTAAGAGATACCTACCAGTAACAAACGCTTTACTAGCATGTGAGATGAGTGCAATTGTGCGGTAGCTGGAGCATTCTTTGGCATTGCCTTTCTTTGAGATTGGAATGAAAACTGACCTTTTCCAGTACTGTGGCCACTGCTGAGTTTTCCAAATTTGCTGGCATATGGAATGCAGCACTTTCACAGCATCATCTTTCAGGATTTGGAATAGCTCAACTGGAATTCCATCACCTTCACTAGCTTTGTTCGTAGTGATGCTTTCTAAGGCCCACTTGACTTCACATTCCAGGATGTCTGGCTCTAGGTGAGCGTTCACACCATCGTGATGATCTGGGTCATGAAGATCTTTTTTAAACAGTTCTTCTGTGTATTCTTGCCATCTCTTCTTAACATCTTCTGCTTCTGTTAGGTCCATACCATTTCTGTCCTTTATCGAGCTCATCTTTGCCTGAAATGTTCCTTTGGTATCTCTGATTTTCTTGAAGAGATCCCTAGTCTTTCCCATTCTGTTATTTTCCTCTATTTCTTTGCATTGATCGCTGAAGAAGGCTTTCTTATCTCTTCTTGCTATTCTTTGGAACTCTGCATTCAAATGTTTATATCTTTCCTTTTCTCCTTTGCTTTTTGCTTCTCTTCTTTTCACAGCTATTTGTAAAGCCTCACCAGACAGCCATTTTGCTTTATTGCATTTCTTTTCTATGGGAATGGTCTTGATCCCCGTCTCCTGTACAATGTCACGAACCTCATTCCATAGTTCATCAGGCACTCTATCTATCAGATCTAGGCCCTTAAATCTATTTCTCACTTCCACTGTATAATCATAAGGGATTTGATTTAGGTCATACCTGAACGGTCTAGTGGTTTTCTCTACACTAGTAAAGTAATGCTCAAAATTCTCCAAGCCAGGCTTTAGCAATATGTGAACAGTGAATTTCCTGATGTTCAAGCTGGTTTTAGAAAAGGCAGAGGAACGACAGATCAAACTGCCAACATCCACTGGATCATGGAAAAAGCGAGAGAGTTCCAGAAAACATCTATTTCTGCTTTATTGACTATGCCAAAGCCTTTGACTGTGTGGATCACAATAAACTATGGAAAATTCTAAAAGAGATGTGAATACCAGACCACCTGACCTGCCTCTTGAGAAACCTGTATGCAGGTCAGGAAGCAACAGTTAGAACTGGACATGGAACAACAGACTGGTTCCAAATAGGAAAAGGAGTATGTCAAGGCTGTATATTGTCACCCTGCTTATTTAACTTATATGCAGAATACATCATGAGAAACGCTGGACTGGAAGAAATACAAGCTGGAATCAAGATTCCCGGGAGAAATATCAATAACCTCAGATATACAGATGACACCCCTCTCATGGCACAAAGTGAAGAGGAACTCAAAAGCCTCTTGATGAAGGTAAAAGTGGAGAGTGAAAAAGTTGGCTTAAAGCTCAACATTCAGAAAACGAAGATTGTGGCATCCGGTCCCACCACTTCATGGGAAATAGATAGGGAAACAGTGGAAACAGTGTCAGACTTTATTTTTCTGGGCTCCAAAATCACTACAGATGGTGACTGCAGCCATGAAATTAAAAGACGCTTACTCCTTGGAAGGAAAGTTATCACCAACCTAGACAGCATATTCAAAAGCAGAGACATTACTTTGCCAACAAAGGTTCGTCTAGTCAAGGCTATGGTTTTTACTGTGGTTACGTATGGATGTGAGAGTTGGACTGTGAAGAAGGCTGAGCACCGAAGAATTGATGCTTTTGAACTGTGGCGTTGGAGAAGACTCTTGAGAATCCCTTGGACTGCAAGGAGATCCAACCAGTCCATTCTGAAGGAGATCAGCCCTGGGATTTCTTTGGAAGGAATGATGCTAAAGCTGAAACTCCAGTACTCTGGCCACCTCATGTGCAGAGTTGACTCACTGGAAAAGACTTTGATGCTGGGAGGGATTGGGGGCAGGAGGAGAAGGGGACGACAGAGGATGAGATGGCTGGATGGCATCACTGACTCGATGGACGAGAGTCTGAGTGAACTCCGGGAGTTGGTGATGGACAGGGAGGCTTCGCGTGCTGCAATTCATGGGGTCGCAAAGAGTCGGACACGACTGAGCGACTGATCTGATCTGATCAGTAACGCTGAGGTTGAACAGTTATATGAAGACCTACAAGACCTTCTAGAACTAACACCCAAAAAAGATGTCCTTTTCATTATAGGGGACTGGAATGCAGAAGTAGGAAGTCAAGAAACACGTGGAGTAACAGGCAAATTTGGCCTTGGAGTATGGAATGAAGCAGGGCAAAGGCTAATAGAGTTCTGCCAAGAGAATGCACTGGTCATAGCAAACACCCTCTTCCAACAACACAAGAGAAGACTCTACACATGGACATTATCCGATGGTTGACACTGAAATCAGACTGATTATATTCTTTGCAGCCAAAGATGGAGAAGCTCTATACACTCAGCAAAACCAAGACCAGGAGCTGAATGTGGCTCAGATCATGAACTCCTTATTGCCAAATCCAGACTGAAATTGAAGAGTTTGGGGAAAACACACTAGATCAGGCAGGTATGACCTAAATTAAATCCCTTATGACCATACAGTGGAACAGAGAAATAGATTTAAGGGACTAGATGTGATAGATAAAGTGCCTGATAAACTATGGATGGAAGTTGGTGACACTGTATAGGAAACAGGAATCATAACCATCTCCAAGAAAAAGAAATGCAAAAAAGCAAAATGGCTGTCTGGGGAGGCCTAACAAATAGCTGTGAAAACAAGAGAAGCAAAAAGCGAAAGAGAAAAGGAAAGAAATATTCATTTGAATGCAGAGTTCCAAAGAATAGCAAGGAGAGATAAGAAAGCCTTCTTCATCAATCAGTGCAAAGACATAAAGGAAAACAATAGAATGGGAAAGACTAGAGATCTCTTCAAGAAAATCAGAGATACCAAGGGAACATTTCATGCAAAGATGGGCTCGATAAAACAGAAATAGTATGGACCTAACAGAAGTAGAAGATATTAAGATGAGGTGGCAAGAATACACAGAACAACTGTACAAAAAAGATCTTCACGACCCAGATAATCACGATGGTATGATCACTCACGTAGAGCCAGACATCCTGGAATGTGAAGTCAAGTGGGCCTTAGAAAGCATCACTACGAACAAAGCTAGTGGAGGTGAGGGAATACCAGTTGAGCTATTATTTCAAATCCTGGAAGATGATGCTGTGAAAGTGCTGCACTCAATATGCCAGCAAATTTGCAAAATGCAGCAGTGGCCACAGGACTGGAAAAGATCAATTTTCATTCCAATCCCAAAGAAAGGCAATGCCAAAGAATGCTCAAACTACCACACAATTGCACTCATCTCACACACTAGTAAAATAAGCCAGGCTTCAATAGTACGTGAACCGTGAACTTCCAGAAGTTCAAGCTGGTTTTAGAAAAGGCAGAAGAACCAGAGATCAAATTGCCAACATCCACTGGATCATTGAAAAAGCAAGAGAGTTCCAGAAAACATCTATTTCTGCTTTATTGACTATGCCAAAGCCTTTGACTGTGTGGATCACAATAAACTGTGGAAAATTCTGAAAGAGATGGGAATACCAGACCACCTGACCTGCCTCTTGAGAAACCTGTATGCAGGTCAGGAAGCAACAGTTAGAACTGGACATGGAACACAGACTGGTTCGAAATAGGAAAAGGAGTATGTCAAGGCTGTATATTGTCACCCTGCTTATTTAACTTATATGCAGAATACATCATGAGAAACGCTGGGCTGGAGGAAGCACAAGCTGGAATCAAGATTGCTGGGAGAAATATCAATAACCTCAGATATGCAGATGACACCACCCTTATGGCAGAAAGTGAAGAAGAACTAAAGAGCCTCTTGATCGAAGTGAAAGAAGAGAGTGAAAAAGTTGGCTTAAAGCTCAACATTCAGAAAACTAAGATCATGGCACCCAGTCCCATCACTTCATGGCAAATAAATGGGGAAACAGTGGCTGACTTTTATTTTTGGGGGCTCCAAAATCACTGCAGATGGTGATTACAGCCATGAAATTAAAAGACGCTTACTCCTTGGAAGGAAAGTTATGACCAACCTAGATAGCATATTCAAAAGCAGAGACATTACTTTGTCCACAAAGGTGTGTCTAGTCAAGGCTATGGTTTTTCCAGTGGTCATGTATGGATGTGAGAGTTGGACTATAAAGAAAGCTGAGCACAGAAGAATTGATGCTTTTGAACTGTGGTGTTGGAGAAGACTTTTGAGAGTTCCTTGGACTGCAAGGAGATCCAACCTGTCCATCCTAAAGGAGATCAGTCCTGGGTGTTCACTTTAGGACTGATGTTGAAGCTGAAACTTTGGCCACCTGATGCAAAGAGCTAACTCATTTGAATAAGACTCTGATGCTGGGAAAGAGTGAGGGCAGGAGAACAAGGGGACGACAGAGGATTAGATGGTCAGATGGCATCACCGACTCAGTGGACATGAGTTTGGGTGAATTCCGGGAGTTGGTGATGGCAGGAAGGGTTGGCGTGCTGCAGTTCATGGCGTCACAAAGAGTCGGACATGACTGAGCAACTGAACTGAACTGAACCAGGAAGTTACTATAATAGCAAAACCATAAAATAAAAAGAAACCTAAATGTCCATTAAAACATGATCAATTAAATAACTCATGAAAGTTCCATACAGTGGCAATCTCTGCAGCCAGTAAAAAGAACAGCATCAGGAATATAGTCAATGATATTGTAATAACTTTATATGGAGACAGATGGTTATCATGACACCAGACTTATCATGGTGGTCACTTCACAATGTATCCAAGTGTCAAATCATTATGTAGCACACCTGAAATGAACATAATACTGTGTATCTACTGTATATCAACTATATATTTCAATTTAAAAAACAAAAGAATAAGAGATGTTTATACATAGTACATAGAACAGCATTGGGGAGGGTTGCTTAAAGAAACGGGAGGACCTCCAGGAAGGTTCCACCAGGGGGCACCTCCTAAGACTGCTGCTGCCAATGCCTCTATCCCTAAGGCAGGCCACTGCTAACCCGTGCCTCCAAGGGAGACCTTCCAACACTAGCAGGAGGAGATGAGTGCACATCCTCCTACTCCGCCACCTTGAAGTAACGTCCCATGAAATCATTAAAGAGATACTGGCCCCTTGTGTTCAATGTGGCATTATCTAAAATAGCCAAGATGTGGAAACTAAGTGCTCACTGATGAATGGATAGAAAAAGGAAATATAAGAATATATGTATATGTGTGTGAATATATATATACACACATATATCTGTATTTATATATTTATATATAATATATAATTTATAATTATATATGTATATATCTGTATTATAAACATACATATACAAATATTATTCAGCCACAAAAATAAAAGAATCCCTGTGATTTGTGACCAAAAAAAAAGGAAAAGCCATATATGTAAAGCTTTGTGGAAGTACACCCAAGAAACAGTTAACAGTGAGCCTTCCTTAGATGGAACAAAAGAACTTTTCACTTTTCTATTTTTTATGCTCCTGTACTTTTTTAATAGTTTACCAGAGGAAAATATTATTTAAAAATAAACTCACACATAAAACCTATCTTTAGCCCAAGATATGACTGGGAAAGAAGATTTTAATTCTGTTTTTTTTTCAAAGAGATTAGGAATCTCCTTCAGAATAATGCCCTAAATTGACCCAATAAGGTTAATTATGACACTGGACAAAGGAAAAAATAATAATCAGATGTTTTTTGTATTCCTAATTAGTAATATACCTCAGAAAGAGAGTGGTAAATACATATATACTAGACTTAGTTTTTGGACTGACTTATGAAACAGTGCATTGCACCTTATATCCCAGTGTCTGGCCCTCAAATTTTAAGCCAATGAACAGCTGAATTTTTAGTAAGCAGTACAAAACCATGGCATACTAATCCCATGCTTTTATTTTTATTGGATATTAACTGCTTTGCAATATTGTGTTTCTGCTGTACAACAAAGTGAACCAGCTATATGTATGCATACGTCCCCTCCCTCTTGGACCTCCCTCCCACCTCCCCTCACCCCACCCATCTAGGTCATTGCAGAGTAATCCCATGTTTTCAATTTTTTTTTCCATTTACTCAATAAAATAAAAAATAATTCAGCAACAGCAGGACAAAGGCTGTTGCTTATATATGAAAATATACAAAAAGGTAAGATACATTCCATCATCAGTTTCTGGGTATCAAATGGGTTCACATCTGTGTATCGGACTATTTTATATTTATATTTGGACAGACTATATTTTATTATATTCAGTTCAGTTCAGTCTCTCAGTCATGTCCAACTCTTTGCGACCCCATGAAACTCAGCATGCCAGGCCTCCCTGTCCATCACCAACTCCCGGAGTTCACTCAAACTCATGTCCATCGAGTCGGTGATGCCATCCAGCCACCTCATCCTCTGTCGTCCCCTTCTCCTCCTGCCCCCAATCCCTCCCAGCAACAGGGTCTTTTCCAGTGAGTCAACTCTTCGCATGAGGTGGCCAAAGTATTGGAGTTTCAGCTTCAGCATCAGTCTTTCCAATGAACACCCATCCAGGACTGATCTCCTTCAGAATGGACTGGATGGATCTCCTTGCAGTCCAAGGCACTCTCAAGAGTCTTCTCAGTTCAAAAGCATCAATTCTTCAGCACTCAGCTTTCTTCACAGTCCAACTCTCACATCCATACATGACCACTGGAAAAACCATAGCCTTGACTAGAGGGACCTTTGTTGGCAAAGTAATATCTCTGCTTTTCAATATGCTATCTAGGTTGGTCATAACTTTCCTCCTATATTAGGTTGGTGCAAACATAACTTTGTGGTTTCAGACGATGAATTTTACATGAGTATAACTAGGCTCAAACAACATCTTTATTAATTAAAATAGGAACCATGATCTTCAACATATCTTTGCCAACAAGAACTAAGTTTGTTTATTCCTGTAGCATAAAAATGTGTGCTTTGCAATTCGACACACTCTTGAAAACATCCTGCTAGTTGTAGAAGCAAAAGGCTGTCAAGATACTATAAGAAGTGGTAGTCGGTTGGTGAGAGGTCATGTGAGTATGATGGATGAGGCAAAACTTCATAGCCCAACTCATTCAACTTTTGAAGCACCAGCTGTGCAACGTGCAGTGGGTGTTGTCACGGAGAACTGGGCCTTTTCTGTTGACCAGTGCCAGTTCCAGGTGCTGCAGTTTTCAGTGCATCTCATCGACCTGCTGAGCATACTTCTCAGATGTAAAGATTCTGCTGGAATTCAGAAAGCTGTAGGGGATCAGACTGGCAGCAGAGCACCAGTGACAATGACCTTTTTCTGGTACAAGTCTGGCTAAGTGCTTTGGAGTTTCTTCTCAGTCACAATCCGATCTTCTCATGCCACAATCCAATCAAGAAATGGTGCATTTTTGTTGTGTAGAATAAGATGACACTTCAAAATGACAACTTCTTCAATTTGCAGTCAGCTCATGAGGCACCCACTTACTGAGCTTTTTCACCTTTCCAATTTGCTTCAAATGCCGCATGGCTGTAGAATGGCTGATGCTGAGTTCTTCAACAGCTTCTCATGTAGTTTTAAGAGGGTCAGCTTCAATGATCCTCTCAATTGGTCACTGTCAACTTCAGATGGTCGGCCACTATGCTCCTCATCTTCAAGGCTCTCATCTCCTTTGCAAAACTTCTTGAACCACCACTGCAACTTATGTTTGTTAGGAGTTCCTGAGCCACATGCGTTGTTGATGTTGCAAGTGTCTCCACTGCTTTACGACCCATTTTGAAGTCAAATAAGAATATCGCTCAAATTTGCTTTTGTCTAACATCATTTTCCTAGTCTAAAATAAATATAAACAGCAAATACAAGCCATTAGTAGAAAAAAAAAAAAATGGAGAAGGCAATGGCACCCCACTCCAGTACTCTTGCCTGGAAAATCCCATGGATGGAGAAGTCTGGTAGGCTGCAGTCCATGGGGTCGCTAAGAGTCGGACACAACTGAGCGATTTCCCTTTCACTTTTCACTTTCATGCACTGGAGAAGGAAATGGCAACCCACTCCAGTGTTCTTGCCTGGAGAATCCCAGGGACGGCAGAGCCTGGTGGGCTGCCGTCTCTGGGATAGCACAGAGTCAGACACAACTGAGCAACTTAGCAGCAGTTGAAAAAAGAAAAAGGGAGAAATGTGTATTAAAATTATGTATAACATAACCACATTTATTTAAGAATGTATTCCAGTATCAAATGGCAAAGCTCAATAATGAAAAACTGGGATTACTTTTGCACCAACCTAAAAATTATTAAGTTACTGTAAAGATTTTGGGAAGTGAATAGATATGTAATAAGTTTAATATAAGTTATCTTGTCACAATATTGGCAGAGAAGGCAGGTCTAATCAAAGCCAAGCATCAGCTGGTTTCTCATTATTAACATAATCCATCATTCCTTAATACTCATGTAGCTTAACCTGGCACCAAGTCTAGTATCTCCTCAAATATGCCTAATTATGCTCAGGGTTGGCTATGGTTTTCAGGCTACAACCTGCCAAGATTTTTATTATATAAGCAGGATGTCAGAGTGATTTTGAAAAGGAAATACAAAAAATAAAAACATATAAGAGAAATCCAAAGTTAAGAAGCATTTAGCAACAAATTTATTTACACCACACTTCATTAATGTTGCACTTTTTATGGTTTAACGTCTAAACTATTCTTCACTACTAGTAATTCTGATAGTTATTTAAGTTTATTACAAACAACATAGTTATGGTCTCTTTTTTGGGGAAAAGTTAGGGAACAACAAGAGAAGCAGAGGAAAAGAAGACACACACTTAAAAAAAGGTTTACAGCAAAGTAAAAAAAGCTTGCATTAAATGCTGTATTCTGGTTTTTATTCCAAATATGAAATGAATAATTTGGATGGAATCTAATTACTTAAATTGCTTTTGTTTTTTATTTGTACTACCAGAACATCTTAACATTTTTGATGACTTGAATAATACAGAAAAAACAAGCTGTGTCATTTAGTTTGGCATAAAAAAGAAAATACAACATACAAATGCATTTTTTTTAAACATTTTTGCTAATCTCTTAATATGATTTGTTTTCTCTACTGCTTAAATGCCAGTCCTCCATTATGATTAAAGAGTCCTTAATAAAGAAAGTATACTACATAAAATGTCATGAACCTAAGATGAGGGAAATGTATTTTCTAGCATTGGGAAGCCAAATGATTATCTTAATGTACAAGTAATTCTTTGATTATTCATTCACATGCTGATTATATATGTTGTATATAAGCAAACGCAAAATACTTTTAATATAATGAAACATAATTAGGACAACAATCTCTATAAAAATAAAAGTGTCTTCCAAAGCATAAAGGACTTTTAAAGAATTAAGTAAAGCACAGATCTTTCAATTAACATTCAGTAAGCAACAACCATTTATGGTTCAGCAGTTCTTCACCACCACTATACATCAGCATTACCAGGGAATATCTAAAACACTGATGCAGGGGTCTCCTTCAGACCAATCAAAGCACAATCACTGGGGTGTGCGCCCCAACCACTGGTATTGTGCTAAGGTTCTCCAAGTAGTCTAACCTGCAGCCAGGGCTGAGAGCCACTGCGCTTCTCCAGAAATCTAATACCCAAAAGGATGCTCTGCAATAAACCTGTCAACAAATATTTGAGTTGGTGATGGACAGGGAGGCCTGGCGTGCTGCGATTCATGGGGTCGCGAAGAGTCGGACATGACTGAGTGACTGAACTGAACTGAACCATATGCCAGGCACTGCACTAAGTAGCACAGAATAAAATAGGCATTAAAGGAGTTATACAATCCCTCTTGGAGTTTACAGGATCATTTTAATATAAAGTCTCACTGACACCAAAATGTCACTAAACAGTATTCATTATCAAGATGAAATTCCTATAAATCCCTATTTGTACCACAGGAAGTTAGGATAGAAGGGGTAGAAGAAGGGATGGATGCTTTTCTAATTAATTCACCTCTGTTTTGCTTATTTCTTTTAATAAGAACATATACCCTTTTATACTTTATGCATGTTTTCTAAAATTAGATTTTAAAAGTGAGGTCTTAGATAAACACAGCAAGACATACTAGTAGATTCTTGGATAGCTCCTTGGATATCTCACTGGAGAACAGAGTCAGGAAATAGGTTTAGGTAGGGGAGTCAATGGGATTCCCAGGTAGTGGTAGTGGTAAAGAACCTGTCTGACAATGCAGGAGCCATAAGAGGTGGGTTCGATCCCTGGGTTGGGAAGATCCCCTAGAGGAGGGTGTAGCAACGCACTCCAGTATTCTTGCCTGGAGAATTCCATGAACAGAGGAGTTTGGTGCGCTACAGTTCATAGGGTTGCAACAAGTTGGACACAACCAAAGCGACTTTGCCCGCGGGGGAGTCTAGCAAGGTAAAATGACTCTAGGTTTCCTTACCACTGTTCAGCAGTAGCCTTGTCTGTCTGTCTTCATCTCTTAACTACTGTTCCCTTGCCCAGCAAGAGCTTGTCAAAAAGACCAAAGGGGACAGAGGATGAGATGGCTGGATGGCATCACTGACTCGATGGACGTGAGTCTCAGTGAACTGCGGGAGTTGGTGATGGACAGGGAGGCCTGGCGTGCTGCGATTCATGGGGTCGCAGAGTCAGACACGACTGAGCGACTGATCTGATCTGATGTGACCTTTTTAAATTTTAGTTATGCCAGTGGATAAGTAGTAGTATCTAATTGTGGATTTTATTTGCATCTCCCTAATGAAGGCTGAGCGCCAAAGAATTGATGCTTTTGAACTGTGGTGTTGGAGAAGACTCTTGAGAGTCCCTTGGACTGCAAGGAGATCCAACCAGTCCATTCTGAAGGAGATCAGCCCTGGGATTTCTTTGGAGGGAATGATGCTGAAGCTGAAACTCCAGTACTTTGGCCACCTCATGCGAAGAGTTGACTCATTGGAAAAGACTCTGATGCTGGGAGGGATTGGGGGCAGGAGGAGAAGGGGACAACAGAGGATGAGATGGCTGGATGGCATCACTGACTCGATGGACATGAGTCTGAGTGGACTCCGGGAGTTGGTGATGGACAGGGAGGCCTGGCGTGCTGCGATTCATGGGGTCGCAAAGAGTCGGACACGACTAAGCGACTGAACTTAACTGATACTGAGCACACTACTCTCCTCTTTCCAAGTGGTTCTAACACCTAAAATTAAGTGCCATTCAGGACAAAGGAAGCAGTGGAAGCAAAGTTAATATTAAGAGAATCAAATTATATAAAGAAAAGCAATTAAACCAATATGATTTTCCCCTACCAAATTAACAAAAAATAATTTAGATGATGATAATCAATGCCAGGGAAAGTGTAATAAGAAAGGCACTCTCAGTGTCAAAACAAGTTTAGATGGTAAATCAAAACAGCAAGGAGGGAGAGGAAATCTCCCTGGAGATATCCTTCTTAAGTAAACAATACAAAGAAATAGAAGAAAACAATTAGAGAGATCTACTAAAGATCTCTTCAAGAAAACTGGAGATACCAAGAGAACATTTCATGCAAACACAGGCACAATAAAGGACAGAAATGGCAAGGACCTAACAGAAGCTAAAGAGATTAAGAGGTGGCAACAACACACAAAAGAACTATACAAAGGTCTTAATGACCCAGATAATGTGTTCACTCACCTAGAGCCAGACATCCTGGAACGCAAAGTCAAATGGACCTTAGGAAGCATTACCACAAACAAAGCTTGTGGAGGTGTTGGAATTCCAGATGAGCTATTTAAAATCCTAAAAGATGATGCTGTTAAAGTGCTGCACTCAATATGCCAGCAAATTTGCAAAACTAAGCAGTGGCCATAGGGCTGGAAAAGGTCTGTTATCATTCCAATTCCAAAGAAAAGTAATGTCAAAGAATGTTCAAACTACTCTACAAGTATGCTCATTTCACATGCAACCAAGGTAAAGTTCAAAATCCTTCAAGTTAGGCTTCAATATGTGAATCAAGAACTTCCAGATGTAGAAGCTAGGTTTAGAAAAAGCAGAGGAACCAGAGATCAAATTGCCACCATTCTGTGGATCATAGAAAAAGCAAGGGAATTAAAAAAAAACGTCTACTTCTGCTTTATTGACCACACCAAAGCCTTTCACTGTGTGGATCACAACAACTGTGGAAAATTCTTAAAGGGATGGGAATACCAGACCCCCTTACCTGCCTCCTGAGAAATCTGTATGCAGGACAAGAAACAACAGTAAGAACTGGACATGGAACAATGAACTGGTTCAAAGTTGGGAAAGGAGTGCATCAAGGCTGTATATTGTCACCCTCCTTATTTAACTTATATGCAGAGTACATCATGTGAAATGCCAGGCTGGATGAAGAACAAGATGGACTCAAGATTGCCGGGAGAAATACCAATAACCTCAGACATGCAGATGACACCACCCTAATGGCAGAAAGTAAAAAGGGCCTCTTGAGGAAGATGAAAAGGAGAGTGAAAAAGCTGGCTTAAAACTCAACATTCAAAAATCTAAAATCATGGCATCTGGTCCCACCACCTCATGGCAAATAAATGGGGAAAAAATGGAAATAGTGACAGACTGTACTTTCTTAGGCTCTGAAATCACTGTGGATAGTGACTGCAACCATGAAATTGAGACACTTGCTCCTTGGAAAAAAAGCTATGACCAACCAAGAAAGCATATTAAAAAGCAGAAACATCACTTTGCCAACAAAGGTCCATATAGTCAAAGCTATGGTTTTTTCAGTAGTCATGTATGGATGTGAGAGTTGGACCATAATGAAGGCTGAATGCTAAAGAATTGACACTTTCGAACTGCAGTGCTAGAAAAGACTCTAGAGAGTCCCTTGGACAGCAAGGACATCATACCAGTCAATCCTAAAGGAAATCAACTCTGAATAGTCATTAGAAGGATTGATGCTAAAAAAATAAATAAATAAATAAGGATTGATGCTGAAGCTGAAGCTCCAATACTCTGACCACCTGATGCAAAGAGCTAACTCACTTGAAAAGACCCTTGTGCTGGGAAAGATTGACGGCAAAAGAAGGGAACAACAAAGAATGAGATGATTGAATGGCATCATCGACTCGATGGACAGGAGTTTGAGCAAACTTTGGGAGATAGTGAAGAAAAGGGTAGCCTAGAGTGCTGCATTCCCTGGGGTCACAGAGTCTGACACGACTGAGTGACTGAACGAAAGAATGTATATGAAATCCAATTAATCTAGTCCAGCAGTGGTTCCCAACTACATGATGAAGTTTCCACCAGTCAACAAGAAATGAAAATAAAGTCAAGGTTACAAGTTTTCCATGAAGCTAAATATACTTAATCTACAAAATTGCCCTTAACTCTAAAAACATGTATTTCCTAATCTTTTGATGTTATCATGACCATCAGTTCAGTTCAGTTGGTAGTCATTTCCAACTCTTCGACCCCATGAACTGCAGCACACCAGGCCTCCCTGTTCATCACCAACTCCTGGAGCTTACTCAAACTCATGTCCATCAAGTCGGTGATGCCATCCAACATTATCATCGTCTGTTGTCCCCTTGTTCTCCTGCCTTCAATCTTTCCCAGCATCAGGGTCTTTTCAAATGAGTCAGTTCTTCGCATCAGGTGGCCAAAGTATTGGAATTTCAGCTTCAGCATCAGTCCTTCCAATTAATATTCAGGACTGATTTCCTTTAGGATTGACTGGTTTGATCTCCTTGCTGAGGGAGACTCTCAAGCATCTTCTCCCAACACCACACACAGTTCAAAAGCATCAATTCTTCAGTGCTCAGCTTTATAGTCCAACTCTCATATCCATATATGACTACTAGAAAAACCATAGCTTTGACTAGATGGATCTTTGTTGGCAAAGTAATGTCTCTGCTTTTTAATATGCTGTCTAGGTTGGTCATGACTTTCCTTCCAAGGAGTAAGCGTCTTTTAATTTCATGGCTGCAATCACCATCTGCAGTGATTTTGGAGCCCAGAAAAATAAAGTCTGACACTGTTTCCACTGTTTCCCCATCTATTTGCCATGATGTGATGGGACCAGATGCCATGATCTTAGTTTTCTGAATGTTGAGTTTTAAGCCAACTTTTTCACTCTCCTCTTTCACTTTCATCAAAAGGCTCTTTAGTTCTTCTTCACTTTCTGCCATAAGGGTGGTGTCATCTGCATATCTGAGGTTATTGATATTGATATTTCTCCCAGCAATCTTGTTTCCAAGATTCATCCAGCCTGGCATTTCACATTATGTACTCTGCATATAAGTTAAATAAGCAGGGTGACAATATATAGTCTTGATGTACTGCTTTCCCGATTTAGAACCAGTCTGTTATTCCATGTACAGTTCTAACTGTTGCTGCTTGACCTGTATACAGATTTCTCAGGAGGCAGGTCAGGTGATCTGGTATTCCCATCTCTTTAAGAATTTTCCACAGTTGTTGTGACCTACACAGTGAAAGGCAGATGTTTTTCTGGAACTCTCTTGCTTCTTCGATGATCCAATGGATGTTGGCAATTTGATCTCTGGTTCCTCTGCCTTTTCTCAATCCAGCTTGACATCTGCAAGTTCATGGTTCACCTACTGTTGAAGCCTGGCTTGCATAATTTTGAGTATGACTTTGCTAGCATGTGAAGTAAGTGCAACTGTGCAGTAGTTTGAACGCTCTTTGCCATTGCCTTTCTTTGGGATTGGAACGAAAACTGACCTTTTCCAGTCCTGTGGCCACTGCTGCATCTTTCAAATTTTCTGGCATATTGAGTGCAGCACTTTCACAGCATCATCTTTTAGAGTTTGAAATAGCATAACTGGAATTCCATCACCTCCACTAGCTTTGTTTGCAGTGACGCTTCTTAAGGCCCACTTGACTCTGCATTCCAGGATGTCTGGCTCTAGGTGAGTGATCACACCATCGTGGTTATCTGAGGTATGAAGATCTTTTTTGTATAGTTCTTCTGTGTATTCTTGCCACCTCTTCTGCTTCTTTAGGTCTATACCATTTTGTGGCATAAGATGGCAGAGTAGAAGGATCTGTGTTCATTTTCTGTAAGAACTCCAAAACTACAATTCGCTACTAAACAACCATCAACTGGAGAATGCTGGATCTCCAGTCTTCAAGGAGAAGCCCCTTCAAAGGAGAAGCCCCAGCAAGACGGTAGGAGGGGTGAAATCACGTTTAGAATCAAACCCCATACCCTCCAGAGATACTCAGAGGGCTCAAACAAACCCTGGGCACACCAGGACCCAGAGACCCCACAGAGACTGAGCTAGCACTGTGCTTGAGTGTCTCCTGCAAAGGTATGGGGCGGCAGCAGCCTGCCACAGGGGCAGGAGCTCTGGGTGCAGCAGACCTGGGTATGGCATAAGCCCTCTTGGAGGAGGTCACCATTAACCCCATCATAAAGCTGCCAGAACTTACATAGGACTGGGGAAACAGGCTCTTGGAGGGCATAAACAGAACCTTGGGTGTGCCAGGACCCAGGAGAAAGGAGCAGTGATCCCATAAGAGACTGACCCAGACTTGCCCGTGAGTGTCCAGGAGTCTCCTGCAGAGGTGTGGGTTGACAGCGGCCTGCTGTGGGGTCAGGGGCACTGAGTGCTGCAGTGCATGCATGGGACCTTTTGAAGGAGGTCACCATTATCTTCATTACCTCCACCATAGTTTGGACTCAGGTCAAACAACACAGAGGGAACATAGCCCCGCCCTTCAAAAGAAAATTGGATTAAACATTTACTGAGCATATCCCTGCCCATCAAAACAAGACCCAGTTTTGCTCTCAGTCACTCTCTCCCATCAGGAAGCTTCCATAAGCCTCTTAACCTTACCCATCAGAGGGCAGACAGGATGAAAACCATAATCACAGAAAACTAATCAAACTGATCACATGGACCACAGCCCTGTCTAATTCAATGAAACTATGAGCCATGCCATGTAGGGCCACCCAAGACGGATGGGATATGGTGGAGAGTTCTGACAAAATGTGTCCACTGGAGAAGGGAATGGCAAACCACTTCAGTATTCTTGCCTTGAGAACCCTGTGAACAGCATGAATAGGCAAAAAGGACCCTAAAAGATGAACTCCCCATGTCAGTAGGTGCCCAAAATGCTACTGCAGATCAGTGGAGAAATAACTCCAGAAAGAATGAAGAGTCTGAGCCAAAGCAAAAACAACACCCAATTGTGGATGTGACTGGTGATGGATGTAAAGTCCAATGCTGTAAAGAGCAATATTACATAGGAACCTGGAATGTTAGGTCCGTTAATCAAGGCAAGTTGGAAGTGGTCAAACAGGAGATGACAAGAGTGAATATCGACATTTAGGAATCAGTGAACTAAAATGGACTGGCATGGGTGGATTTAACTCAGATGACCATTATATCTACTACTGTGGGCAAGAATTCCTTAGAAGAAATGGAGTAATCATCATAGTAAACAGAGTCCAAAATGCAATACTTGGATGCAATCTCAAAAATGACAGAATGATCTCTGTTCATTTCCAAGGCAAACCATTCAGTATCACAGTAATCATGACCATAAAAACAAATGTTGGAGAAGAGGGGTTCTAATGCCCTTACTTGAAACAAACAAAAAATTAACTAATACACCTGGTCCTTCAATTCTCTGTGTATAGGGGGTGGTAGAGGTGTAAAATCAGAACAGTGTGATACAGCCCTCACCACTCATGAAGAATCCAGTCAGTTTTTAAATAACCGAATAAAATTTAGAAGTTTCTGACATGCAAAGACAGTATCTAGGGAATTCCCTGGCAGTCCAGTGATTAGGACTCGATGCTTTCACTGAGGGTCCTGGCTTCTATCCCTGGTCAGGGAACTAAGATCCTGCAAACCAAGTAACATGACCAAAAAAAACCCAGAACCTATAACTGGTTCAACCACTATGGAGAAAAGTATGGAGATTCCTTAAAAAACTGAAACTAGAACTATCATATGATCCGGCAATCCCACTCCTGGGCATATATCCAGAGAAAACCACAGTTTGAAAAGATACATGCATCCCAATGTTCACTGCAGCACCATTTACAACAACCAAGACACAAAAGCAACTTAAATGTCCACTGACAGAAGCATGGATAAAGACCATGTAGTACATATACACAGTGGAATATTATTCGGCCATAAAAAGGAATTAAATAATGCCATTTTCAGCAACATAGATGGACCTAGAGATGGTCATACTAAGTGAAGTATTTATCATACTAAATCAGATAGAGAAAGGCAAATATCACATACTGCTTACATATGGAATCTAAAAAAGGAAAAAAAGTACAAATGAACTTATTTACAAACAGAAAGAATCACAGACTTTGAAAACAAACTTATGGTTACCAAAGGGGAAACATGGGAGGGAAGGATAAATTAGGAATTTGGGATTAGCAAAATATACACTATATATAAAATAATCAACAAGGACCTACTGTACAGCACAGAGAACTCTACTCAATATTCTGTAATAATCTATATGCTAAAAGAACCTAAAAAAGAATAGATACATGAATATATATATATATATATATAATGAATCCTTTTGCTGTGCACTTGAAACTAACACAACACTGTAAGTCAATATAAAAAATTTTTACAGACAGTACCTAAAAATAAATAAAGTTTCTGTCCAGGAAAAAAAATTTTATCTTTACTCACACACACAATGCTCCTAACACCAGATATTTTGGGGTTTCCCCCCCACACGAACCAATTCTCCAAAACCCACTGGATATCCTGCGATTCAATTCTGACACTAACTAGAGTCAGTGCAGACCCCATAAGTTAAGGGTTTAGTCCCACAAGACTGCCCCCATCCCCACTTCAGACACCAATCACAAATAGAAGGTCCCCATGTTACCCACTTCTGTCTGACTTGGCTACAAACTGGAGGTTTCCATGACCCCCTCCTTGGATTCAAACACCTGCTAGAACAGTTCATAGAACTCAAGAAATCACATATGTTTACTAGTTTACTATAAAATAAGAAAATATGATAAAGGACTCAGATAAACAGCCAGACGAAGACACACACAGGGGGAGATCCAGCAGGGTCCAGAGCAGGAGCTTCAGTCTCCATGGAGTTGGGATGAACCCCCCTCACAGCATACCTACCAGCAGGTGTATTCATCAACTCAGGAGCTCTCTCAACTCCATACTTTCAGGATTTTTATGGAGGATTCATCACACAGGCATGATCAAGTACTACCTCAATCTCTACCCACTCTCCTTCTTCAGGAGGATGGAGGGGGCAGGGGAATGCAGCTGAAAAGTTCCAAGCTTCTAACCACAGCTTGGTCTTTCTGGTGACCAGCCCCCGTCCTGAAGCTATCTGGAACCTACTAACAGTCACCTTATTAGGTCAAAAGACACTCCTATCACCCAGGAAATCCCAAGAGATGTAGGAGCTCTTTGTCAGGAATCAAAGGTCTAAAAACAAATATTAGACCAGTACGCATTCCAAATACTCTTTTCACTTTGGAAATCACAAGGGTTTCAGCTTTGTGCCAGGAACCAGGGGCAGAGATCAATTCACATATTTTGTTACTTCACACTCTTGGTCTCTGGCCAACCCCCTTTACAGCAAAATGACACACAACTCAAAAAAGACACTGGCATATTGTTAGAATCCCATTCAGTCATTAATAACTGGACCATCCGTCATCATATGATATGAAAAATAAATTTCCAGGCAAGGCCACTTGGGTTTGCACGCTTCCAGTTAATCTTGTCAGGTTCCAAATGCAGGTATGGTCTAGGCAAACATACGATTTCATTCTTTTAGTTGTCTGGTTGAACTAAGATATGATATCATCTACTACTCTGAGCCCTTCTGAGGTGTTAATATTGGATTTCCCTCACTATAACCACCCATTTATTTCTTTATCTTCAGCTCTTCCAACCCAAACTCTTCCAACTTTAGAAGGAACATCAGGTTCAGCCACTGTGCTGATCTAGATAACAAACAACAATACTAGTTTAGCAAGTTCCTCCCCTTCAATCCACTCATTCATTTAGGGTAAGGTTACACAGGTACAGAACTACTGGGCTATTTCTACCACCAGGCAATATAGAGACATTCACTGTTGACCTCAATTTTGCGAGATGGAATGAAAGCACAACATACCCAACTAGACACTTAGGAACCTTGACCCCAAATTTTAAATTAGAGTTAGTTTCTTGCTTAAAAAATCATCCATTTCCAGCACTTATATTTGCAGCCCTGGTCCTGGTAACCACTGCATCAAGCAGGTGAAAAAAGCTGATATGATATGGGGAAGAAAGAAAAAAGTATAGTTATTACACCAGCATTCTTCTCCCTTGGTAAGAAGTGCACAGTCATTCCATACCCTCTTCCCCAGACTCACCTATAGAGTACGGCCACTCCTTTAACCACACCCCATGTTGTGAGTACACTTTGATGGTATATAATAAGCCAGCCCTTCATGTCTTTATCTCCCCCATCTTAAATAACCAATGTTTTAACTGCCCATTCCAGTTCTCCATCAAACTAGTACCCTGAGGAGGATCTCTCTCTGCGCACTGTTGGGACATTATGGGCTATAAGGTATATACTTCGATGTGAAGAGATGGCGGTCAACCATCTAAATTGGTACAATTATCTTCTCTTCTGGTTAATGGCAACCCACTCCAGTATTCTTGCCTGGAGAATCCCATGGACAGAGGAGCCTGGTGGGCTACAGTCCATGGGGTTGCAGAGTCGGACACGACTGAGCGACTTAATTTTCACTTTCTGGTTCTTTTAAAGCACCCTTGAACATTGGCATCTACCATCAAGTAAACAAAGCCTGGTCCAATGTCAGTATCTACTCTATCAGGACTCATTTGTAGCCCCTAAGGCCTACCAGCACCAGGCTCATTTACCAGCTATGTTCAAGCCTTTCCACCAGAGCAATCTGACACAACCACCTGCTGTCTTCGTCTCTTTCACTTGAAGACAGAACATTATTCTGTCAATGATTACCATCATTTCGTGCCTCAGGGGTACAAGACAACTATGTCTACAGATTCAGACTATCTCTGCATTCCTGCAGTGTCCCCGTATCTACTCATTCAGGGACCCAGGTGGCCACCTCAAGAAAGTACACAGGCGTATTGGCTTATTGATCCTATTCACCTTCTGAACCTAGAAGGGGCTTCTCCTGGTGGGCATCAAGAAAGTCCCACTTTAATACACCCTTCAAATTCCCACAGTAATTCCCACAGGGTTCTGCCCCTTAAGGGCATTCCTTACACAGGCCAGGTTTTCACTGCTCTTCTGCCTGACCATATGGCCTGGCCACTGCCCATGAGTCAAACTCAAACACAGGGCTTTTACCACTGTTCAATTCCTACTCTAGGAAAGAAGAGAACTCTAGGAAAATAGCATGCAATTCAACCCAATTAGCTCATGTCCTTACCTTCTTCAATCAGTGGTGACCTTCCAAATAGAATGCTGTCCATTCACCTTGCAACTGTCATTCAAAAACTAAGCAACTCTTTGCTGGTCAGTTATAGGACACTGCTAGGTGACAAGAGAACCCAGCAGCTCTTCACACAGTTTCAGAGCCAGTCCTAGGGGAAAAGAGGCTCCCTACTCTTCAGGATCTCCTCCTCACATTCCCCAGGCAGTATGATCCTGTGTAAACCATTTCCACTTTATTACTCTTCTGGGCACTGCCCTCCCCTGGAGTGTTTATCAGACATTATGCAACACATCATGACTATTTCATATTTCAAGATTACTTTATGAGTTTTAGTCATAGTGGCAGTTTCAATGAATGTGTGGTAGCAAGCCAACAGCTACCCTTCAACTGGGAATTCTGCAGTCTGAAGTCCTAGTAGTTGTTGCTGGGAGGCATTCAGGTACACACAGGGATATCACACAGAGAATTTGTTCATACCAACACTCCAGCTTCTACCCTATGATGTGTGGGCCTGGTCCATCTGATTGGCTCCCACTTAGCAGGTCCAATTAATATTGCTCGAAGGGTAGATTTACATGCCTTCTGTTTTATGATACTATGTGGTAGAGGAAACATTCCCTGATCAGATACAATGTCTGTCCTCATTATATAATCAGGTAAAAAGTCTGATCAAACATATCATTCTCCTACAAACTTTAACCTTACATTCTTAACTGTAGTCTCCACTAGGGCTGATATTAACAGGTTTTCATTTTACAATACTAAGTAAGAGAAGCAATCCCCAGATGTAACACCCATTCCCATAAAATATTCAGATAAAGAAGATACAGCTTTTTTACATAAAGCCTGTTTAAACATTCCTACTTATCAACTCATATTTTTATGTTCTCAGCTGCGTCAGATTTCACAAATGGTTTTGGTACCAGAGGGCAAGATGCTCTCCTATCAAAAAATCCTGGCAAATTCTCTGCCTTCTAACCATTATCCACTCTACTGCAAAAGGTTTCACGGTACTCCCACCATAGGCTGAGCCAAGGGACCCTGGTCCTCTTTGTCAATTTTTTTTTCATCCATGCCACAAGGCATGCGGGATACTAGTTCCCCGACCAGGGTTCAAACCTACACTCCCTGCAGTAGAAGTGGGAAGTGTGGCATCCCAACCACTGGACTGCCTGAGAAGTCCCCCTTTGGGTCAGTTTTTATCCCATTTAATCTGCCTAACCAATGACTCAAGCATTTGCTGGTCATGTTCTTCACTGCACTCTCAGTCTTTGGACTTTTAGACTTCTTCAAACTATTAAACAGAGCAGATTCAAGGCCCTTTACTCTCCGGGGATCAGGAAGAGGTCCCTTCAGCCTGCCTAGCCTTGGATAGTGCAGTATTAAAGCCTTTGTTTCAACCCCATTAAAGTCCGTTTTATTCATCCCATTTCTTAAAAGTCATCTTAAAGCCTTCCATTCTCTATTCTGCTTTCCATAGGTTGGATCCCATGATTGTTCCCGGTTTCGTTTTGCTAAAAATATTTGCTTTATTCCCCACGTTTCTAAAACCTGTTTAAAAATGTTCACCTTGCTAAGATCAGTTCCTTGACTCTCTCCTTTGCCTTTCCTCATTATTACTAACCTAATGTTTCTATTGGCATCTATGTAAGATCCCTTGTAGCTCAGTCGGTAAAGAATCTGCCTGCAGTGCAGGAGACCTGGGTTCAATCCCTGGGTTGGGAAGATCCCCTGAAGAAGGAAATGGCAACCCACTCAAGTATCATTGCCTGGAAAATCTCATGGACAGAGGAGCCTGGTGGGCTGCAGTCCATGGAGTTGCAAAGAGTCAGGCATGACTGGGCAACTAACACTTACTTACTTATATAAGATCCAAAGGACAAGCTGAAGCAGCAAATGCAAAAGGCTTCCCCATCTGTCCCTTGGCTTTGCATCAGCAAGGTTATATGGGGTGTCCATATAAGAGTTCCCCCTCAACCACAGCATTTACCATGGACTGGGTAACTATTCAGCAGCTGACCATCTCAATTATCGGAAAGATAAACCCACATGGCTTATATACGAAACACACTGTTTGTTTTCACTTAATATTTATTGGAGGAGGTGGGCAGTCCTCTTTTTCAGGCATAAAGAGATGTTACAGTGGCTTCTGTCCAATCCATTAGGCTGGCTGTTCCCTCAGGAATAAGCTGCTTTGTGTCTGAATCACATATGGCCATCAGTGGTTGTTTCACGCTAAGCTGTGGGTCCTTCATCAACTCAAACATGCTTTTCTCCACTGTAGCATCTAAAACCAGATACTGTTCCTAATTACTCCACAATCCATTTTAATAAAGGTTCTTCAGGGTATGCCTTGGTCTTCAGTAAGCTGGTATTACTGATCTACAAAAGCAAATGTCTTCTTCACACTATACTGCCTGATTTCAGTAGTTTCTTGGTTTTCCTCTCCTCCCACCCTGGCTACATTCTTGGTGACCAGAGGTCTAAGAGGGCTTTCTGCTGTCCTTGCATAATTTTTTCCTTGCTGGGCAGCTTTGGGCCAATGACCAAAGCTCTGACTTAGTGAAATCTGACCTTGGTCCAATATCAAGGTCTGACTCAGGACTCGCTTTTAATTTCAATTTTAGCTCTTACTCATAATATTACAAGGAGAAGGCAATGGCGACCCACTCCAGTACTCTTGCCTGGAAAATCCCATGGACGGAGGAGCCTGGTAGGCTGCAGTCCATGGGGTCTCGAAGAGTCGGACACGATTGAATGACTTCACTTTCCTGCATTGGAGAAGGCAATGGCGACCCACTCCAGTACTCTTGCCTGGAAAATCCCATGGACGGAGGAGCCTGGTAGGCTGCTGTCTATGGGGTCGCACAGAGTCGGACACAACTGAAGTGACTTAGCAGCAGCAGAAGCATTATATTACATTATTTCAATGTCAACTATTATAATTTGGTTATCACAACAACCAAGAGATTAAACATTTCACCTTCTTATTAGTTTCCATGTCCTTATGCATCCAGTGGACCAACATGCTGGGAATTGGATTCATCTCTAAATTCCATTGGTAACTTTCACCTTTAGTAACTGAGAGCAGCAAAGCTGCTGCTCCATACCATGGGTGACCACATGCTCTCCCAGGAATCAAAGGTTCTGTATCCCCTGCCTTTTATCCTTTCTCTTCCCAAACCATGTTTCCATGAGCCAGGTCCATTCTAGCAAGTCTCACTCCTGTGATACCAAATGTCCAGGAAAAACTCCCTGTGCTAAAAGAAAAAATAATCAATGACACTTGTTAAAACCTGGTAAGAAAGACTTTATTCAAGGTGATGCAGGTTATCTTTATGAGTACAGGGACTAAAATGATGAAATTCTGCAGTGGGGGAAGAAATTGAGCTCAACTCCAAATACTGCATGGGCTAATACAAATTCATAGCCATGAATCAGGGTGGACAGACAAGGTCAATGGATGGAAAACTGGAAACAACAAGGGTAAGGGGGGTTCTGGCTAAATAGACCTAAGTGGATTCTTGCTGAAGATGATCCATGGTGATCAGACATCACCTAAGAGGTGGCAGAAGATGAGAAACCAGATCATAGGTCAAGGGTGATCAGATATCAGGGGTTTATTGCTAAACTGACTTAGCAGGATTCTTGCTAAAACTGCATCTTACAAGGAAGTATACAGATGAGCCTAATAGAAAGTGGTTCAGGAGTCCAATTAAAATGTAGTCAAAGAATCTTTGTCAGGCCCCTTTCTGTTCAAAGAAAGGAGAAACATAAGTCTGTTTTCTCATTCAGTGGTCTTTTGCTCATGAAGGACCAGGGTAAACCTTCTGTGGAGACTTGGTTTTAGTGGATATTTGCTCAATGGTGCCAGCAGTCAAGCATTTAATAATGGCAGTTTCTATGAAAATAAAAGAGAAACCAAAATTAATAGCTAGAGACCCAGTTTCTCAACCCAGACGCAGCCAGTTGGGATTCTTAGATTTTGAGCTTGAAGCATCTTTTAATGGTAGAGTGAGGATGGCAGTGGTCACCTGAAGTTTCCTGGTTTGCAGTTTGAATGTCTGTGGTGATGGCACTAAGTATTCAGCAGGCCCAGAGGCTGCCCATATGCAAGGTGTCGTGGTCTTTTTTTTCAAGTTTATACCAAGTCATCCAGCTTCATCTTGCACAATTTCAGGAAAACAGCAATTTTAGTTCTCAGGGATGCCGCGTCAGGAGGGTGGGAGAAAAACTGCAAACATCAGTTTGGAGCGTCATAGCCAGATATCAGAGGAAACTAGAATTGAAAATGTGGTAAGGACTGGCCAATGAGCAAGACAGAATTCACAAGACTGCATTACAGTTTTATACTGAAACAAAAAACTTTCTCTCTACAGTCAACCTTTTAACTCTTGCTTACAAATTCCGATCTCATTAGATTTGTCCTGATTATTTACATAAGTGCAGCAGGAATAGTGACTGACCATATAAGTAGGCCATATAAGAAACTTGCTGAAAGAAAACTCAGATTAGGCTTTTAAAAGCCTCTCGAGGCTAGGAAGACAGCTCAGGAAGCAGCCACCAGACTTTATCTCCCACTCCTAAAGATTCAGGAGAATTTCGCTTTTCTTGGGGTCCCCAAGATATCCTACGGGTCCTGAGCCAGCCCAGAAGCAACTTTCTTTACTCATTTATGGGGTTGGGAACCTTATCACCCAGATACCAGGCCAGTTTTCCCAAGAACACTGGTCCATGACCTCAACCTTGGTAGCTTAAACCAGATTCCATACACAGTTCACTCTTCAATATAACATTTCAACCAAAGCCATGGTAATATATCAATCATTTCCAAGTTCAATCCTGTTACAAGAGCATATTACTGAACTTATTCAAATTACTACATTGTCATGAAAATAAGAGTACTAGCTAAAAGTTTCTGAATTCTGGAGGAACCAGGTAGGGAGAAAAAGTAACTGTTTCTTCTTTGTTCACAAAGGTATTACTGTTGTAAGCTATACATAACACAACAGAAAAGAAAAAGGTTATTTAAATTTGAATGAAAAAACATTAAAGAACCAGCACTGCTTCAAATAAAGAGTGATAAAAAATTATAACCATTCTCATCAGCTTATCAGTCTGATGTAATTAATTCTTATTCTACTTGATCTCGGGTTAACAGTTTTACCCATCCATCAGCCTCACTACTTCCGGAAATCCTCAGTCTTGTGGCATGGCCTTCCTGATGCCATCATGGAGCAGTCTTGCCTGTGGCTGACTGTTTGTACTTTCAGAGAAGGAGAGTAAAACAACAACTTGTTCGTGAATGAAAAAAGACTTAAAATGGCTATGATTAAAGTTCTGATGAGAGTGCATCTGATAAAGAAAATTATCTACCTCTGTGGCATACAATACTTCAACCTAACAACCAGACAACAAGGCTATTTCATATCTCTATGAACTTCGTAACTTTTCTGAAACACCTATATTAGTAACTTATATCCATACATGTATAACCTAAGGTTTGTCCTCATTTATTTACTATGCTTCTCATGCAATTTAAAATATCAAATAAACCTAATTAGTTTAACGTATCCTTTTACATCACCGACTCGATGGACGTGAGTCTAAGTGAACTCCGGGAGTTGGTGATGGACAGGGAGGCCTGGCGTGCTGCGATTCATGGGGTCGCAAAGAGTCGGACACGACTGAGCGACTGATCTGATCTGATCCTTTTACAAGGTCAGAGACATATCCTTTGAGATTTTCCAGGGACCCTCTGGAAAGTCTCAAAGTTAGTATGAAATCAAACAGATTCCATTCAGAATTTGATTTTGTGATGTTAAAAATATCAAAAAGTTTTAAAAATCTGACTAAGATCACAGGTCATTGTGAAATAATACGTAGTTATCCATTTAAACAAAGTGGAAAAAGATTTCAAAGGCTCACAGTTCCTTAAAAAAAAAATAGCTCTTCTAATAAGAGACAACTCAATTTTTTAAAGTAATCAAAGATCTGAAAAAGACAACATGAAATACAGGAAATTATTTTGATAAGATACAAAATCTTTGTTTCCTAGAAAGATTACTTAGAAGGCAAAGGCACAGGAAGGACCGCCCTGGTGCGCCAATGGTTAGGAATCCACTTGCAGGGGACTAGCATTCTATCCCTGGTCCAGGAAGATCCCCCATGCCACTGGGCAACTAAGCCCACGTACCACAACTACTGAGCAGATCTTAAAAGGAGCGGATCAATAATCCAATAAAACTTTGGGATTCTAGTTTTGCATCAGGAATACTTATGTAATCGCTCATTTATCTCTAAGCCAATTTGAACAGACCTGGATTTTATAAATTAATTTGGTAATATCATCTAGAAATAGAAAAATTCACGTATCTACAACATATCTACAGACCTATATAAACATACAGATTCTAAGAGATCTCAGTTTTCAATGGAAAATTTTAGTCATAAGTTAGTAAACACAGAAATATAAACTTACTGGTTTACATAAAATAATAACCTCTTGCATTTTCACTGTATTTTTATGTGAGTTGTGTTTATGGCAAATGGGACAAGTTAAGGTTATCTGTTTACCGATTTTGTACAGACCACCTTCCCTTGCCCTAATACGTAATCATATGGAGACTATGGACCAAATTTTTTAGGTGTTGACTGAGGAGATATCAAGAGACTTATATGGATGTCTCCAAAGCCCATTCAACTGGTGAAAACATCCAGAGTATTTCCAATTAGCCTTTTTCTTTTTCAGTTGTTTTTGGGGGTCCCTAAGTTTCTTTATAGTCTCCAGTGGACAGCAGGAGGTCCAAAGTTCAAGTGACTATAAAGATGGAGGTGGAAAAAGGTTTAGCAGGGTGGACATACGGATGAAGGATGAAGGGATTTTGAGGGAGACATATCCCAGGTGGTGCTACTGGTAAAGACCCTGCCTGCCAATGCAGGAGATGTAAGATACATGAAATGGGTTCAATCTCTGGGTGAGGAAGAGCCTCTGGAGAAGGAAATGGCAATCCACTCTAGTATTCTTGTCTGGAGAACCCCAAGGACAGAGGAGCCTGGCAGGCTACAGTCTCTGGGGTTGCAAAAAGTCGGACACAACTGAAGTGACTTAGCACGCACACATGTATCATAGGATTCAAGGGAATTGGAAGAAAGACTGAAGGCGGTGAGAGGGCAGAGGAGGAGTAGAAGCAAAGAGAAAGGAGAGGGCTTAGAGGAGTCAGTGTAGAAAGATCTCCAGTTTCCCAAAGAAGTCAGTGAAATTCCACATTATCCTCAATAAAAGCATGACAACAAGAATGGACGCAGACAGAGTCAGCAGGGATTCAAGAAGGGGGTTCGGGCCATCTGATGAGTTCTCATGGAAGAAGTAGGACCCAAGAGAGAGAGAGGCCTCACAGACAGCCAGGAAGAAAGATTTCCAGTGTAAGGAGTCAAGGAATAATCCCCACTCAGGAAAAACAGAGCTAGGAAGAAGAGATTTCCAGGCCAGTAAGTACGGTTCAAAGAAGCCTAGGACTCTAACTGAGCTTTCTTACAAACACAGAATCTGGGACTCTAACCCAGCCTGTGTTTATTTAGGACTCTATCCCATTTTCTGGAGCATACAGTTGACCTCTGAACAAGATGAAGGTTAGGGGTACCGACCATCTGCAAAGTTAAAAATCCACAGGTAACTTGTAATTGCCTTCCAAACATGAGGTTTCTCTGTATTCAAGGTTCTGCATCTGTGGATTCAACCAACCATGGACTGTGTAGTACTGGAGTATTTATTTACAGTTCAAATCCATGTTGTTCAAGGTCAACTGTACTCAGACTCTTAAAAATCTAAATCTGTCCTTACCAGCTTCCACAGATGTTTGTCCGGTGCAATGGTTCAGGAGTCGGACTCACCAATGGATCCCCGATCAATCAGTCAGGAGTGAAGATAAAGACTTCAAAGGTATGCACTTAGGGTCCTGGGTGAGAGGTCCGGGGGTCCAATGATGAATCTGATCCTATCCCGAGTTGTGGCACCACAAACTGTTAAAAGGAAAGAAATATTCAATGATACTTGTTAAAGCATGATAAGGAAGACTTTTGGGGATGCTTTCTCCATATAGGAACCACTGCAAAGAAGTTTTGAAGTTGGGGAAAAGAGAGTGGGCTTAACTCTGAATACTCCATGAATAAGAGGAAACTCACAGCTAAGGAGCAAAGTAGGGTTGGTGAATGGAAAATTACTAAGAGTAAACATCAAGGTAAGGGGGTTTTTAACTAAACAGATCCAACAGGATTCTTGCTGAAGACAGGCCAGGGTAATCAAATATCACCTGGGGGGTGGTATAGGTGGAGGAATCTGATCAGACACTGAGGATGGGGGATTCCCACTACACTGACTCAGTAGAGATACTGCTAAAACTACATTTTACAAGAATGTGCAGAAATGGTCTGGGATAAGGTTCAGGAACCTGACTGAAGTTTGGTCAAGCAAAAAATTTTTGTCAATGGTTTTTTCCTTTACTCACACATACAGTACTTCTGACACCAGATGTGCGCTTTTTCCCCCCAACACCAACCAATTCTCCTTCACCAGCTGGATATTCTGCAATTCAATTCAATTCTGACACTAACTGGCATTACTACAGACCTCACTGCTTAAGGGCTCAGTCCCACAAGACGGCCTCCCACTTCAGACACCAATCACAAGTCCCCACGTTGCCTGCAACTTCCGTCAACCTGGTATAAATTGGAGGTTCCCAAGACCCACCTCCTTAGATTCAACCACCTGCTAAAGCAGCTCACAGAACTCAGGCAAACACTTACATTTACCGGTTTACTATATAATAAAAAATACAATAAAGGACACACATGAAGAGCCAGATGAGACATACAGAGGGTGAGATCCAGAAGGGTCCAGTGCAGGAGCTTCTGTCTCCATGGAGTTGGGAGGCACCACCCTCACAGCATAACGCCCTGTGGATGTGTTCACCGACTTAGTAGCTCTCTGAACTCCATACTTTAGGACTTCTATGAAGGCTTCATCACACAGGCATGATCAAATACTACCTCAATCTCTAGCCCCTCTCCTCTTTCAGGAGGATGGGGAGGGGAGATGGGGCTGAAAGTTCCAAGCTTCTAATCACAGCTTAGTCTTTCTGGTGACCAGCCCCCATCCTGAAGCCATCCTGGAGCCAACTAAAAGTCACTTCATTTGGTCAAAAGACATTCCTATCATCCAGAAAATTCTAAGAGATGTATGAGTTCTATGTCAGGAATCAGGGTCAAAGGCCAAACACAAAAATGAAAGGCGCTCCTAGTTCTCCTATCACTTTGGAAATTACAAGGGTTTCAGGGGCTCTGTGTCAGTAACTGGGGCATTTATATTAAGTCAGTAAATCATGTCCAACTCTTTGTGAATCTATGAACTGTAGCCCGCCAGGTCCTCTGTCCATGGGATTTTCGCAGCAAAAATACTGGAGTGGTCCTTCCCAACCCAGGGATCAAACCTGCATCCCCTGCATTGGCAGGTGGATTCTCTACCAGTAAGCCACCTGGGAAGCCTGTAACTGGGGACAGATACATATTTTAGAACCCAGGATTAATGAATTTTGTCTGCCAACTTTCTGATGACTACAAGTTAGAGCATTTGAGTTTGAATCATTAATAATTTAAAGCACTGCATGTGTTTTAAAGATTCAAAAATACATAAACCCATGTACACTGGTGGTTTCATAGCTGAAAGCAACTGATTTTTTTTTTTAATGTTACACTTCTCAGTTTAAAATAGCACAATCCCATCTTTTAATATCCTAAGAGTTCTTTTGCTAATGTAAGACTTCCCTCCAGTTACATTTCTTCAAGAGAACTGCTCTCCAAGGCATCTCACTTCAACTGAAAATGTCAATTTCACTAGAGGACACAAAATTTTTGAATTTTATTTGGCTTTGGGCAATTTGTCTTCATTACACAAAAATCAAACCTCAACACAAAATAAATGTACCCGACATGAAACCACTGCTAATTATTGTGTATCTACCAATGGATGAGCTTGAAAAGTAGGCCACATTTATTTCAATTACAGCTAAATGAAGTTGTGTTGTTTTTAAACCTGCACCAGATTTAGTTTGTCATAATCAGATAGCTGTTTCAAGAATTTCTTAGGAAAAGGTACTTGTTGCATTACAGCAGCAGCAGCAGCAGCATGCTAGGTTTAATTCAGACTATGCTGCACATTGATATAAATTTTTACCTTTTATCTGTGTCAACAGAATCAGAATTAGTTAAAGGTGTCACTATCATAAAACAACAGAAAACACCATATTATTACACTGCAGATCTATGCTATGACAACACTTGGTTGTTAATATGAATTTCCTCAAGGAATTTACAAGGTAGCTTTCTTTCCTAACATAACCTATTTACAAATGTATAAATGCTTTAACCACTGCAAACAGAGACATTCTATTTGTATTCCATTTCTTTTTTAATTTTTTAATTAAAAGATAATTGTTTACAGAATTTTGTTGTTTTCTGTCAAACATCCAACAGCCCCTCGAGCTATTTTTAGTCACACCTCCAGCTATTTTTCATGTGTGTGACAGGACTTTTTTCAGAGACGACTCTATTAGAAGTCTGTCAATTAATAAATACATTGTTCAGTTAGTGGCAGGAAAATAACTGTATGTTAGTGGTTAAGAAGCTCCATAATTGCAGCATTTAATACCTACTGTTGTTCCTAATGCCATCAGGCTGACTCAGACTAATGAACTCTCCAGGTGCCACTGTCTTAACACAGGCCTGTCAAGACGAGGACTCAGCAATGGAGTCCCCAGAAGAATTCATCCAACCACTGTACTTGCTTCTTATACATAAACAAAGAGTACTGATTCTTAGGTTATTTGCCACAAGGAAATGCACATCACTTAATTCTGTCAAGGATAAGTCTTCTTCTTTACAATGACTCTTGCTGCAAAGTCGCTTCAGTCGTGTCCGACTCTGTGCGACCCCATAGATGGCAGACAATGACTCTTAAAGTAGAACAAAAATTCTATTTATAAAAATGCTTGTTCGAGGTAGTACTGGATGTAGTAACACACGAAGTTTTAACCCAGTTAAATATCAAAAACAGCACAAAACCTGCCAAAACGTGAACGGCAGCCAAAAAAAGAGTAGACAAATCTTCATGAAAAGGATATAAAACCACATACCTGGGGATCATTCAAGCTGATGCACTGGATGATGCAGCCCAAAGTGGCCGAGGAGCCCCAACCATTCAGAGCCAATGCCGGTGCCCAGAACCAGCGAGCCCTTAACAGCATCCCGCCCCAACTCCTCCCAGCCCAGGACTCACATATTCCCTGATCCCGAGAATTTTAACTGTGGTCTTCATACAAGTCTCCAGAACCTTAACACCAGGATTTCAGGCTCCCACCATCCTCCCGAAAAGTTCACAACATCGCAATGGCATTTCCCTTCAGAACTTGGGCTCCCGGCCGCACCCTCCGGCCAAGCATCTCTCTCCTGCCCCTCTGGGAGGGGGAGCACCCACCCACTCTCCCCTGCTTTCCTTTGGTCCCCGCCCAGCAACTCTACTCACAGGCTGACGGCATCGGGGGGCAGCGAGGTCGACAGCGCCCTCCAGCTGGGCGCTGGTAGTTTCCTGCGACTGCAGTCCAGCAGCGGGATGCGGCAGGAACAGGGCACGGGGCAGAGGCCTGCACGGGCGGCTGGCAGCAGGAGCACCACTGCCTGAGCGAGGAAGAGCAGTCGGGAAAGCAATCTTGACCCACACTCCAGCAGCGGCTCCTCCCGAACGCCTTGGGGCGCCGGCGCCATTTTTCCCTACTCCCCACCCCCCAGACCTGGACCCAGCAGAGAACAGCAGCCAGCTAGAAAAAGCAGCTCGGCGGAGACGTCTGGTGGCTGCGCGACCACCCAGAGAAACGGCGGTCGCCTGTACCCTCTAAAGGAAGGCGAGGGGCGGATACAGCGCGGCAGCGGGGGCGGCGGCCGAGGACACAGAACACAGGCCCTGTGGTCAACGCTGCTTCGCCCCGCCCCACGACGCAACGTCTTCACGCACAGGAGCCAACCAATCGGTGCCACAGGACGAGGCGCGTAGGGGCGGGACTCCACGAGGGGAGGTGTCGGAGACAGCGAGCTCCTTAAGGAGGACTTTAAGGTGTCCAGAGCTTGGGGGCGGCCCCTGGAGTTCCACTGCCATTTCTCCGCTGGAGGGCGCAGTGGCTCCTTAGGAGGGAGTGAGGGCAGAAGCGCTGAAGTCCGAAGTCCTGATTTGCAATGTATCCGCTATGGTACTAGAAAAGGATCTTTAATCGTCTCTGGGCATCAAGTAAGGGGAATGGCAGAAGAGGTGCCTCCGAGTGGCAAACACTAAGGGGGTGCGGGAGCTTTCATCAGCCCATTGGACTCCAGAGCCAAGCTTGGGCCTCCTCTGCAAATCCTGCTCGTCTATGGCTCCTGCAAATGCAAGGCAACTCCCAGTCTCCTAAAAGGAAGCCCCATCCGTTGGTGGACTCTTACTCTTATCAGAGCAGACAACCTATTTATTCATCTGTGTACCTCCAGCTTCTGTTCTGTCTTGGAGTTCAGTAAATGTTGATGGGGCCACACTTGCAAGGCATGTGTTTAAGGAAAATACTCCTCTTTCCTCTGATTCGGAGAATGCTGTGGTGTATTTACACTCACTCTCACAGAAGCAAGCAGGACATATAGACAGAGACTGTTGAACTGTCAACAAAGAAAAGGCTTGGGTGTGAGGAATTTTTTTTATTCTAAAGCAGAGCCTGTGGAAAATGTAACAAGAACAGTGAAGTCTGGCCACTTTGTTAGTGTGAATTCATATGACCAAGGCACAGTAAGGCCAAACAACCTGAAATGTAAGAGTTTGGAGAAGAGAAAGGTTTATTGAGGGTCATGCAGAGAGACTGGTGGCTCAGGCACACAAAAAAGGTTTTAGTAAATAAGTGTTAGTCGCTCAGTTGTGCCCAGCTCTTTGCGACCCCATGGACTGCAACCCACCAGGCTCCTCCGTCCATGAGATTTTCCAGGCAAGGATACTGGAGTGGGTCTCCTATACTGCAGGCAGATTCTTTACCGGCTGAGCTACAAAAAGGCCAAGTGAGGGAAGGGGTCACAGAGTGTGTGATCAACTCAGGCACAGTTCTCTGACTGACAGTGAGGTAACAGGGTGGTGTCACCGGGTTAACCTGGAGGAGCCCACCAGGCTCCTCCATCCATGGGATTCTCCAGGCAAGAATACTGGAGTGGGTTGCCATTTCCTTCTCCAGGGATCGAACCCAGGTCTCCTTCATTGCAGGCAGACGCTTTAACCTCTGAGCCACCCGGGAAGCCCAGCAAGATGGTAGGAGGGACGAAATCGCATTCAGAATCAAACTCCATACCCACCAGAGACACTCAGAGGGCTCAAACAAACCTTGGGTATACCAGGACCCAGAGAACCCACAGAGACTGAGCCAGAACTGTGTGTTTGAGTGTCTCCTACAAAGGTACCAGTCAGCAGTGGCCTGATGCAGGGGCAGGAACTCTGGGTGCAGCAGATCTGGGCATGGCATAAGCCCTCTTGGAGGAGGTCTCCATTAACCCCACCATAGAGCAACCAGAGCTTATACAGGACTGGGCACTGGGCACTTTGGAGGGCACAAACAGAACCTTGTGTGCACTAGAGCCCAGGAGAAAGGAGCAGTGACCCCACAAGAGACTGACCCAAACTTGCCCATGAGTGTCCAGGAGTCTTCAGCAGAGGCGTGGGTTCATGGTGGCCTGCTGCAGGGTCGGGAGCACTGAGTGTAGCAGTGCTGCATGGGACCTTTTGAAAGAGGTTGCCATTAACTTCATCTCCACCATAGTTTGGCCTCAGGTCAAATAACAGGGAGGGAACATAGCCCCACGAACAGAAAATTGGATTAAAGATTTACTGAGCACAGCCCTGCCCATCAGAATAAGACCCAGTTTCCCCCTCAATCAGTCTCTCCCATCAGGAAGCTTCCATAAGCCTCTTATCCTTATCCATCAGAGGGCAGACAGAATGAAAACCACAATCACAGAAAACTAACCAATCTGTTCACATGGACCACAACCTTGTCTAACTCAATGAAACTATGAGCCATGCCATATAGGGCCACCCAAGATGGACAGGACATAGTGGAGAGTTCTGACAAAACGCAGTCCACTGGAGAAGGGAATGGCAAACCATTTCAGTATTCTTGCCTTGAGAACCCCATCAACAGCATGAAAAGGCAAAAAGAAAAGACCATGAAAGATGAATTCCCCAGGTTGATAGATGCCCAATATGCTATGGGAGATCAGTGGAGAAATAACTCCAGAAAGAATGAAGAGACTGAGCCAAAAAAAAAACAACACCCAATTGTGGATGTGACTGGTGATGGAAGTAAAGTCCGATGCTATGAAGAACAATATTGCATAGGAACCTGGAATGTTAGGTCCATTAATCAAAGCAAATTGGAAGTGGTCAAACAGGAGATGGCAAGAATGAATATCGGCATTTTAGGAATCAGAGAACCAAAAGGGACTGGAATGGGTGAATTTAACTCAGAGGACCATTATATCTACTACTGTGGGCAAGAATCCCTTAGAAGAAATGGAATAGCCATCATAGACAATAAAAGTCCAAAATGCAGTATGGTTGCAATCTTAAAAATGACAGAATGATCAATGTTCGTTTCCAAGGCAAACCATTCAATATCACAATAATCCAAACCTATGCCCCGACCAGTAATGCTGAAGAAGCTAAACGGTTCTGTGAAGACCTACAAGACCTTCTAGAACTAACACCCAAAAAAGATGTCCTTTTCATTATAGGGGACTGGAATGCAGAAGTCAAGAAATACCTGGAGTAATGGGCAAATTTGGCCTTGGAGTACACAATGAAACAGAGCAAAGGCTAATAGACTTTTGTCAAGGGAACGCACTGGTCATAGCAAACACCCTCTTCCAACAACACAAGAGAAGACTCTGCCCATGGGCATCACCAGATGGTCAACACTGAAATCAGATTGATTATATTCTTTGCAGCCAAAGATGGAGAAGCTCTATACAGTCAGCAAAAACAAGACTGGGAGCTGACTGTGGCTCAGATCATGAACTCCTTATTTCCAAATTCAGACTTAATTGAAAAAAGTAGGGAAATCCACTAGACCATTCAGGTATGACCTAAATCAAATCCCTTACGATGGAAGTGACAAACAGATTCAAGGGATTAGATCTGATAGACAGAGTGCCTAAAGAACTATGGACAGAGGTTTGTGACACTGTACAGGAGACAGGGATCAAGATCATCCCCAAGAAAAAGAAATGCAAAAGGCAAAATGGTTCTCTGAGGAGGCCTTACACATAGCTGAGAAAAGAAAAGAAGCAAAAGGCAAAGGAGAAAAAGATATACCCATATATGAATGCAGAGTTCCAAAGAATAGCAAGGAGAGATAAGAAAGGTTTCCTCAGTGATCAATGCAAAGAAATAGAGGAAAACAATAGAATGGGAAAGACTAGAGATCTCTTCAAGAAAAGTAGAGATACCAAGGGAAGTTTTCATGCAAAGATGAGCACAATAAAGTACAGAAATGATATGGACCTAACAGAAGCAGAAGATATTAAGAAGAGGTGGTAAGAATACACAGAAGAACTATACAAAAAAGATCTTCATGACCCAGATAATCATGATGGTGTGATCACTCACCTAGAGCCAGACATTCTGGAATGTGAAGTCAAGTGGGCCTTAGGAAGCATCACTATGTACAAAGCTAGTGGAGGTGATGGAATTTCAGTTGAGCTATTTCAAATCCTAAAAGATGATGCTGTGAAAGTGCTGCACTCAGTATGCCAGAAAATTTGGAAAACTCAGCAGTGGCCACACGACTAGAAAATGTCAGTTTTCATTCCAATCCCAAAGAAAGGCAATGCCAAAGAACGTTCAAACTACTGCATAACTGCACTCATTTCACATGCTAGCAAAGTAATGCTCAAAATTCTCCAAGCCAGGCTTCAATAGTACATGAACCATGAACTTCCAGATGTTAAAGCTGGATTTAGAATAGGCAGAGGAAAAAAAAAAAAAAAGAATAGGCAGAGGAACCAGAAATCAAATTGGCAACACCCATTGGATCATGAAAAAAGCAAGACAGTTCCAGAAAAACAACTACTTCTGCTTTATTGACTATGCCAAAGCCTTTCACTGTGTGGATCACAACAAACTGGAAAATTCTTAAAGAGAGGGGAATACTAGGCCATCTAACCTGCCTCCTAAGTAATCCATATGCAGGTCAAGTAGCAACAGTTAGAAATGGACATGGAACAACTGACTGGTTCCAAATCGGGAAAGGAGTACATCAAGGCTGTATATTGTCACCCTGCTTATTTAACTTATATGTGGAGTACACCATGAGAAATGCTGGACTGGATGAAGCACAACCTGGAATCAAGACTGCCGGGAGAAATATCAATAACCTCAGATTTGTAGATGACACCACCCTTATGGCAGAAAGCAAAGATGAACTAAAGAGCCTCTTGATGAAAGTGAAAGAGGAGAGTGAAAAAGTTGGCTTAAAACTCAGCATTCAGAAAACTAAGATCATGGCATCCGGTCTCATCACTTCATGGCAAATAGATGGGGAAAGAGTGGAAACAGTGAGAGACTTTATTTTGGGGGGGCTCCAAAATCACTGCAGATGGTGACTGCAGCCATGAAATTAAAAGACACTTTCTCCTTGGAAGGAAAGTTATGACCAACCTAGATAGCATATTAAAAAGCAAAGACATTACTTTGCCAACAAAGATCCATCTAGTCAAAGCTATGGTTTTTCCAGTAGTCATGAATGGATGTGAAAGTTGGACTATAAAGAAAGCTGAGTGCCGAAGAATTGATTTTTTTGAAGACTCTTGAGAGTCCCTTAGACTCGAAAGAAGAGTCTAACCAGGAGATCCAACCAGTCCATCCTAAAAGAAATCAGTCTTCAATATTCATTGGAATGACTGATGCTGACGCTGAAACTCCAATACTTTGGCCAACTGATGCGAAGAACTGACTCATTCGAAAAGACCCTGATGCTCGGAAAGATAGAAGGTGGGAAGAGAAGGGGATGACAGAGGATGAGATGGTTGGATGGCATCACTGACTCGATGGACATGAGTTTGAGTAAACTCCAGGAGTTGGTGACGGACAGGGAAGCCTGGCGTGCTGCAGTCCATGGGGTTGCAAAGAGTTGGACATGACTGAGTGACTGAACTGAACTGAACTGAACTTTCACATATGTAAAACAACTCAGGAAATGTGCATCAAATACTGTTATCTAGGTACTTCAGACAGGAGCTAAAGCAGAAGATATGAGGGAAGGCCCCATAGGGTCCTGCTTGATTACAGCCTTATATTCATTCAGTCATATGTTATACCCAAGATTATGAATAGACGTTAAGAATAATAGTGATAGTCCACTTACATATAGTGCTTTTATGCTCTTCAGGGAGCATTTACATCAGTTACATGGTCTGATCTCTCAACTACTATGAAGTTGGCAAGACAGTTACTACTGTTGAGGAAACAAGCCCAGAGAGGTTAAACTAACTTAGCCAGAAACAGAGGCAAGCTGGCATTACTGTGGGTTTTCTGACTTGTAAATTAAAAACCTGAGCAGGTTAAAGTGAATGATAATGCCTAGGTCATAGAGTTGTCCTAGAAAGTAATAAAAATCAATCTTCCCATGGCAGGTTTGGAGTCACAATTATGGTTTTAAGGACCTTTTTCTGTTTCTTAATATTGAAATATTTCTTGGACTCAAGGACATATCCAATGCTCCAATGCAAACTAAACTTAAAAATCCAAGAGAGCAGAGTGAAACTTGCTCTTAGCCTCACTTCCCTGCTGTTGAGAATGCTTAACAACCTCAACTAAGAAACTGGGCCTAGAAAAGAGCCCCACAAAAAAAAAGAAAAAAACAATGAGGCATCTTAGTACCACTGTGCATTATAGTTTCAAAGCTCCCCATGGGCCCTTTAGACGTACTAAAGGGCTCTCTAGCCAGTGTCTTTTCCAATAAGTGGTGCAGGTCACACCCGCAAGGTGTCCCTCCCAGCTCTTAATTTCTTCTGCACATTATTTTTTCCATTTTGATAGCACTTATATGTACCTTATATATCTTTATACTCCCATACGGACTAGCACAGATACTGCCACATAATAAACATTCAATAAATGTTTGATAAATGACTAGATGATGAGATTACACTCTACTTAATAAAGTCATCTAAACATTTTTCTGGGGCTCAAGTAAAGAATCCACCTGCCAAGGCTGAGGACATGGGTTCGATCTCTGATGCGAGACAACTAAGCCCAGTGCCTACTGAAGCATGCATGCCTAGAGCCCACACTCCACGAGAGAAATCACTGCAGTGAGCAGCCTGTGCGCCACAGCTAGAGAGTAAGCCCAGCTCACCACAACTGGAGAAGGCCTGAGCACAGCAGCAAAGACCCAGCACAACCGTAAATAAATTAAATAAATAAACCTTTAAAAAATAAAAGAAAATTTTCCTTTTGAAACTATTTTAGTGTGAAAAAACTCCAAATAAAGAGAATCACAGTATAACCCCCCATGCAACCAAGTAGATTTAGCAAATGCATGTTTTTAATAAAGAGTTTAGTGATTCACTTCTCATTAAAAATGGAATAAAGAGTTTTGTATTCATTGCTCTAGAATTATCTAATTAATCCTTGGGTGCCATAGTACCTTTAGAGTTCAGTGTGATCTACAAGCAGAGATAACTCAGTTCCAGACTCCTAAATAAAACAGGTTGGGATTTTTTGGTAGTCCAGTGGCTAAGACTCTGAGCTTCCAATGCAAGAGGCCCCCGTTTAACCCCTGGTCAGGAAACTAGATCCCACATGCCATGACTAAAGATCCCATTTGCTGCAACTAAGACCTAGCACAGCCAAATAAATAAATATTTTAAAAAAGAAAAATAAAACTGCTTACTTTGGCTACCTTGTTCCAGACCTTTGTATAACACCACCTTGTTAAAATTTAGCTGCCCCATCTTCCATATCTATCTCCCATTACATCTCCCATTGTCTCTATTTCAGTACAGAGATATATGTACTGAAATTTTGACACACACACATCCTAGTATATGATATATGATATAAGTCACATATACCATCTAAGATACTTGTAAACATCTACTATATGAGGTATATCATCTATGTGTGAGCTAAGTCACTTACATCAGTCATGTCCACCTTTTTGTGATGCTATGGGCTGTAGCTCACTAGGCTCCTCTGTCCATAGGTTTCTCTAGGCAAAAATACTGGAATGGGTTGCCATGCCCTCTTCCAGGGGATCTTCCCCACCCAAGGATTAAACCTGTGTCTCTTGCGTCTCCTCTATTGGCAGGCAGGTTCTTTACCACTAGTGCCACCTGGGGAGCCTGAGGTGTATCACATATGTGTATAAAGCGTAATGTTCCAGACATATTCATTATAAAACTCTTCACCAGCTTGGAATATGTGAACCTCCCTAAAGTGATAAAAGGCCTTTACCAAAAAGCAACAACAAACTTCATACTTAACAGTGAAATATTAAAAAATATTTATTTTACATTAGGATCAAGATAAGGATGCCTATCACTGTTGCTATACAACAGTGTACTAGAGGTTGTAACAAGTACAGAAAGAGGTCCTAACAGATACAAGCAAAAATATTAAAGGTACAAGGATTTTTAAATTGAACTACAGCTGATTTACAATAATATGTATTAGTTTCAGGTGTTCAACATAGTGATTCCATATTTTTATAGATTATTTAAAGTTATGACAGGAACTTCCCTGGTGGTCCAGTGGTTGGGAATCCACCTGCCAATGCGGGGGACATAGATTCAATCCTTGGGAAGAGCCCACACACCACTGGCAGGGGACATAGATTCAATCCTTGGGAAGAGCCCACACACCACTGGCGACTAAGCCTGTATGCCACAACTACCGAGTAGGCGTGCAGCAACTACCGAAGCCCAAAGCCCACACACAGCAATAAAGGCCCAGCACAGCCAAAAACACATGAATAATTGTTTAAAGTTATTACAAAATAATGGTTATATTTTCCTGTGTTGTACAACATGTCCTTGCTGCTTATCTATTTTACACAGGGCTTCCCTCATAGCTCAATCGGTAAAGAATCTGCCTGCAATGCAGGAGACCCAGGTTCAGTTCCTGGGTTGGGAAGATCCCTTGGAGAAGGAAATGGCAACCCACTCTAGTATTCTTGCCTGGAGAATCCCGTGGACAGAAAAGCCTGGCAGGCCACAGTCCATGGGGTCGCAAGAGTTGGACGTGACTTAGGGACTAAACAACAGCAACAAATCCCATATGCCTATCTTGTCCCTCTCACTTCCCGCCTCCCAATGGTAACAACTAGTTTGTTCTCTATATCTGCACGTTTGTTTCTTTTCTGTTATATTCTCTAGTTGGTTAATGTTTTAGATTCTACACACAAGTGATAACAGAATATTTGTCTTTCTCTATCTGACTTATTTCACTAACCATAATACTCTCTAGTTCCATCCGCCTTGTTGCAAATGGCAGAATTTCATTCTTTTTTAGGTCTAAATAATATCCCATTGTATGGATATGGACTTCCCTGGTGGCTCAGATGGTAAAAGTGTCTGTCTACAATGTGAGAGACCTGGGTTCGATCCCTGGGTTGGGAAGATTCCCTGGAGAAGGAAATGGCAACCCACTCTAGTACTCTTGCCTTGAAAATCCTATGGATGGAGGAGCTTGGTGCAGGCTACTATCCAGGGGGTCGCAAAGAGTCAGGCACAACTGAACGACTTCAGTGGTTTGTATATACCACTTCTGTATCTATTCATCTGTTGGTTGGCACTTCAGTAACCTCCATATCTTAGTAATTATAAATAATGCTGCAATGAATATTGCAGTGCAGGTACCTTTTCAAATTAAGTGTTTTGTGGGTTGTTTTTTGGTTTTTTTTTTTGGATAGATACCCAGGAGTAGAATTGCTGGGTCATATGGTAGCTCTACTTTTATTTTTTTGAGGAACCTCCATACTGTTTTCCATAGTGCTTGCACTAATTTGCATTCTCACCAACAGTTTTCATTCCCTTTTCTCCACATCCTTGCCAACATTTGCTATTTGTGGTCTTTTTGATAATGGCCATTCTGACAGGTGTGAAGTGGTCTCATTATGGGTTTAATCTGCATATCTCTGATGACTGTCAATGTTGAGCATCTTTCCATGTGCCTGTTGGCCATCTGCATGCCTTCTTTGGGCAAATGTCTACTCTGATCTTCAGCCCATTTTTTTATTGGATTGTTTGTGGTTTTTTGGTATTGAGATGTATTAGCTCTTTATATATTTTGGATATTAACCCCCGGTAGTCACATCATTTGCAAATATTTCCTCCAATTCAGTAGGTTTTCTTTTCATTTTGTTAATGGTTTACTTTGCTGTCCAAAAGCTTACATTAGGTCATGAATCCTTTTATTTCTGAGTTTATTTTTGTATATGGCATAAGGAAATTTTCTAATCACATTCTTTTACAAGCAACTGTCCAGTTTTCCCAGCACCACTTATTGAAGAGACTGTCTTTTCTCCATTGTATATGCTTGCCTCCTTTGTCATAGATTAATTGACCGTAAGGGCATGGGTTTATTTCTGGCTCTCTATTCTGTTCCTTTGATCTATGCATCCCTTTTCTTGTGCCAGTATAAAGAAATAAGGATTTTAAAAGAAGAAACAAATTACCCTTACTCACAGAGGATAAGAATGTCTGAAGAAAAAAAATCCAAAAAATCTTCAGGTAATCTGTTGGAATCAGCAAAAAATTCCAACAAAGTTGTGCCTACAAGATCAAAATACTAAAACAAATATTGTTCTAATAAGTCAGCAATAATAAAATACAATTTTCAAAAGATAGCATTTGTAATAGCAATAAAAATGAAAAGATTCTTAGGATAAGCTGAGAGATAACTAGATCACACAAAGAAGTGCAAGAGAATACATATGTACCAAATATTATAAAACATATTGAAAACCATTTTTAAAAGACCTAAGCAGATGGAGAGTTTTTCATTATGCATTTACACTGAAAGAATGGTTATTATAAAGATGTCAATTCCCTCAGATCAGTTTGTAGATTTAATACAATCTCCTCAAAATTCCCAAATGTACATGGTATTGCAAGGGGAAAATAATAATGAAAAAAGTCTTGTATATATGTACTTGCTTTACCAAATTTCAAAATAGGTTTTAAAGTAGTAGTGATTAAAAAGTGTAGTATTGGGGGGAATTCCCTGGTGGTTCAGTGGTTAGGACTCCACACTTCCACTGCAGTGGGCATGAGTTTGATCCCTGTTTGGAGAACTAAGATCCAGCATGCCTCACAGCAAGACCAAAAAAAAAGTGTAGAGTTAATTCAAATCGATACATGCACCTCAATATTCATAGAAGCACAATTTACAACATTTAAGATACAGAAGTAATCTAAGTGTCCATCAACAGATGAATGGATAAAGAAGATGTGGTGTGTGTATACAATGCAATAGTCCTCAGCCATAAAAAGGGAGTGAAACTTTGCCATTTGAAACAATGTGGATGGACTTGGAGGGCATTATGCCAGGTGAAGTAAGTCAGAGAAAGACAAATTCTGGATAATATCACTTACATGTGGAATCTAACAAGTAAAACATATTAGTGAATACAACAAAAAGAAACAGACTCACAGATATAGAAAACGAATTAGTGGTTACCAGTAGGGAGAGTGAAGGGGAGAGGGACAAAGTAGAGATAGGGGATTAAGAGGTAAGATGCCATGGAAAAACCTGAACAAAATTTCTGGCTAACCCAATACAAAAATCAATTCAAGACCTAAAAATGAAAAGCAAAATCAAGACTCTTTTAGAAGAGAATAGTAAAGACTATCTTTTTCACTTGAGTACAAAATTATATCTTAAAATGAAAAAAAAAGTCATAAATACAAGAACAGTAAATTTTAATACATTATAGTAAATTTGAATTTACAAAAGACACGACAAAAAGATTTTGGCAACATTTTAACTTCTACATTCGGGCCACCTGAGAGGGAAGTGAAACTTCATGAAAGACCCTTTATATAATCCCATAGTCTTGCAAACAGTCCTACTTACATTTCTGTTTTAATTTAGTCACCTTTCTACATTGTAATTTTTTTTTCAAGTTATACACAAACATATAGCTTCAGTTCTTGCATTTCAGCAAGTATCAGCACCACCTGAAGGGCTTGTTAACACTCAAATCCCAGAGTTTCTGATTCAGTAGGTGTGGGTTGACACTTGAGAAGTTCCTTTTCTAACAAGTTCCTGGGTGATGCTGAAGTAACTGGTCCGTGGGCCACACTTTGAGACCTACAGTAAAGTGTGTCTTACACCGTACATGTGTTTTTGTGGTTGTGGGGAATTAGGAGACAAAGCAGTGAAAGAAAGTGCGGCGCTCTCCACCTTCACCTTGGGCGGAGGCCAGCATGGAAGCTCATAATTCTAGGTGGAGAACAGTAGTGCTGACAGGGCAGCAGTAGGAGCCAAGCGTCAGGGGAATGAGCTTGACTTGAATTCCCTTTTCCCTAAATATATGCCCGAACAGGTAGGTATGATGTAACTGGTTGAGAAAGTAACTTGACTGACTTCCCATCAAACCATGCCCCCTCCCCATGAGCCCCTACCCCCCACCCGCACTGTCCCCACTTCCCCATCCTCAGAATAAACTCTAGTTTCACACCCTGATGGTAGGAGGGAGGGAGTTGAAAATGCTGACTCCGTTGTGTGTACCCAACGAACCAACTGTCCCTGGGCTGCTGGAACTTCTGAGGTAAGCTGTTAGTCCATTTTCTTGTTTTCACCTGGCGGGGCCACTCCCCAGGTCTGCTCCTTTATCCTTCCCAGGTCGGGAGGGAGCCCACTCCCACTCTGGATGAGGCACTGCATGTGCCTGCTAAGTCACTCAGTTGTGTCTGACTCTTTGCGACCCCTGGCGGACTGTAGCCCGCCAGGCTCCTACGTGGTGATTCTCCAGGCAAGAATATTGGAGCGGGTTGCCATGCTCTCCTCCAGGGGACCAGAGGATCGTCTAGATCCAAAGATTGAACCCGAGTCTCTTACCTCTCCTGTATTGGCAGGCGGGTTCTTTAGCACTAGCGCCACCTGGGAAGCCTGGGTGAGGCATTAGTGACGGTTTAATGGGTCCTTGGGAACCTGGGGGTTTGCATATTCTCAGCAATCAGCAAGAGCAGTCGTGCGTATCTGGCCCCTCCAGCTTGACTCTGCTCACCAGCCTTCCAGGCCTGGAATGCACCCACAAACTCTTCAGCTGACTAAAAGCCCAGGGAACTCTGTGTGTGTGTGTATGAGAAAGTGCGCGTGCGTGTGCACGTGCCGAGGGGCAGCCGAAGGCCAGTGCACAGAAGAAAGCTAAAGGCTTCCGGGTAGTCATTATCTCCAGGCCAGAACCTTTCAGTCCCTTAATGGGACTCTTCCAAACAACCAGACTCTCTCTGTATAATGAAGTGCTCCCTGATTATCCTGATGATGTACCAAAAGACTAGGGCCCAGGATGATCCATCTGCTGCCAACTCCGATTCCTTGTTCGACTCCCCCATGGAAATGAGGATGTCCCTGCAGCTCCCCTTCCACCTCCCTTCCCCAGCTTGATGCACATCCCTAGAGGACCCTGCTCCTCGGGCGGGGGGGGGGGGGGGGCGGGGGGGGTGTTGAACTGACAGGACAATGACAACAACAGTTTATTAACTGGACTAATGAGAGGCTTAGGCAGGGAGAGAAAGAGAAGCTGGAAGAGTAAGAAGGAAGGTGATAAAGACAGGAACATCTACAGCACAGGAGTTCAGGACAAGATTTCAAACTGGAACCAGCAACTCACTTTCTGTGTATCTAGGGAGTGGGCAGGCAGGGACTTGAAGAGTGGCTTTACAAGCCTCACACTTTTTATAGGGAACATGATCATTTTCATCAGCAAGTTGTACCATCCCATGTCCTAAAAGCCTGTGCTCTGGGCACTTTATCGTTGGCTTGTTTGTTATTAATATTTATGTGGCTGTGTCGAGTCTCAGTTGCTGTACATGGGATCTTCCATCTTCCTTGTGGCATATGGGATCTTTAGTTGCAGCATGTGAACTCTTAGTTGTGGTGGGTGGGATGTAGTTCTCTGTCTAGAAAATTGGACTTGAGTCGCCTGCACTGGGAACACGGGGTCTTAGCCACTGGACCACCAGAGAAGTCCCTACTTGATTGTTTTAGGAACATTATTTCAGTTAATCTTCACAAGAGCCATATGAGATGGGAATTCCTTGCATTCATTTTTCCCCTGGAGGAAGAAATGGCAACCCACTCCAGTATTCTTACCTGGAAAATTCCATGGACAGAGGAGCCTGGCGGGCTGCAGTCCGTGGAGTTGCAAAAAGTCGGACACGATTGAGTGACTGAGCACACATCTCAGGTAGGGGGAGAACAGTTTTCATTGCCTCCCTTAATCTCTCTTTGCTCCAAGCTCCTGCAGGCATCTTACCTAAAAGAAGGCTAGCTGCAGAAATGGTGAGACGTCATTATTCTCTAGTGGAAACTACAGTTTGACATAGAAGATAAGGATAGCCCTGAGCTTTAGCCTGTGGAGCTGAAGCCTAACCAAGCAAGCCTAGGGGATAAATCGCCAGGACCTGGAGCTAGAAGCTTATTTGGATGCAACTGCAAGGGTTCCTTCAGGACAAGCTAAATCCGGCTCACTGCCCTCTCCAGGCAGAGGTTTGAGGGAGTTGCTAACAGCATGAAGTTTTCCTCAACATTTTAAGATCTAAAAAAAAAAAAATGTTTTGCTGTCCACAAGGCTAACAGGATAATCTGCACTGGTAGCTGTGTCCTTCCTGTTTGTCCTTCTGAAGCAGTTCCAGCTGACCAGCCACTGGGAACCTGCTGCTTAAGCAGCTGGTAATGGACTGCAAAAACAACATGAGGAGGGCCTGGCAGGCAGGGGTCAGTGCCCTCCCGGGACTGAGGGCCTTGTCTTGCTGATAGGAGCCAAGGAATAGAGACACAGGAGCACAGCTGATGTGTGCATGTCTAGCTAATCTTCTGCTCTGGGCTTTTTTTTTTTTTTTTTTTTTTGCAAAAAATAAATGCTTACAAGGCAAGTTCAAATCATATGGGAGAATATAAAGTATAAACTGAAGTATAAATTGAAACTCCTCTTCCCAGATCTCCCACTCACGACTGCTATTTGCTGTCTATCTTTTCATATCTTTTTCAGCCAAATCTTGGCATAACTATGAGCTTACACTTTAAATTTTTTATTATCTAATATAAAATGGGAGGGATATGTTGACTTTCAACTTGATAACAGGCTTTCCAAAATTCAATACCAATTTACCCTCCTACCAAGAGTGTATAAATGAGTACATTTCCTCCCATCCTAGCCAACAGTGACTTATTTTGTAGTGAAAAAAAGTGCTAGTATGTAAACAGTAAAAATATCTCTCCTGGGACTTCCCTGGAGGTCCAGAGGTTAAGACTTCAAGCTTCCACTGCAGAGAACTTGGGTTCTATCCCTGGTCAGGGAACTAAGATCCCACATGCTGCATGGTGCAGCCAAAAGTAAAAACAAAACCAAAAAAACCTCTCCCACTTTTTTCCTTTCCTTCTGTCCTTTCATCTGTGCTGTGCTATAGTAAGTCTCTTCAGTCGTGTCCGACTCTTTGCGACCCACAGACCCACTAGGCTCCTCTGTCTAGGAGTGAGTTGCCATGCCCTCCTCCAGGGGATCTTCCCAACCCAGGGATTGACCCGAGCCAGCCTCTCTTATGTCTCCTGCATTAGCAGACAGGTTCTTTACCACTAGCACCATCTGGGAAACCTGTCCTTTCACCTACTTTCCATTAAATTCACAACCTCTGACCCATGCACATTACAGAATTTCAAAGGTTTGTCAGCCAATGAAAAAACAAAGGGAGGGGGATTTTATGGCTCATCAACTGGCATACACAGAGATGCAATCCTCTGTAAAACGTTATGTCAACCCATCACCTATACTAGAGTTCAAATGTACAGCTTTTTGACCGACCAAAAAAAAAAAAAGTATGTTCAAGACTTCTTGCTACGTTTGGGATCTCATTCAATCATCAGATAATCATGCAGTTTAAAAAAGCAAGTGTTATCTCCCTATTTTAGAGCTGATAAAAAGGAGACTAACAAATTTGGGCGATGTGCCTAAGGTCACAGTGCTAGTCAAAAGTGGAACTCTAAATCAGTATTCTCCCTCTTACGCCACATCCACGATTTTTATATTTGTGTAAATAAAATATAAGTGTGTGTGTGTATGAACAATATGTGCACAATGTGTAATTTGTGAGCACATATTTAGATCACACCCTGTTTTATACCAACAGACATATACTAGGTATAATCTCTATGTGTATAATACTGATACAACGTTTATAAAATGTAATAGATTTTATATATATTGTGTTCAGGAGACACTAAGAGGTGGTTTAAAAATAAAACCCCACCTAAATGTCGCCTGGCAAGCCCTGACAAATTCCTGACAAAAATATGTCAGGGACTACAACATGACAAAATAACACTGCTGTGTGTTACATGTGTCAGTTGTTACGAGAATAAAGCCTAAGAGCTCTCATTACAACAAAAATGTTTTTCCTATTTCTTTAATTTCGTACCTATATGAGATAAAGAATGTTCATTAAACTTCTTGTGATAATCACTTCATGATATATATAAATAAAATCCTTATGCTATAACCTTAAACTTATACAGGGCTATATGTCAATTATATCTCAATAAAACTGGGAGAAAAAAAAGTATGTCAGAGACTAAAAAGAGTTGGGAAAGGAACTCTAAATAAGATTGCTTACAGTCACAGTTCTGGAACAAACGATGTGTAACAGGGGTTAAGTGAATGGAATTTTGGAATCAGATCATCTGGATTCAAGTCCTAACTTAACCACATGCTAGATGCATGACCTTGGACTCCAAGTTCAGTTCTCTGGGCCTCAGGTTCTTAATCTGTGATAAAGAGATAAAAGTCTCTATCTCATAGGATTGCTATTGAGAGGATGAAATCAGATAATACTATGAAATATCTTATAAGTCTTATAAGGAACATATAAGTCTCAGTAAGAGTAGTTATTATTAATTCTTGTATGTTTGCCTATATTCTTCTTATTATATTCAACATAGTTCAGCTGCACAAAGAACTAAAGCCTATGACGGAAGAAGTGGCAATAACGAAGATTAGTATAATGATGCTCCATTGCTGCCCTGGCTGCTCACTAGAATCATCATCTGGTAAGCTGAAAATAAACTACTGATGTCTAGGCCAATGAAATCAGAAACTCTGAAGGTGTTAAGAATCACACCTTAAACAGAGGCTGCCATGAGTGTGACGGTTTGGAGGCTACTAAAATCCATGAATGAGGTTATATGAAAATCAAGGATTTAGGGACGTCCCAGAAGGCGATGGTACCCCCACTCCAGTACTCTTGCCTGGAAAATCCCATGGACGGAGGAGCCTGGTAGGCTGCAGTCTGTGGGGTCGAGAAGAGTTGGACACGACTGAGCAACTTCACTTTCACTTTTCACTTTCATGCACTGGAGAAGGAAATGGCAACCCACTCCAGTGTTCTTGCCTGGAGAATCCCAGGGACCGAGGAGCCTGGTGGGCTGCTGTCTATGGGGTCACACAGAGTCGGACACGAATGAAGCGACTTAGCAGCAGCAGCAGCAGCTGGAGGTCCAGTGGTTAAGAATCCGCCTTCCAGTGCAGGGGATGTCGGTTCAATCCTTGGTCAGGGGACTGAGATCCCACATGCTGCATGGTATACCCCAAAATTTTAAAAATAAAAAATAATAATTAAAACAAGTTGCCTCTGAACTTTCTAACACCATGAACTGATAAATTCTTCTGTTGCTGTCGTTCACTGGCTCAGTCGTGTCCGAATTTTGCGACACCATGGACTGTGGCGCACCAGGCTTCCCTGTCCTTCACCATCTCCCAGAGCTTGCTCAAACTCATGTCCTTTGAGTTGGTGATGCCATCCAACCATCTCATCCTCTGTTGTTCCCTTCTCCTCCTGCCTTCAATCTTTCCCAGCATCAGGGTCTTTTCTTGATAAATTCCTTATTCAAGCCTATTTTTTCTGTTTGAAAGCATTCCAGAAAAGTATTTCTTATATAGGTAGCAATAACAATGGACAAGGAATGTCTAGTGTTTCTTCCTATTTCACAAGAAAATAACAAGTATTTTGCTAGAGCCTCTTCCTTCTCTTTCTAGAACGCATAGCCCAAGGTAGGCTTCTCTAAGCAAAAGCAAATAAACAATAAACAAACAGAGCAAAAACTCTTCTTTCAAAGTCATAACCAATTTGAACTCAGGTCTCTTGAACCCATGGCAAAAGTCTTAGGTTCTCCTTGTTAAGCTGTTGAGGGGCAGTTACACCAGCATCACCACCACAGTTCGGACCCCAGTACACTGCTCATACACTTTCCATGGCTCCTGAACACCCGTTAAGGACCCTTAACAAGCCGCCTCGCCTCTATCCTCATCTCCCTCTGCACTACCCTATTCTCTCGTCAGACTATTTGCTATTCTCCAAATCCAATATGGGGTTTCCCAGGTGGTGCAGTGGTAAAGAATCTGCTTGCTGATGCAGGAAGTACAAGAGACATGGGTTCAGTCCTTGGATGGGGAAGATCCCCTGGAGTAGGAAATGGCAACCCACTCCAGTATTCTTGCCTGGAAAATTCCATGGACAGCGAAGCCTGGTGGGCTACAGTCCATGGGGTGCAAAGAGTCAGACACGATGAGCACACATGCAAACCCAAAGTGCTTTCATGCTCCATTCGCCAGTACCTTATACACAAGCAGTTCCCCTTGCCTGCCATATTTTTCTCCCTCCTCTACATGGCAAATCCACCTTCAAGGTGCAAGTCAAGGGCCACTGCCCCCATTTTCAGGCAGGGCAGGGAGGCTTTCCTTGGTCTTTTTGCGGCACTCCATTGTACACACCTTCATCATAGTGCTTCTCACATGCTACGGTCCAGTGTTTCTGTGCCAGTCTTCCCCACGAGGCCGTGGCACCTCAAGAGCAGGGCTTCTGTCTTTTTCATCTCAATATCCCTAAAGAGGCAGTATAAACTGGTGGTTCAGTAAACTGGTTTTAGAGGGACATTGCCTACTTTAAAATCCCAGCTCCTCCTCTTATTAGCTATATTACCTTGGACAAAAGAGTCTCTGCCTCAATTTCTTCATTGTAAAATGGGGATTTAAAAATAATATCCATATCATAGATGACTGTTAAAATTAAACAAAGTCCTCTGGCAGAGGGCTTTGCACAGGTTAGCTATGACAATGGTTACAACTAACAGCAAAGACAATTAGTACCATCCAGTCCCTTGCATGTTCTAAGCACAGTCTTGAAAGTAAACAATAGGGACTTCCCTGGTGGTCCAATGGTTAAGAATCCACCTTGCAATGCAGGGGATTTGGGTTGGATTCCTGGTCTAGGAACTAGGATCCCACATGCCTTGGGACAACTAAGCCCATGCACCACAACTAAAGAGTCTGTGCGCAGCAAAGAAAAATCCCAAAGGATGCAGTGAAGGTCCCGAGTTCACAACTAAGACCCAACACAGCCAGATAAATAACTTTTTTTTCCCAAAAAGTGAACAATAGTCAGATTTCTTAAAGACCTTTAATTTAATCCCAGAGAGGCAGAATGCTATTCTCTGATTACTGCTGAATCCCAAAGACTTTGACCCCAAGGGAAGAGGAATGTGAGGCCCCTGAGGGAGCTTATATGGCTCAGCCTTTGCAGTTCTAGTAATTAGGCCACCTCTGAACAGCTTCTTACAGTGGCCCGTTTTGTTCTGCATGTAACCATTTTGAGGTCTCCCCAAATCCATTAATTTCTGGGCTCTAAACAGCCTGATTTTTTTTTTTTTTGGCTTGTGTGGTCCTATTTTTCAAACATTTTAAGTTCCTTTTTTTTAATATAACAACTTAAACAGCACAAAAAGGAGAAAATAAATTATCACCTCCCTAGTCCTAACTTAAGAGGTAATTATTGCTTATTGCTTCCTGTATTTCCTTTCACACTTTTTTTTTTTTTTAGTTTCAGCTTTAACTGAGGTGTAACTGACAAATCATAAACTGCCTTTAGTTAAAGATTACTACTTGGTGAGTTTTAACACACATATATACCTGTGAAGCCATAACCATGATCAAGATAATGTACTGTCCATGGCTTTCCCTAAATTTCCTTCTGTTCCTTAGTAATCCATCCCTCACTCCCCTACTCCCCAGCCCTGTCTACAGGAAACCACAGATCTGCCTTCTATCACTATAGATTAGCTTACATATTCTAGAGTAATTAAATAGGACAAAAAGTACTCTGTTTTTTTTTTGGGGGGGTGCGAATCTGGCTTACTCCATGCAATATAATTATTTTGAGATCCCACAGGTTATTGTATACATCAATATTTTGTTCCTTTTTATTGCTGAGTAATATTCCATGCTATAGATGTATCTCAATATATTTATCCATCCATTATTGATGGATATTTGAGATATTTCCTGTTTTTTTCTATTACAAATAAAACTCCTCTGAACGTTTGTGTACAAGTCTGTGTAGACATAAAAGCCAGTCTGATTTGAACAACTGTTAAAACAACAACAGCAACAACCGTGAGTGATCGTGGTGACATGTGGATTGAACACACATCTGACAGGCTATCCCACACATATGCTTGGCCAGCATGCATGCTATCTTTCAGAAGAATGACCAGGTCAGTGCGGTCCTAAGTTAAACTGTGCCTTAACATAAATGGTTAAAGAGTCTGAGTCTGCATTTTCAAATATTTTTCAAAATACTGTTTCTTTTTAGTATGTTTAGCTAATATTTGCATAAAATCCTAAGCATCAAATTATCTAAACATTTACAGATAAGAATCATTGAGTTGACTGCAAACTTTGATTTCACCAGTCCATGTTCCCAAGTTCCCACCTTGTACAGACCCAACTCAAACACCATCACTTCTGGGAAGAATTTGGACAGGCACCAGTCATCCTGAATACACTGTGCAAGGAATGAAACACTGACAAGAAACTCCTTCAGGGTAGGAATTTTGATCATTGCCATATTCCAGCACCTAGAGCCTGGACTCTCTTTCTCTCTCTCTCTCTCTCTCTCTCTCACACACACACAAACAAAATATTTTTTTCTAAGTAGCTCATTTCATTTTTGGACAGTTCTAATGATTATAAAGTCTTTCCTTATGCATAGCAGATATTGACTACACTTTTTGTCTTAATTATGCCCTCTGGAGCCAAGTTTTCCACATGAAACGAAAAAATATTTGAAAATACAGACCTAGACTCACTAACCATTTGTGTTAAGTCACAGTTTAACTTAAGACCACACTGACCTGGTCATTCTGAAAATCAGCATGCATAGTGGCTAAGTGTATGTGTGGGATAACCTGCCAGATCGGTGTTCAATCCTAATTATAGCTGTGTGATATGGCACAAATGTTTACTCTTATTATGTCCCAGTTTCTTCATTTGTGAAATGAAGATAGTAAGAGCTATCAAATAAGACTGTTGCAAGGATTAAACAAGAAAATATACTAAAGCCTCTTGCACAGTGTTATTAACATGGAATATCCTCCAGTTCTTTAAAGATTTGCCTAAACGAACATCCACCAAACCACATGCAAGGCTCCAGATATGGCCACTCCAGGAATAATTCTTTTGTTTTTCGTCTGTTTTTAGTAGTCATACTAAAAATAATGAAGATCCCCTCCCCTCAGGGTTTTCCACAGGATTTTCTTTAGAATCATTCATTCAAAGTCTCATACCTGTTCAATCTGTTTCTAGACTTAATTACAGGATGCAATATTCTCATTGATTTGGGGTAATTATTCCAAAATAACAACATCTTTTTGAATCTTGGCCCTGTTAGCTAATTCATTAGATACTGTTCCCAAATTTGTTATCTACCAATTTAATAAAAACACTTTCTTAAGCCCTTGATGAAAATACCAAGGAGGACAGGACCAACGACCCTGAATCAGTTCACATTGACATGAGCTGTTTAACCCATACAACCTAGCACACCATATTAGAATCTTGTCACATTTTTCATCATTTCCATGATAATATCAATGAACTCTGTAAATGTCTTGCTAAAATCAAGATAGAGCAAAACTATTGCATCACCCGAATTCACACATCTAGTAACTTAATCATAAAATAAAATAGACAATTTGATAGGAAATATTCCTAGAAAACTCATTCCAAGTGATAACATCTTTCTTTATGAAGTGTCAATATAACGATTGAATACACTATTCTGAGATTTATTTTTTCCTGTGATCAATATCCTGCTACTGAGGTTCTGAAATCTGCCCCTTTCTCATTTATGGAATTGATGTTTTCATGTTTCCTGCCTTCTGACACCCTTTCATTTTGCCACAACTTCTCAAGGGTTCTTTTAAAGTTAAATATTTATAACTTTATGCTCAAAGATAAAAAATTGCTGGTAGATCCGTGATACCATCAACAAATTATTTTACTACTGGAATATAATTCTCTGGGCCCAGAAATTTGGGGGGCATTCTTTAAAAGAAATTTGGGAGGAACATTTTTTAAAAGCTCATTTACCATCTCCTTACTTGCTCTGACTTCAGTTTCTTCACAGCATTGTTCATGTCTTTATCCTTGCTACACTAGCTCCTTTTACCTTACAGTGTCTGTGTGTCTAGAGTTGTGGTCTCAGTGCCTCTTTAGTGTGAGAAAGAAAAACAGAAAACAGCCAAATCAACAAAAGTCAGTCCTGGCCCACACTCATCCTTATTACATCTCTCCATTAATTTTAAACTTGATAACTTAAAATTCATTCATCAGGTATTTTGATGTATAATTTTTGAACCTTTTGAATTACTTGCATTTAAATAAATAAAAGCATATTAATTTCTAGTGAAATTTCAAAATAACCATGAATGATTTTAGGCTATTTGTTTACCCTCTCTGTGCTTCAGTTTTTTCATCCATAAAAATGGGATAACAGTACTGGCTTCATACAATTATTGTGAGGATTAAATAAGTTTGTATATGTCAAGTACTCAGAATAGTATGTGATACACAGCAAGTATTATCTGTTGTTTCATTGTTAGCCCAAGGCATGCATGTGTGTAGTAGACATTACTGAACACTTGAGGAGCCATTATAGAAAAACAAACTGAACTTGATCATCATTTCTTCCCCAAAGCCTCCTTGCTTATCCAGTTTTCAAACCCCATTCCCCTTCCTTTGACCTCTCAGAAACGCTGTTCCCCTATCTCTGTTATGCAAAACAGCTGACCTCTTCACCGGCTAACTCAACCCTAACCCTTCTCTACAAAGACAGACTCCTGACTGTGCTCTGCTAACCAGTGAGCATTCTCCCCAGAGCCAACCTTTCAGGGACACTTAGAGAGCTCTTTTCTCTTCGTATTCCCCAAGAGCCCCTGGGAAAATCAGGAATCAAGGTAGAGGTTCATTTCCCTATCAATACGCATTTTGTTACCTTCCTTAAAAGAAAGAATCTGTAACAATCAATTATCAGTCCAAACTGCAATTTTAATTACTGAGACTTATAACCATTTTAAATACATATTTTAAACACATTTTAAAATACACATTTTGAACATATTTTAATATGTTAATATTCTATTAACTTCCTTATGCTTGTGGCTCTGACAGTAAAGGATCTCCCTGCAATGCAAGAGACACAGGAGGCACAGTTTTGACCCCTGGGTTGGGAAGGTCCCCTGGAGGAGGGAATGGTAACTCACTCCAGTATTCTTGCCTGGGAAATCCCATGGACAGAGGAGCCTGGCAGGCTACAGGCTACGGTCCATGGGTTTGCAAAGAGTGGGACACGACTGAGAGATTAACACTTTCATTTTCAAAACACACATTTTAAACATATTTTAATATATTCTATTAACTTCCTTAATATGAAATGTCATCAGTGTGTTGCTTAGGTCTTGATATTTTAATTAGTCTGATGTCACTGAAAAGTGAGGTTTTGAAAACTCATCTGGGTATCCTAATTCTGAGGAGAAAAAGTGAAGAAGGATGTAACTGGCTCGTTCACCCACAGATACAGCCCCGATTCTGCCTAAGAGGGGAAGGAAATCACAAGTAGAACTTGAGGGGTGCTGCTTCCTTGGTTTCAGTGAATGACCAGGCATCTCCTCCTCCACTCTCTCAAGTTCTCCCAGTTGCTATTTCTCCCTCCAAGCAAGGACCTGGCCAGACCTGCAGGAGCCCCCTATTCCTAAACAATTCCAAAGGGAGATGGGAAGGTCTCCAAGGAGATACTGGACTTCCCACCACTAAAGGCAGTTGGGGGCTAGGTGGTAATGATAGCTTACAGTGAACGAAGTCATTGATTCATGATCTCTGGACCAGGCTTGATCACTCAAGAGCTTTTGTGAAGCAGAGTGTCATTAAAGTAAGAAAAAGGACAGAGAAAGCTTCTGACATAGACATCAGAAGGGGGACAGAGAGTGCCCCCCTCACTAGTGTTAGCAAGAGAGATACTTTTTAAATTAGTTATTACAATACATCAAAAGAATGCAGTAAAGATCTTACTAGACTCACTCCCATAATTTGCATTTTAAAATAACAGGATTAGCCAGAAGGTTTTCAGGAAGGAGAAACTGTCCTCAAGCAGGATACATTGTTGTTATATGCTGCTGCTTAGTCACTTCAGTCGTGTCTGACTCTGTGTGACCCCATAGACATCAGCCCACGAGGCTCCCCCGTCCCTGGGATTCTCCAGGCAAGAACACTGGAGTGGGTTGCCATTGCCTTCTCCATGTTGTTATATAATCCTTAGTTTAAACTGAGTTGTTTGTTGTGTAATCATCAGTTCTGGACTTAAAGAAAAAAACGTTTTATGTGACTAAGGAATGTAGAGAAAAAAAAGATGTTTGCCTTTCCTCCTCCTTGAGAATTCCAGCCCCCTATCTCTGCTTGGAGAGCCCCAGACCCCTTTCTCCTCCTTGGGGACCCCGGACTTCTTTCAACCTGCCTAGGAATTGACTCTCTCAATAAGTAGAAAATTAAAAGATGAGACTAAAAAAAAAAAAAAAGATGAGACTAAGCTACAAGGCATGTCAGACCAGTTATGTCTGATTACGCAACCCAAAGTGTCCCAAGATTTCATTAGCCCAAAACTATAAAGTCACACCTCTTTAATATACATGTTACCATGACTCCAGGACTGCAAGGAGATCCAACCAGTCCACCCTAAAGGAGATCAGTCCTGGGTGTTCTTTGGAAGTACTGATGTTGAAGCTGAAACTCCAATACTTTGGCCACCTGATGCAAAGAGCTGACTACATTGGAAAAGACCCTGATGCTGGGAAAGATTGAGGGCAGAAGGAGAAGGAGACGACAGAGGATGAGATGGTTGGATGGCATCACCGACTCAATGGACATAGGTTTGGGTAGACTCTGGGAGTTGCTGATGGACAGGGAGGCCTGGCGTGCTGCGGTTCATGGGGTCGCAAAGAGTTGGACACAACTGAGTGACTGAACTGAACCGAACCATGACTCGAAGTCATCTTCTCTAGAATGTGAGTAGCTGATTCCCACTGGATCTTAGTTTTCTTTCTTGTTTGTTGGTAGCAGGAATCACAGAAGAAACCCAACATGATCCTGACATTTGCAATTTCCTCCCCAGGTACACTTGCCACTTTTGCCGCTGCTCCACATCTCCCAGACCACGAGATGCCATCCCAGGACTGGACTGTCTCCTCCCTGACGCTGGATACTGCTGCTGCTCTCCCCAAGGCGTGTCTCCCCAACATGGACATAGGCTTCATCCTTCCCTCCCCAAAGCACAGAGAAGACCAGCATGTGAGTGTCCAAAAAATGTCTGACAGAAGATTTGAGTCTCATGGGAGTCATGACACTGAAATGGAGAGACTCCTAAACTGGAAAGGACATATCACAGCTTTCTGAGTTTGTGAGTCCACACACTCACAGGGGGAGCCTCTATCAGAGCTGGCTCCATGGCCTTCAGCTTGTGCAATCACACAGACCCCCATGCTTACCAGGGCCCCACATTTAATGTTCTGCTGTTGCCTTCTTTGTTTGTTTGTTTGTTTTGGTTTTTTAAGTAATTTGTGTTGGAGTATTACAATGTTGGAGCTTTACAATGTTATGTTTATTGTTTCCATCTTGAAATTCTTAATACAGTTTTGAACCAGAGGCCCTGAATTTTCATTTTGCCTTGAGTCTTGCAAATTATGTAGCTACTTACACTCTCTACTTTTTAATTGAGATATAAGTGGCATATATATAACAGTATATTTATTTTAGGTATACAATATAATGATTCACTATTTGTACATATTGTGAAAAGATCTCCACAATAATTCTGGTTACAATTCACCACCATACGTTGTTACAATCACGCCCTCTATAAACCATTACTCTCCCAAACTCCCGACCTGCCTATGTTTGCAGAGACCAGATCACTCTCACCACCCAAAGTGTCTATGATTATGCCCCTTGTACCTGGAGTTCTGGTCCAACTCCAGGCACAAAACTGTTCCAGAGATCCAACCTTACCCACAACAAAGTAGGTCACTTATGTCCGTCCGCCAAGTACCATAACCACAAGGCAGTGTATAAGGTGCTCTGATTTTAATATGAATAGATAACCAGCGTATATCTGGGGGTCATACAGATCAGATCATCCAAATGTGGTTATCTAAAGATCCAGACGGGGCTTCCCAGGTGGCGTTAGAACATCCCTGCCAATGCAGGAGACATAAGAGACGCATATTTCATCCTGGGTTGGGAAGATCCCCTGAAGAAGGGAATGGTAACCCACTCCAGTATTTGTGCCTGGAGAATCCCATGGACAGAGGAGCCTGGCAGTCCATAGGGTCGAGCGACTTACAAAAGATATTTGGTCCCAAGCAGACCAAAAACTGAGGAGGGCATGGCAATCCACTCCAGTGTTCTTGCCTGGAGAATCCCCACGGACAGAGGAGCCCGATGGGCTACATTCCATGGGGTCACAAAGAGTTGGACAGTACTGAGCAACTAAGCACAGCACAGACCAAAAACCAAGCAAACAACCAAGTTTACCTAAGACATGGTTTGGTTGAGGGATTTGGAACTACACAGACTTACTCTACACATAGATGTTTTGAGGAAAAGCCAGAATGTTTCATGATACCAGAACATTCTGAAAATTTTGCTGTTCTCATTTCACCTCCACCCTTCATCTCCCCAGTCTCCCACCCTTTCCTTCTCCTCCCTTCCTCCACTCCACCTTAACCCCTTTAGGGCAGTTTAAGTAACTTTCTAGACCAGACCCTCATGGTATCTCCCCAGCAGGAGTCCTATAGTCTATAGAAGTTCCAAGACTTGGGGATACAGGGCTGATGGTCTACTGGTGCCCAGCTCCAGTCACAGCTGGGAAATGGCAAAAACAAGAACCTGGAAGAAATGGGTCACTGCCCGTGCTTGGCAGGAGCAACTGCTGTGCCTGAGCTTTTATTCTGGGAACAAATCTTTGCTCTCTTCACCAGTGACCCACATGACCCATAATTCTCAACAGCAATAAAATGGAGCAATAAAGAAGGGCTGATTCCACATTTGCGGGGTAAGTGTTCCCTCCTAAGAGAAGAAAGATGGAGAGACATAATGCTTTCGTGGAGACAAAAGGAAATGAGAGATTCTGAGAAAATGAGATTTTTAGAAAAAAGTCTGAGGCTTGAATGACTCCCCCTAGATGCCCTCACCGGGAAAAAAAAACAAAAACTTCTTCTTTTTGTAATCCCTCTTCCTATTTTAAACACCCCTTCTTTTCCTTTCAAGGTGAGGTAATGGGGAATGAGTGTCCACTGAGCCAAGTCAAGCTGAGAGCTTGGAATCATGGGAGCCAGCAGCGATCTTGGCAGAACTCGGCTATTTGTTGAATGGGTCCTGGAAACGCGCACTGAATTGGCTTCTTCGTCCTTCCTGCAAACAAGATTGGAACAAGATTCATCTACTGCCTGAAGTGCTGACTTTGTGACCTCTTGGCCTTAGTCACGTCCTCTCTCCCACCCCAGCCCCAGGGACTCTTTCTCTTTTCCTTGGCTGCCCTAGAGTCCCAGAGTATTATTTATCCGTCGGCAGCAGAGGGCGATCTGTCCCTGGAGAATGACCGGGTCAGCTCCCACCTCTCGCATGCACCCAGATCGCTAATGACTTGCAGCTCCATCAACATAAAGCTACCTCTTCACAAAGGAACATTGTCACTAAGCATTTTCCTTTTCATTCGAGAAAGCTCACTGCCTCAGCTAACCCCTTCCCCCTTCCTCCTGCCTTCAGGCTGTCTCGCTTTCCTCTCCCAACCTCTGGGAAGCTGCAGGAAATGAACAAGGTCCACAGTGGAGAAAAACAAATCCCAGGGCCCTGATGAGGGAAACCACAGGGAAATGACCAAGTGGCATTAGCAGCTATAGGCAGCTCTGTGTGTGTGTGTGTGTGTGTGTGTCTATGTCTGTGTCTGTGTGTCTGTGTCTGTGTGAGAGAGAGAGCCAGAGAAGGAATGTGTGTGTGTATCCAATACAAGTACTTGCTAAATTTCAGTATACAGAAAAATCATCTGGAGAGCTTGTTAAAACGCGGCTTCCTGGGCCTCACCCAGGAATTCTGATTTGTAAGTCTGGAGAGGGGCCCAACAGTTACACTCTTCATACTCCCAAGATATTTTCACACTGCTAGTGGTAGATCACATCTTGAGTAGCACTGTTGTACACCAAATGCAGTGAATAGACTCTACAGATCTGAGTCAGGGGCTTTTTTGAATAAAATCCTGATAAGGTGAATTCCCCTAGAACAGTCCAGATCCTTCCAAATCCAGGCCAGAAGATCTTATCGCTCAGCCTCCTGCCCTTGCCTCCCCTTGGAAAAGGATCAGAGACTTTATCAAGCAGAGCATTGTTTGGAGGGGGATGAGTTCAAATAATAGGCTGGTTCTCCGTTAACTGTTTATCTCATCCCCAAAAGCAGGAGATCCCATAGGCCGTGCTTCACAGTAGGCAGGGAATGGAGATTCTGTCTGCATGCTGTCTCTACCACGGCTGTGTTCAACAGCTTGTGGCCCAGAGGCCTCTGACCCCTACCTTCAGCATCCTTCAAACTTCTGTATAGTCTCAGAGGTTTGTGGAATAAGCCGGTTATTCTCCAGATAGCTGAGCACTCAAAGACACTTAGAGTGTCTTAAGGAGAGCCACTGGCTTCTGTTTCTGCACCAAAAGATAACAAGACAGAGAAAAGTCTAGCAAACCCAGTCCTAGTCCTTAAGGAGCCCATAGGTCCATAGGAGAGAAAGAAGTGTAATATGTGAGAGCAAATGTACCAAAATGAGCAGAGAGATAGCAAAAAACAAACAAACAAACCTTGAAGCCATCAGAGGAAAGGGAAGTCATCCTGAAATAAGAGAGATTGCACTGAGATGGGAAGGGTCAGTATGAGTTCACCAAGGAGACAAAAAGTCAAGGGCAAGAGCCATCTGCTTGGGATGGGAAATGCTGAAATATAAAAGGCAGGCTGGGATGAGGGTCCTCTTTCAGAGCACCTGGTATTGCAGCCCACTTTGGGCATTTATCACCACTCCAGAACCAAAAGGGAGACCAAATGGGAAGATTAGATTTCACAAACTCCTGTTAATAACTGTCAGCTGGAGGAACTTTCCCTGCTGAGACCTTCTGGCTCCCCGGGAAGACACTGGGCTGGGGTGGGGCCACTGTGTGAGCCAGAGGAGATCGATGGGTCTAGAGGACTGATGCTCAGCTTCCTTGCGTGACCCTTTACTTGGCTCTGGCAGCTAAAGGGCTAGCAGCTGGCTGTGCCAGGCTATAGCAGATTAGCAAACGCGCAGAAACTACAAAAGAGCCCAGAAGATCGCTTTGTGAGCACAAGAAAGCCACTCCCAGCGACTCCAGAATGACTCAGGAGGATCACGAAGGAGAGGTTAGGTTGTTTAAAGACCCTGGCTGCTGCTACTGCTGAGTCGCATCGGTCGTGTCCGACTCTGTGTGACTCCACAGACAGCAGCCCACCAGGCTCCTCTGTCCCTGGGGTTCTCCAGGCAAGAACCCTGGAGTGAGGTGCCATTTCCCTGGAGTAGGGAACAAAGAGCCCTGTTTGGTTACTGCTACCATGACCCAGTTTCTTCACCTGGGCTCATGAGGGGATCCAATTAACATGGAGACCGGCAGGGCTGCTAGGGGTTCCAGCATGGTAATCCTTTAAGAAGGGTATAGGACCACAGATTGTTTTGAAGGACTCAATTTCCACTCTTTTCATTCGTGTTCTTCCATAAAATTGGCGTGCCTCAGAGGGCATCTGCAACCCTGGTTTTCTTTTCCTATCTCTTTCGAAACTGCCCTCTTGCCATTTTACAGGAAAAAAAATTTTACCTCTCCCTTTTCCCTAATCCTGTTAAATGATGCATTCATTGCTCCAGTGTATAAAATCCTCTGGGACTTCAAAGGGACAATCCCACAATTATTTTAATCCAAGGAGCCATAAACACCTCCCCATTTTTTTCATCTCCCGAAGAGACAAATTCCCAATAAAATTTCACTTCTTAAGAAGTGAAATAATGCTAATTTCACTTCTTAAGAAGTGAAATAATGCTGACTAATTATAAAGAGTTGTAATATCTGTTGTTTTGATAAATGCTACTACTAGTAACAGCACTACTTTTTAAACAATTAGAACCTTCTGTCATTGGAAATATTTTAAAATGAAAAATAAAACAAAATAAAATGAATGTCAATTCATGTATTTTTTTTCTGACAGAAAAGTATGTATAACAGAGCATCAATAAAATACTTTGTTACCAAATTATATTAAGACAAGGTTGGGACTTCCCTGGTGGTCCAGTGATGCAGGGGCCCAAGTTTGACAACTAAAAGATCCACAGTCTGCTACTAAGACCTGGTGCAACTACATAAATAAATAATACATTTAAAAATTAATTTCATTTATTTTTGTGCTTGGTCTTCATTGCTATGTGGGCATAAATAATCATATTTTTTTTAAGGAAAAAAAAAAAAGAGGGATCAAAATATGATTTCAGGACTTCTCTGATGGTGCAGTGGATAGGACTCTGCCTCCCACACAGGTTTGATCCCTGGTTGGGGAAGATTCCACATGCCACATTGCAACTAAGCCCTTAAGTCACAACTCTTTAAGCTTACAATGATAAATGTTAGATGTCAAGTTTAAAATGTATATAGAGAGGGCTTCCCTGGTGGCTCAGTAGTAAAGAATCTGCCTGCCAAACAGGAGACTCAGGTTCGTTCCTGGGGTGGGAAGACGCCCTGGAAAAGGAAATGGCAACCCACTCCAGTATTCTTGCCTGGAAAATCCCATGGACAGAGGAGACTGGCGGGCTACAGGCAGTTGAGTCACAAAATGCAGGCACGACTAAGAGACTGAAAAAGAAAAAAATATATTAAGAGATACGGTTTTTCAAACCTCCTTCAGAAAGATACAGGAGCAAAAACATTTGAGGATTTTGGCTCTAGGCTATAGACATTTTCAGAGTGGTAACCTAGAAGGGCTGTGACTCAGCACCATTCCAAGACTCATTGGGCGGGGCCAGACCAATCTTCAGCTTTCTCCTCAGACCCTTTCACCCCAGCTCCCAGCAACCAATACCAATGACTCACTTTGAAGTCACACAGACTCAGGCGTTTGCAGACTCAGTCACGTACATGAATACCCAGGTACCCTTGGGCAAGGTATTTAACTTTTCTGTGCATCAGCTCTCTTCTAATTTGTAAAATGAGAAAAATATTTACTGCTTCTTCCATTTCTACTACTTTTTCTACTACTACCACTACTTTTAAACGTACTCATTTAACAGGGAAAAAAAAGGAATGAGAAACAGAGGTCAAGCCAGATGTCAAAGGTCATCTGATTGGTCAGCTACAAAGAACTGAAACCCTGGGAAGCCAGGATATGGCCCACCCACCTCTAATTTCCAGCAGTGACTCAGAGCTTACTAGAGAACCTGGAGCAAAGGTTCCTAACACCTTTTCCTGACACAAACATTGAGAACAATCCATTCTTTCACAGGTTTCGGCTAAGCATTGTCCAGAAGCATCCATAGCCACAATAGGGAGCCAAAGCTTATACACAAAGTTCTCTTGTCTCCTTGTCCTACGGCTCGACCCCCTAATCACAAAACAGACGTAGGTACTTGCTAAAACCTCCTATCACTTCTCATTTGTCCATTAAATGCTGGAAATCTTAGATTTTAAGAGTCTAATAACTAGGAGGGACTTTAGAAATCAGACAGTCCTTGCTTTGTGGCCCAAACCCTTCCCACCAGTCATTCTGCACTAGGGTTTCAAAGACCCACTTCCATCTCTCTCTAGTTGGATCTCCTTGATGCTGGCTGGCCTTAATACCCTGAAACAAAGACAGGTGATTGGAGTTACTGGGTAATGAGAGGGGAGCACTTTTGACTCTATTGACCAGTGATTCTCAAACTTTTAAAGCTCATAATGCTTCTTGATTAAAAATTAATAATAATAAATACTGATATAGTCCTTTAATGTGAATTGAAACAGTGTTTGGGATTTACATATGTGTTTTGAATTTATACTGATCTGTGTCCTTGGGAAGATTCAGGATGCTGCAGGGAATCATTCCACCTCTTTACCCACCCGACATGTGTCTAGACCCCACATTCTGACACTGACACACACTTCTTGGCTCCATGTGGGGTACATGCAACTGACCAACAAACATGAATTGAAAGAGGTGTGAGCACATGTATGTGGGAGCATGGCGATGGGATGGAGGGGGGGTTGCCAAGAGGGAAGAACGATGAGTTATATATAAGCAGAGGAGAACAGTAGGGGTGGGGCCAGAAGGAACAATTTATGAAAATACCACTGTTCTTCCCAACTCATTAAATAAAAGTAACAGACAGGTCAGAGATTTAAGACTCAGAAGGTGGGAAGGGCCCAATTGCACAATTTTGTAAAGGATTTCTATTTTGAAACTTTATGGTGCTCTTTTGTCGGTTCCTCCTGTTCTTATAGTCTGTTTACTGTTCTAAACTGTCCTGATCTCTCTTTAATTCTTGCCAGTCCCTCTTTCCCCTCTGTTAGAGTAATTACACTGCAGCCCTGCCAAATTCACACAGATTAAGATTAGAGGGGCTTCATTTATCATACAATCCAGTTTTTTTAAATTTTGACTTTGATGACACAGTTAAGAAGTACATTTTACGCCATGATCTAGTACCTCTAGTATACACAATTATAGTGTCAGTCGCTCAGTCGTATCTGACTCTTTCCAACCCTGTGGAGAGTAGCCCACCAGGTTCCTCTGTCCATGGGATTCTCCAGACAAGAATACTGGAGTGGGTTGCCATGCCCTCCTCCAGGGGATCTTCCTGACCAGGGAGCGAACCCAGGTCTCCTGCATTGCAGGCAGATTCTTTACTGTCTGAGCCACCCAGGAACCCTCTAGTATATATACAATATAACCAAAACCATGTTTTATGAAACAATCCTTATTTTACCCAAATCATTACACTCTGGTTTCAATTTTATTGCCAGTCACTACCCACCAAATTGATAAAATAATTTACTAATGAATTACAACTCACATTTTGAAATACAGACTCATTTTACAGATGAACAAACCGAAACAAAAGGAAAACCCAAATCACCACTCCCATCACAACCAAAGTTAGAACTCACAACTCTTTTCTTGCAGGAAGCTAGCTAGATGTGACTATGAACAAAAGGTTTGATTGGAATGGGAGAATTCTTAAAGTTTGCTATTTTGGTGCATGAAAGTCTTGTCCGTTTTTGTGTGGGCTTTCTGCCATTCTCAATTATTCAGTGCCAGATTGAAGAGACCTAGTAAAAGGAGAAACTTTGATTAATTGGGAATGCAAAATGAATTTTGTTTCTTTTTTCCTTCCTTCCTTTCCTGTTAATGCACAGAACCTCTACTGCGGATCTCTGCTGGTAACTGAGGTAGAAACTGTTACCTCATCAAGCAGAGCAGGGTAGAGGGTAGGGGTAGGGAGAGAAGTGAGGTGGAGAATGAGGACAAAGATGAATGGAATTTCCTCTTCCCCTCTCTCCCTCCCCCCCTTTCTCTCCCTTCCCCCCTTCCTTCCTTTCATGAGCGAAGTGTTCTCAAATGCCTATCATATACCAGATCTTCCACTACTTTGTACAAATGGAGTGAAAAAAAATCTATTGAGAAACAAATGCTCTGGCAAGGCAATCAACTTGTAATCAATGACTGAGAGTGTTACACAGAGGTGAAGACAGTGTAAAAAGGAAGTTTGAGCCCCTAACCTATAGTATTTGGAGAGGTGTTTTTTTTTTGGAAAATTTGGAAAGATTTCCCTGAGGAGTGGTGGCTGAGCTGACTCTAACCAAATGAAAAAGTGAGGGAGGCAGCCTCAGGCAGAAATCCTGCCAGAGCCTGTGACAGTCTTGCTGTTTTCTTGCATTAACACATCGGATTCCTAATTTCAGGGAAATCTGACAAATTGCATTGATATTCAACTTCCATCTCTGGATAATACTTGGAACTGAAGAGAGAAAGATATCTACCCCCTCCTCCCTACTCTATTCCGCACCCCTCCCCCACAAACCAGTTCTGTGTTGGGCAGGGAAAAGATACAGCATGCACACCTATCTTGCTCATTCCCTGAATTTTGAAATTGGTTACAATGGAAGCACATTGTTTTTACACTTTCTGAAATTAAGGAACTCAGAAATCCAGCAAGAATATCTATTGAATATACAACTGTTGTCATTACTTGGGGATAATTTATAAAAACAAAAACACCCCCCCCCCCAACACAATAGCCTTGCTTAAGAGGCACTTACAGTAGTGTTGGAGAGCCAGCCCTCCACACCCACCCCATTCCTACCCCGCGCCCCACAACATCTCCCACAGAGATCGGAGAGATAGGGTCATTTGTTTGGATAAGACCCTGGCACTAGAGCTCAGCATCTGGCCTCAGGCAAGAAAACAAAACAGGAAAGTCAGGGAAAAGCTTCGAAGCTAAGACTAGACCCTTGAAGTATCAAGCTTCCAACCCAGCAGATCCTGGAAAGAGAACTCTTAAAAACAGAAATAAACAAAATTGGGGGGAATTCCCTGGCAGTACAGTAGTTAGGACTCGACACTCTTACTGCTGAGGGCCCAGGTTCAACCCTGGGTTGGGGTACCACGATCCTGTAAACCACCCTGCACAGCAACACACACCCACAAACACATCTTGGCTCAAGATCGAATTTGAAACTAAGCAACTTAGCACATTCTTGGTGATTCTTATGTTGGAAATAATTATATTTTGCTCTAAAACTGATCGAGATGATGTTAGAAAAGCTAAATGAAAAATCCTGACAATTTGGTGACTTCACCAACATTCTCTCTTCCCAATGGATCAGCAAATTCATTAAGGTTGTTCCTGTTTCAGATGGCCACTATCATCTACTAAAATTATCTGAGGTCATTCTAGTTTAATTCAACCATTATTTCTTAGCAATAACAGATTTGATATTCCAAAAGAAGGTGTGAATTATGCAAATTGTTTAATTCTGAGGCCTCTTAAATTACTACAAGATGGCAGTTTTCAAGACTTTGAATAAATGGGCCTTCATTTAATGCGTACTATCACCAAGAATTTTAAAAACTTATATTCTTGTGGACTTAAAAAATATTCACAACCTAAAAGTGGAGAAAAGCAAAGGAGAAAAGGAAAGATATAAGCATCTGAATGCAGAGTTCCAAAGAATAGCAAGGAGAGATAAGAAAGCCTTCCTCAGTGATCAATGCAAAGAAATAGAGGAAAACAACAGAATGGGAAAGACTAGCGATCTCTTCAAGAAAATTAGAGATACCAAAGGAACATTTCAGGCAAAGATGGGCTCGATAAAGGACAGAAATGGTATGAACCTCACAGAAGCAGAAGATATTAAGAAGAGGTGGCAAGAATACACAGAAGAACTGTTTAAAAAAGATCTTCACAACCAAGATAATCATGATGGTGTGATCACTCACCTAGAGCCAGACATCCTGAATGGGAAGTCAAGTGGGCCTTAGAAAGCATCACTATGAACAAAGCTAGTGGAGGTGATGGAATTCCAGTTGAACTATTTCAAATCCTGAAAGATGATGCTATGAAAGTGCTGCACTCAATATGCCAGCAAATTTGGAAAACTCAGCAGTGGCCACAGGACTGGAAAAAGTCAGTTTTCATTCCAATCCCAAAGAAAGGCAATGCCAAAGAATGCTCAAACTACCGCACAATTGCACTCATCTCACAAGCTAGTAAAGTAATGCTCAAAATTCTCCAAGCCAGGCTTCAGGAATATGTGAACCATGAACTTCCAGATGTTCAAGCTGGTTTTAGAAAAGACAGAGGAATGAGAGATCAAATTGCCAACATCCACTGGATCCTGGAAAAAGCTAGAGAGTTCCAGAAAAACATCTATTTCTGCTTTATTGACTATGCCAAAGCCTTTGACTGTGTGGATCACAATAAAGTGTGGAAAGTTCTGAAAGAGATGGGAATACCAGACCACCTGACCTGCCTCTTGAGAAACCTATATGCAGGACAGGAAGCAACAGTTAGAACTGGACATGGAACAACAGACTGGTTCCAAATAGGAAAGGAGTACATCAAGGCTGTATATTGTCACCCTGCTTATATAACTTATATGCAGAGTACATCATGAGAAACACTGGGCTGGAAGAAGCACAAGCTGGAATCAAGATTGCCAGGAGAAATATCAATAACCTCAGATATGCAGATGACACCACCCTTATGGCAGAAAGTGAAGAGGAACTAAAAAGACTCTTGAGGAAAGTGAAAGAGGAGAGTGAAAAAGTTGGCTTAAAGCTCAACATTCAGAAAACGAAGATCATGGCATCTGGTCCCATCACTTCATGGGAAATAGATGGGGAAACAGTGGAAACAGTGGCTGACTTTATTTTTTGGGGTTCCAAAATCACTGCAGATGGTGATTGCACCCATGAAATTAAAAGACGCTTACTCCTTGGAAGGAAAGTTATGACCAACCTAGATAGCATATTAAAAAGCAGAGACATTACTTTGTCCACAAAGGTATGTCCAGTCAAGGCTATGGTTTTTCCAGTGGTCATGTATGGATGTGAGAGTTGGACTTTGAAGAAAGCTGAGCACCGAAGAATTGATGCTTTTGAACTGTGGTGTTGGAGAAGACTCTTGAGAGTCCCTTGGACTGCAAGGAGATCCAACCAGTCCATTCTAAAGGAGATCAGTCCTGGGTGTTCACTGGAAGGACTGATGTTGAAGCTGAAACTCCAATACTTTAGCTACATCATGCGAAGTGTTGACTCATTGGAAAAGACTCTGATGCTGGGAGGAATTGGGGGCAGGAGGATAAGGGGTCGACAGAGGATGAGATGGCTGGATGGCATCACTGACTCGATGGACCTGAGTTTGAGTGAATGCCAGGAGTTGATGATGGACAGGGAGGCCTGGTATGCTGCAATTCATGGGGTCACAAAGAGTCGGACACGACTGAAAGACTGAACTGAACTGAACTGAAAAGTGGAGAATTAGGTTTCACTCAGTGGGAATTTTTAGGACTTAAGCCCGGAGGCAGCATCTCAAGTAATCCTGAGAAACCAGCTCTGAGGAGCCAAGAGGAGGAGCCAGGGGCTCTATAGAAGTCTTGGAATGAAGAGCAGGTAGTCAGAATATCAAAAAATGATTGTTAAGTAAAGAAAACCAGACAATCCAAGTTAAGGAATTTAGTGCTTTTCTTTGTATGGAAAGATGTAAGAATCTGGGCTCACTGAAATTATTCTTTTGATATGCTATCTGGGGTCAGTATCTTATATTTTGACATCACACTTACCCTAGGGAGTGACTGCAGGGAGTGGCTGCAGACTGATGGCTGATAGGTGGCGGGTATTTTCTTTTCTGAGTTTCCTTAGACTCAGGGGCTCAGTTTGGTGGGTTGCAATCTCTGATGACTGTGAAATCCTTTGTTTACTGATATGGCAGGAAATATTCCATTTCTCACCCTCTCATATATTTATAAAACAATCCTAAAAAAATTAGCTATTTCAGGAGACTCAGAAGTTATGCAGGCAGTGGGAAAACCAGGACTTGAAATCCAAACATGCCTCCCTTAAGAATCCACGATCTTTCCATCCTATCATACTGCCTTCTCAACTGAACCAAAGGAGACTCTAACTTAATTAATTCACCAAAAGCTAAAAGCATCATTCTCAAGGCAGAATACCCAGAAAATCTCTCTTCCCCTTAATTTCTCCTTCCCTCCCTTTCAGCATCCCTTCCTCCCTCATACTTCAGACGCCCCACTCTCTTCCCTTTCTTAGCTCCCTTCCTATCAAATCTTAGACAATGCCAGACACTCAAGCAACAGAATTTTTACTACTCTTCAGGGCACTACACTGAGGCTCCAAGGAGACCTGAGAATTCCCCTCTCTATTTCAAATAAGCCTAATAGAAATTGTCAATTTTTTTTTAGGTCACTCACATTTCTTTGTTTTTGTCTGAAGTCCCATCAACTCAATGTAGGAGGTCTGGTTGTCTTCTATGATATGGAATTAATTAAAAATGAAATTTGTCTGTCAGGCTAAAATCTTTCCACCTGAGAGCTATTTAGCATTGAAAATATTAGGGCTTTACAATTTAATCCCCAGTAACAAAGCAAAGTCAATTGTGCCTTAGGAAGCATCACCACAAAGCTAGTGGAGGTGATGGAATTCCAGTTGAGCTATTTCAAATCCTAAGATGATGCTGTGAAAGTGCTGCACTCAATATACCAGCAAATTTGGAAAACTCAGCCACAGGACTGGAAAAGGTCAGTTTTCATTCCAATCCCAAAGAAAGGCAATGCCAAAGAATGCTTAACTTCCAGCTGTTCAAGCTGGATTGAGAAAAGGCAGAGGAACCAGAGATCAAATTGCCAGCATCTGTTGGATCACTGAAAAGGCAAGAGAGTTCCAGAAAAACAACAACTTCTGCTTTATTGACTACACCAAAGCCTTTGACTGTGTGGATCACAACAAACTGTGGGAAATTCTGAAAGAGATGGGAATACCAGACCATTTGACCTGCCTCCTGAGAAATCTGTATGCAGGTCAAGAAGCAACTGTTAGAACTGTACATGGTACAACCGACTGGTTCCAAACTGGGAAAGGAGTACGTCAAGGCTATATATTGTCACCTTGCTTATTTATGCAGAGTACATCATGAGAAATGCTGGACTGGATGAAGCACAAGCTGGAATCAAGATTTCTAGAAGAAATATCAATAACCTCAGATATGCAGATGACACCACCCTTATGGCAGAAAGTGAAGAAGAACTGAAGAGCTTCTTGATGAAAGTAAAAGAGGAGAGCAAAAAAGTTGGCTTAAAACTCAACATCCAGAAAACTAAGATCGTGGCATCCAGCCCCATCACTTCATGACAAATAGAAAGGGAAATAATGGAAACAGTGACAGACTTTTTTTTTTTGGGGGGGGGGGGCGCTCCAAATCACTGCAGATGGTGACTGAAGCCATGAAATTAAAAGACACTTGCTCCTTGGAAGAAAAGTTATGACCAACGTATTTTACCCACAAAGATCTATCCAGTCAAAGCTATGGTTTTTCCAATAGTCATGTGTGGATGTGACAGTTGGACTATAAAGAAAGCTTAGCACCAAAAGATTGATGCTTTTGAACTGTGGTGTTGGAGAAGACTATCGAGAGTCCTTTGGACTGCAAGGAGATCCAACCAATCCATCCTAAAGGAAATCAGTCCTGAATATTCATTGGAAGGACTGATGCTAAAGCTGAAACTCTAATACTTTGGCCACCTGATGTGAAGAAGAACTGACTCATTTGAAAAGACCCTGATGCTGGAAAAGATTGAAGGCGGAAGGAGAAGGGGATGACAGATGAGATGGTTGGATGGCATCACCGACTCGCTGGACATAAGTTTGAGTAAGCTCTGGGAGTTGGTGATGGACAGGGAAGCCTGGCATGCTGCAGTCCATGGGGTCACAAAGAGTCGGACACGACTGAGTGACTGAACTGAACTGAACAAAGTCTTACCCTGATGGGATCAACTCCTTCAGTAGACATTTAAGCAACAGTGGCTTTGTGTTGCAGAAGGGTTCAGGTTGAGGAATTAAAATCCCATGGACAGAGGAGCCTGGTGGGCTACAGTCCATGAGGTCGCAAAGAGTTGGAAAGGACTTACCGACTAAACAACAACATCTAGGTCCACAAGGTTAACATTATGGGCAGAGAGACGTCATTCAAATTCTGACTCTGTCACTTGTTATGGACTATTGACCAAATTATTGAACTTTTCTGTGTGGTTTTCTCACCTGTAAATAACAGTAACTATCTCATAGGATTGCCAACTGAACGCAATGAGATAACACATGTGAAATACAAGATATATAATAATGTTCAACGAATGCTGTCTTGCATTTTTCTTTAAAGGATCATAATTGAAGCTTGGCTTTTCATTATGACACAGGTACATCTCCTCCTCCCTCATCTGCTTATCAATTCTTTCCTTTTTTTTTTTAACCCTCTGAATTAAGTGGATGTCCTAGATTGATGTTGAAAAGTGCTTAAACAAAAGCAGAAAGTTCCAGTCTTTCCACCCTGAGTGAGGACTATGGCTGGCCATAGCAGAGAGGGCATTTGGGCTGCTGGCACAGAGAGGAGGAAGAGGAAAGGAACAAATAAAGGCCCTGTTCTCAGCAAAGTGTAGTTAAAGTCGCTGTGTCGTGTCCGACTCCTTGTGACCCCATGGACTATACAGTCCATGGAATTCTCCAGGCCAGATGAGGAGCCAGGAGTCATGCTTGGAAAAGAGAGGCTCACCAAAACCGAATTGGGCTAAGAGAAAATGCTGAATATGTAAGTGCTAGAAGGGAAGTTCTTTCTTTACTGCGTGTGATGCAGAGATTCGTTGTGGGTCAGGGAAGATTTTTGTGATGCTCTGCCATCACCCTCACCTGTTCCTTTTACCCCCATGCTATCCCTCCCCACCCTAGCCACCACAGTAATTGCCCTAAAGCACTACTTTATTTTCGTCTCTCCTCAACTAAACATCTGTGACACCTACAGGATTAAGTATAGACTTCTTCCTTTTTTTTTTTTAATATAGACTTCGAATCTCCAATATTAATCCAACTTACCACCATGGCTCCCTGACACGTACCAGATTGCTGACTCCTTGTCCTCTGAACTTATTCTGAGCTCTGCTTCCTCTGCATCTTTCTTTATTCTTTCTTCTTTACTCAAGAATGTCCTCTTGTTATTTCCTATCTCAGGGCTGCTTCTCCCTTTGAAACTTCCCCTAAAGTGAAGTGAAAGTCGCTCAGTCATGCCCGACCCTTTGCAACCCCATGGACTATCAGTCCCTGGAATTCACCAGGCCAGAGTACTGGAGTAGGTAGCTGTTCCCTTCTCCAGGGGATCTTCACAACCCAGGGATCGAACCCAGGTCTCCTGCATTGCAGGTGGATTCTTTACCAGCTGAGCCACAAGGGAAGCCCAAGAATACTGGAGTGGGTCAGTCAATCAGTTCAGTCACTCAGTCGTGTCCAACTCTTTGAGACCCCATGAATTGCAGCACGCCAGGCCTCCCTGTCCATCACCAACTCCCAGAGATCACTCAAACTCTTGTCCATCGAGTCAGTGATGCCATCCAGCCATCTCATCCTCTGTCGTCCCCTTCTCCTCCTGCCCCCAATCCCTCCAGCATCAGAGTCTTTTCCAACGAGTCAACACTTTGCATGAGGTGGCCAAAGTATTGGAGTTTCAGCTTCAACATCAGTCCTTCCAGTGAACACCCAGGACTGATCTCCTTTAGAATGGACTGGTTGGATCTCCTTGCAGTCCAAGGGACTCTCAAGAGTCTTCTCCAACACCACAGTTCAAAAGCATCAATTCTTCGGTGCTCAGCTTTCTTCATAGTCCAACTCTCACATCCATACATGACCACTGGAAAAACCATAGCCTTGACTAGACGGACCTTTGAGGACAAAGTAATGTCTCTGCTTTTTAATATGCTGTCTAAGTTGGTCATAACTTTCCTTCCAAGGAGTAAGCGTCTTTTAATTTCATGGGTGCAATCACCATCTGCAGTGATTTTGGAACGCCAAAATATGAAGTCTGACACTGTTTCCACTGTTTCCCCATCTATTTCCCATGAAGTGATGGGACCAGATGCCATGATCTTCGTTTTCTGAATGTTGAGCTTTAAGCCAACTTTTTCACTCTCCTCTTTCACTCTCATCAAGGGGCTTTTTAGTTCCTCTTCACTTTCTGCCATAGGGTGGTGTCATCTGCATATCTGAGGTTATTGATATTTCTCCTGGCAATCTTGATTCCAGCTTGTGCTTCTTTCAGGCCAGCGTTTCTCATGATGTACTCTGCATAGAAGTTAAATAAGCAGGGTGACAATATACAGCCTTGACGTACTCCTTTTTCTATTTGGAACCAGTCTGTTGTTCCATGTCCAGTTCTAACTGTTGCTTCCTGTCCTGCATACAAGTTTCTCAAGAGGCAGGTCAGGTGGTCTGGTATTCCCATCTCTTTCAGAACTTTCCACACTTTATTGTGATCCACATGGTCAAAGGCTTTGGCATAATCAATAAAGCAGAAACAGATGTTTTTCTGGAACTCTCTTGCTTTTTCCATGATCCAGCAGATGTTGGCAATTTGATTTCTCATTCCTCTGCCTTTTCTAAAACCAGCTTGAACATATTGCTAAAGCCTGGCTTGGAGAATTTTGAGCATTACTTTACTAGCGTGTGAGATGAGTGCAATTTGCGGTAGTTTGAGCATTCTTTGGCATTGCCTTTCTTTGGGATTGGAATGAAAACTGACCTTTTCCAGTCCTATGGCCACTGCTGAGTTTTCCAAATTTGCTGGCATATTGAGTGCAGCACTTTCACAGCATCATCTTTCAGGATTTGAAAGAGCTCAACTGGAATTCCATCACCTCCACTAGCTTTGTTTGTAGTGATGCTTCCTAAGACCCACTTGACTTCACATTCCAGGATGTCTGGCTCTAGGTGAGTGATCATACCATCATGATTATCTGGGTTGTGAAGATCTTTTTTTTACAGTTCTTCTTTGTATTCTTGCCACCTCTTCTTAATATCTTCTGCTTCTGTGAGGTTCATACCATTTCTGTCCTTTATCTAGCCCATCTTTACATGAAATGTTCCCTTGGTATCTCTTATTTTCTTGAAGAGATCTCTAGTCTTTCCCATTCTGTTGTTTTCCTCTATTTCTTTGCATTGATCACTGAGGAAGGCTTTCTTATCTGTCCTTGCTATTCTTTGGAGCTCTGCATTCAAATGGGAATATCTTTTTTTTGGCGGCGGGGAATACCTTTCCTTTTCTCCTTTCTTTTCACTTCTCTTCTTCTCACAGCTATTTGTAAGGCCTCCCCAGACAGCCATTTTGCTTTTTTGCATTTCTTTTCCATGGGGATGTCATCCTTTTGAAACTTACTACTAGTCTTTTTTTTGATGGACTTCCCTGGTAGCTCAGACGGTAAAGCGTCTGCCTACAATGCGGGAGACCCAGGTTCGAACCCTGGGTCAGGAAGATCCCCTGGAGAAGGAAACGGCAACCCACTCCAGTATTCACACCTGGAAAATCCCATGGACCAAGAAGCCTGGTGGGCTACAATCCATGGGGTCACAAAGAGTCAGATACGACTGAGCGACTTCTGTGTTCTGTGTGTGTGTTCATGGGGATGGTCTTGATCCCTGTCTCCTGTACAATGTCACGAACCTCATTCCATAGTTCATCAGGCACTCTATCTATCAGATCTAGCCCCTTAAATCTATTTCTCACTTCCACTGTATAATCATAAGGGATTTGATTTAGGTCATACCTGCATGGTCTAGTGGTTTTCCCCACTTTCTTCAATTTAAGTCTGAATTTGGCAATAAGGTGTTCATGATCTGAGCCATAGTCAGCCCCAGTCTTGTTTTCACTGACTGTATAGAGCTTCTCCATCTTTGGCTGCAAAGAATATAATCAATCTGATTTCAGTGGTGTCCATGTGTAGAGTCTTCTCTTGTGTTGTTGGAAGAGGGTGTTTGCTATGACCAGTGCGTTCTCTTGGCAAAACTCTATTAGCTTTTGCCCTGCTTCATTCCATATTCCAAGGCCAAATTTGCCTGTTATTCCAGGTGTTTCTTGACTTTCTACTTTTGCATTCCAGTCCCTTATAATGAAAAGGACATCTTTTTTGGGTGTTAGTTCTAAAAGGTCTTGTAGGTCTTCATAGAACCGTTCAATTTCAGCTTCTTCAGCGTTACTGGTTGGGGCATAGACTTGGATTACTGTGATATTAAATGGTTTGCCTTGGAAACGAACAGAGATCATTCTGTCATTTTTGAGATTGCATCCAAGTACTGCATTTAGGACTCTTGTTGACCATGATGGCTACTCCATTTCTTCTGAGGGATTCCTGCCCACAGTAGTAGATGTAATGGTCATCTGAGTTAAATTCACCCATTCCAGTCCATTTTAGGTCACTGACTCCTAGAATGTCGACGTTCACTCTTGCCATCTCCTGTTTGACTATTTCCAATTTGCCTTGATTCATGGACCTGACATTCCAGGTCCCTATGCAATATTGCTCTTTACAGCATCGGACCTTGCTTCTATCACCAGTCACATCTACACTGGGTATTGTTTTTGCTTTGGCTCCGTCCCTTCATTCTTTCTGGAGTTATTTCTCCACTGATCTCCAGTAGCATATTAGGCACCTACTGACCTGGGGAGTTCCTCTTTCAGTATCCTATCATTTTGCCTTTTCATACTGTTCATGAGGTTCTCAAGGCAAGAATACTGAAGTGGTTTGCCATTCCCTTCTCCAGTGGACCACATTCTGTCAGACCTCTCCACCATGACCCGCCCATCTTGGGTGGCCCCACACGGCATGGCTTAGTTTCATTGAGTTAGACAAGGCTGTGGAGTGGGTAGCCTATCCCTTCTCCAGCAGATCTTCCCAACCCAGGAATTGAACCAGGGTCTCCTGCATTGCAGGCAGATTCTTTACCAACTGAGCATGAGGGACTTCCTGTAATCCTGTCCTATTTCCTCCACATTCCCTCATTTGAAATTTATCATTTGCTGCCTGAGGTTAAGGTTCTTTATAATTTTTTTTTTCCATTTTTTAGATTGTTAACTCCTTAAGGGTAGGTGCAATGTTTTACTCTGGATGGTATTCTCTGCCAGCACTTAATATGTACTTTAGAAAAGATTGTTGAAATAACACATGCTGGAGAAGGTGTGGAAAAAAGTGAACTCTCTTACACTGTTGGTCAGAATGTAAGTTGGTGCCACCACTACAGAGAACAGTATGGAGGTTCCTTAAAAGCTAAAAATAGAGTTCCCATATGATCCAGTAATCTCACTCCTGGGCATATATCTGGACAAAACTATAATTAAAAATGAACCACTATGAACACGAACCACTATGTTCATAGCAGCACTATTCACAACAGTCAAAACATGGAAGAACCTAAATGTCATTGACAGATGAGTGGATAAAAAGATGGGGTACATATACAAAATGGAACATTACTCAGCCACAAAAAAGAAGGAAATAATGCCATTTGCAGTAACATGGATGGACCTAGACGTTATCATAGTAAGTGAAGTAAGGAAAACAAATACCATATGATATCATGTGGAATCTAAAAGATAGCACAAATGAACTTATCTATGAAACATAAAGAGACTCATAGACATAGAGAACAGACTTGTGGTGGCCAAGTGTGTGGGGGGATGGAGCAGGAATTGGGATTAGCAGATTCAAACTATTATATTAATATATATGATGGAGAAACTATGTCCTACTATATAGCACAGAGAACTCTGGTCTGTGATAGGTCTGCGATTGAAAGTGAGCAGGCACAGAGGCCTTTCTGTCTCCCATTTCTTGCAGGCAAGACCCCAGCCTCCACAATCTTCCCTGAGTTGCAAAGGGCAGATTCAAACAGTTGCTAATCAAGTTATTGTTGTTGTTTCGTCCCTAAGTTGTAACTGACTCTTTTGCTAAGCCATGGACTGTAGCCTGCCAGGCTCCTCTGTCCACGGGATTTCCCAGACAAGAATACTTGAGTGGGTTGCCATTTACTTCTCAGGGTATCTTCCTGAGCCAGGGATTGAATCCATGTCTCCTTCATTGGTGGGTGGATTCTTTACCACTTAGCCATCTGGAAACCCAACATCAACTGTACTTCAATTTTTTAAGAAAGAAATGATTATTGAATGGAGTCAAAACTGAATAACCTTTCTTTCCCCACAAGACCTTATTAATATTTATTCTCCAAACAATACGCAAACAAAATTGATTAAAAAGCAGAAAACTGAGGTTTGAAGAATGAAAACTCCCAGAGAGGGCTTCAGGGTGGGAGTGGAACAGAAGCCAATCTGGTGGTAATTCTGCTCGTCATTCTCCTGTCTGTTTAGTCTCTCTTATCTCAAGGCTATGGTGACAGCCTGGAATGAATTGAATCCTGAATAGCAACTGCAGGTCTGCAGGCCTGGGATGAAGTACCATGTCTCTTTAACTCTTTCTTCGGAGAGAATTCTAAAAAGGTGGGAAAAGAGAGAAAAAGGAAATTTAGTCCACAGAGAAATTAACTGCAATGCCAAGACCACACACAGCTTTAAAATTCAATGCTTTCTTTCTCTGAAGATACCCAGGTCGGTTTGTCTCTGCTGTTTTTCATCATATAAATTACTTTGCTTGAAGGGCAAGTGGGAGTAAATATAGCAGCAGTATCTCTGATGTAACATTTACTGACCTGGCTTTGACATGTCCTTGACATTGTCCTTTAGAAAAGAAAGAGAAAAAGAGAAACTGTCTCTGCTACTGTGTGTAAGAGAAACTCCCATTCTCAGCCATCATCCGAGTATGGGAGACTGATAAATATAAAGAATAAAAATGAAAAAGTGAAAGATGCTGGTAATTTGTCAGCTTTCCTGTGTTTGACTGTCCCTGGCAGGTGGGCCAGTGCCAGAGACAGTCAATCAGCAGTATTAACCAAGGTGGGGGTAGCCAGATGCTCATGCTGGAAAGTTCAAGGCACAGTTCAAGTTCCCATTCTGAACCTGCATTTTAAAAACATCCTGCCCAAAAGTTTTGTAGGTTACCGAGTCCCATTTTCCCCTTACTCTTTCCAGTCTCTCTCTTTTTTTTCCTTAAAGCAAGGACTTAAGGATATCAATGATGAAACTTTACTTTTTATAGAGCTGGAATACACATCTAAAAGAGAATTGTGGGACTTCCCTGATGGCTCAGTGGTAAAGAATCCTCCTGCCAATGCAGGAGACTCGGGTTCAATCCCTCTGAGAAGATCCCACATGCCTCAGACCAACTAAGCCCAATAGCCACAACTATTGAGCCTGTACCCTAGAGCCTGCTGCTGCTGCTGCTGCTAAGTCACTTCAGTCGTGTCCGACTCTGTGCGACCCCATAGATGGCAGCCCACCAGGCTCCCCCGTCCCTGGGATTCTCCAGGCAAGAACACTGGAGTGGGTTGCCATTTCCTCCTCCAATGCATGAAAGTGAAAAGTGAAAGGGAAGTCGCACCCTAGAGCCTAGGAGCCGCAATTACTGAAGCCTGAGCACTCTAGGGCCCATGTTCCACAAGAGAAGCCACTGCAATGAGAACCTGAGCAGCACAACTAGAGATTAGCTCCTGATTGCCGCCACTAGAGAAAGGCCTGTGCAGGAATGAAGGCCTAGTAGAGCACCCCCACTCCAAAAAAAAGTAAATAATTGTGGCTCTCTGAGGAGAGGACTGGATAAGTGGGTGAGTAAGTTCAGGGTTGGGGGTGGGGAGGAGGGCAGAGGGGAGAACAGCCCAGAAGTCTTTTCTCTATGCTTTCTGATTACTTTACAATGAGAATATTTAGTGAATTACATTTTCTTTTTTTTTTTATTCAGGCCACAAAGCCTGTGGGATCTTAGTTCCCCCAGCTGGGATCAAAGAGCCCCCGGCCTTGTTCTTAAACACTGAACCGTCAGATAAGTTCCCCATGTGCAATTTAAGTAGGGAAAAGGACAGAAAGGATGGATTGGGAAACAGTTCACCTGTGATTTATACATGAAACTTCATTTGGACATATTATGAACTCTCAGTTAACCCCAATAAAATATGCTTGGTAGATTAACTGGGATTATCTTACTGCCAATGTCCAGCATATAGTTTCAACTCCTTTTGTTTTTTAATTTTGCACCTCAATGTAAAATTTAAATTATGTACCACATGAAAATATGTTATTTGTAATAAATACATATGTATACATGCTTCTGTCTATCCATTTATGTTTATTAATTACTTTTTTTTTTTTTTTTAATATTTATTTGGTTGCGTTGGGTCTTACTGCGGCACATACGGTCTCTTGTGGTGGACAGGCTTAGTTTCGAGACATGTGGGATCTTGGCAACCAGGGATTGAATCCATGTCCTCAGCATTGGAAGACAGAATTTTTAACCACTGAACTGTCACTGACTCCAAACTCCCTCTGCTCACTGCAGGACTGGCCAATGAATGAGAGAGGAGGTGTTGAGGCAAGGTATTTGACTTTATTCAGAAAGCTGGCTGACCAAGAAAATGGCAGACTAACTCAAAATAACCATCTTATCTGGAGCTGGATGTCAGGTTCTTTTTATAGATCGAAGATGGTTGGGGGAGGTGGCCATTAATCTTGCAAATATCTCCTAGAAGGGCAAGCCTCAGGCAGGGAATGTATTAATTTCTTCATTCTTGCCATCTAAAGGGAGGGCAGGGTTCTGAACAAAGGCAGTTTAGTTTACCAGTCAGGCAGAAGGGCAAGATTCTCTGAGACAGACCATTATGTATGATTATAACAACAAAAGCAACAAAAAGCAAGTCAAAGAAACAATTCCAACATGGAGTCAGAATTGGCTTTTCCCTGCAACAGACCACTAGGGAAGTCCCTACTTTCTTGTTTTCTTGATAAGACAGAAATAAGAGAACATTGTGATGGTACTGCTGGCAATGCACTCCCACTGCCACCCCCGTTTTAAGACCACTGGCCAAATTAACAGAGCAATGCTGTTCTAGGAGTTAATGTATACATTAATGTAAACAAAATAGCTCATGCAGTGCCTGGCATAGGCTATTTGCTCTATAAAATATAAAAATTGGGATCCTTTCTTTCTTCCCCCTTGCTCATGGGAAAGGACATGGTTGAAACAAAAGAACTTCTTTGTAAGCATCTGGCCTAGGAAAGTCAGAGCTAGGGAGGATTTGATACCAATCCCCCTCATCTTAAGACAAAAATGCTGAGGGCCAGGGAGAGTTGCTGTTTAATAAACCTTACAAATCCTCTGAGTGGCAATGCCAGGTGTCTTTTTCTTACTCCTTTTTTTTTTTTGGCTGCACCTAGCAGTTTGCAGGATCTCAGGTTCCCAGCCAGAGATTGAACCTGGGCCACAGCAATGAAAACCAGAAATCCTAACCACTAGGCCACCAGGGAACTCCCCCAAGTGTCTCTTTTCTTTCTTTCTTTTTATCTTTTCCCTGTCAAGTGTCTTAATGTAGTCTTCTAAACTTCCATGTGTACCTCTGGCTCATTTCTAAACTACATGACTGAGCGACTTTCACTTCACTAATTTTGGGGTTAACTGTCTTCTCTCTTTCCTCATCTTGGTATGGCTAAGTTTAAAACTACGATCTTACACTTTCATGTGCTGTAGGAGGAAAACTTCAGAAAAGCTAGAAATACAATAAAAGCTTTAAAAATTAATTCACGTGACTAGGCTGAAGGCATCCTGGCTTCTCCCATAGCATAGTATATATACATAGTGAGCAGCAGGTAGGGCTTATTATTATTGTCATCATCCTCATCATCCTTATCATCCTTATCAGTTTGGCTTCCCTGTAAGTGTGAATAGGTTTTCAATGATATGTTTCAAACGTCTAAGCAGCTTCTCTTGTCCTGAGAGAGACTGAGCCAGCATCCAGGTGGCTTCTAAGAACAATACCTACCCGACAACTCAGGTGGCTTGGCGTTGCTGAGCCCAGAGAAAACGTTGGGAAGATCTAGCAGAGGGAGCTCCCAGCCCCCAGCGTGATGCCTGGGGCAAGCTCCTGGAAAAGTTTACCTAATTTCCACCTAGAAAAACAGAGCTCTCCTCTGGAATTCAAACACAATTTAGAGAGGACAGAGAAATTCACAGCCTGGGGCCCAAGTCTGCCTAGTGCCAAAACAACCACAAAATTCTGCTTCACAGTTTGTGAAGCACTATGAAAGGCAGAGGGCCTGAGTCACAGGCAGGCTTTACAAAGTTCACAAAGTCTCATTTTACCAATTTAAAACAAAACTGGAAATAAGGTAAAGAGGAAGGAAAAGACACTAATAAGAGTTGAGAGCCCAGTTGTTCTAGACAGCAGGTACATTGACATTTCTTATTTCACTTTCACAACCTCCCTGGAAAGAAGATTCATTGCTATTTTTTTTTAAAAAAACTGAAGCTCATAGGCCAAGCAGCATGCCCAGGTTTACAGAGCAACCAAGTGGCAGAACCAAAAAGTGAGTCTAGGCCCTTTGACCTCTAACCTCGTGAGTGCACCTTCCTCAGCCCCACATGAAGCAACCAAATTCCAGAATGTTTTATGAGCACCCTGCTGAAGGTCATGCAGCTAATAGCAGGCAGGGCTGGCGTCTGCCTGTAATTCAGTTGTCAGGCTTCAGGTGGTTAGTCTGTGTTTAGCAAGATGTCTTGTTTGCTGATGGGAAACAAAGATGTGGTGAAAGAAAAGCTGACTTGTTTAGTTAATTTGGGTTGGAGATGTGGTTTGCAGGGAGAGGGCCCTAAACTAAAACATCACATTATGAAATTACAGATCAAATGAAGAAGTAGGAATGAAATGAAGTAAATCCAGGAGCCCATGCTGACCAGAAAACAAAACCAAATTTCTCTTCTCTGTGTTAATCAAGTTTTTTTTTTTAATTGGAGTATAATTGCTTTACAATGTTGTGTTACATTCTGCTGTACAACAGCATGAATCAGCTGTATGTATATACATACCACCTCCCTCTTGAGCCTTCCTCTCACCCCTCCCTTAATCAAGTCTTTAAAACAACTTATATTTTTGAATGAAATATTTCCATGATAAAAAAAATCAAGAGATTCAAAATATGAAAAGGTAACATGAAAAGTCACTTTTCCTCCTCCTCTGAGCCCTTCACCTGCCCGCGCCCCTCCCCCTTTCCCCACAGCTAGCCTGGCCACCAGAGAGTATTCAGAGGCCTTGACTCAACCTAAACACAGAGGATTCTAGGTGTTAGAAGAGAATGCTCATTACAGGGTATCAACTGCAGAACAATGCACAACCTAAAATTTTTGAGTTGTTTGCTTCAAAGATCTTATTAGAACTGGGCATGGAACAATAGACTGGTTCCAAATAGGAAAAGGAGTATGTCAAGGCTGTATATTGTCACCCTGCTAATTTAACTTATATGCAGAGTACATCATGAGAAATGCTGGGCTGGATGAAGCACAAGCTGGAATCAAGATTGCCGGGAGAAATATCAATAACCTCAGATATGCAGATGACACCACCCTTATGGCAGAAAATGAAGAAGAACTAGAGAGCCTCTTGATGAGAGTGAAAGAGGAGAGTGAAAAAGTTGGCTTAAAGCTCAACATTCAGAAAACTAAGATCATGGCATCCGGTCCCATCACTTAATGGCAAATACATGGGGAAACGGTGGAAACAGCGGCTGACTTTATTTTTCTGTATTCCAAAATCACTGCGGATGGTGACTGCAGTCATAAAATTAAAAGATGCTTACTCCTTGGAAGGAAAGTTATGACCAACCTAGACAGCATATTAAAAAGCAGAGACATTACCTTGTCAACAAAGGTCCATCTAGTCAAGGCCATAGTTTTCCCAATAGTCATGTTTGGATGTGAGAGTTGGACTATAAAGAAAGCTGAGCGCCAAAGAATTGATGCTTTTGAACTGTGGTGTTGCAGAAGACTCTTGAGAGTCCCTTGGACTGCAAGGAGATCCAACCAGTCCATTCTAAAGGAGATCAGTCCTGGGTGTTCATTGGAGGGACTGATGTTGAAGCTGAAACTCCAATACTTTGGCCACTTGATGCGAAGAGCTAACTCATTTGAAAAGACCTTGATGATGGAAAAGACTGAGGGCAGGAGGAGAAGGGGACAACAGAGGATGAGGTGGTTGGATGGCATCACCGACACAATGGACATGGGTTTGGGTGGACTCTGGGAGTTGGTGATGGACAGGGAGGCCTGGTGTGCTGCGGTTCATGGGGTTGCAAAGAGTCAGACACGACTGAGCAACTGAACTGAACTGAACTGAGTACTACAGCCTGGGAGACAACTTCTCAGAAAACTGAGGAACTGTTCCAAAGAGGTCAAGGGAAAGCCAGGGTATATGAGATTTTTATTGTTTTTTTTTTTTTAAGTTTATTTTTGGCTGTGTTGGGTCTTCATTGCCATGAAGGCATTATTCTAGTTGCAGCAAGCAGGGGGGCTACTGTCTAATTTCAGTGCTCAGGCTTCTCCTCAAGAAACCTTGCTGTGGAGCAAGGGCTCTAGGGCATATGGGCTTCAGCAGTTGTGGCTCCTGGGTCCTAGAGCCCAGGCTCAAGAGTTGTGACACACCGGCTTAGTTGTATATTCTCCTGCATTTGCAGGCATATTCTCTACCACTGAACTACCAGGGAAGCCCCTGTTTTTCTGTTTTGTTTTAATATTTATTTGGCTGCACCAGGTCTTAGTCGTGGAACATGGGATCTTTGATCTTCACTGCAGCATGTGGAATCTTCAGTTGTGGCATGTGGGATCTAGTTCCCTGACCAGATATTGAACCCTAGCACCCTGCACTGAGAGTGTGGAGTCTTAGTCACTGGACCGCCAGTGAAGTCCCAGGGCATATGAGTTTTTTGCTGGAAACATGTAGTCAAACATCAAAAGATTACTGCTCATCACAAAGAACAGATGCTACAGATTGGTGATTTTAGCACTCTTCTGTTTTGGAAAGATGCAAGGATCTGGGTTCACTGAAATTACTCCTTAGATATGCATCTTAACTAAGGCTAATACCCAAGGCACAGAATGCTTCCTGTTTTTCTTGATCCTGAATTTCCCTGAGGGCACACCTTCAGTGCTGCAGTGGCTGGAACTGGGATGGCTGGAAACCCTTCCTGTTCAAAATGATGTGATTTGAGGTGTGTGTTAAGGCCCAATGCTTTGTCCTAAATATATCCTCACTGACCTGGTACCACCTTCCCCTTTAACCTAGCTGGAAATTCCCCCAAGTGAGGGCTAATCCTCATATTAAACAAAGATGAGGACATGACTTCTAGAACTACACCAGAATAGGGTAACTCTCAAAGTACATAATTTTGCCTAAGTCATTCCTGTTTATCAACCTAATTCATATTCTCTGGTTATTTTGTTCTCTCCATTTTCTTCTTCAAAAGACCCTCACCAAGGGGACTTCCCTGGCGGTCCAGAGGTTAAAACTCTGTGCTTCCAAAGCAGGGGGTACGGGTTTGATCCCTGGTACGGAGAAGGCAATGGCACCCCACTCCAGTACTCCTGCCTGGAAAATCCCATCGATGGAGCCTGGTAGGCTGCTGTCCATGGGGTCGCTGGGGGTTGGACACAGCTAAGCGACTTCACTTTCACTTTTCACTTTCCTGCATTGGAGAAGGAAATGGCAACCCACTCCAGTGTTCTTTCCTGGAGAATCCCAGGGACGGGGGAGCCTGGTGGGCTGCCGTCTATGGGGTCACACAGAGTCGGACATGACTGAAGTGACTTAGCAGTAGCAGCAGCAGCAGGGGGGACCTAAGGTTTCGCATGCTGCATGGCACGGTCAAAAACAAAACAAAAAGACCCTCACTGAGGCAAATATGAGTTTAGGATTTTAAATATAATAGATTTCCTCACATTTTCCAAGAAGCCAGCTTGACACAAACTAGATTTTGCTTATGGGTGAACCGTGAGGGATTTATGATCAAGGCCTTCCTCCCCTTCCAAGTGCCTGGTTACTGACCTCACAAGATCATAATTTATGAGGACCTTTTACCTTCACTCCCTTTTTACCAAGTAAAACAACAAAAAGAAAAAGGTGAGGACATTGTCTTAGGCTGCTACTGATAGGAGAAATGGAAACCGCACACCCTGGCCAGGCACCACAGTAACCATTTGCATGAGCTATTGTAGGACAGGAGATCCTGGTCAGGACACAGAACTAGCCAGCACCCACGAGAATTCTGGAAAGCTCAAAAGGAGAGACTATAGACACCAGTCAATATGTCCTCCCAGAATCCTTCTCGCTGGAATCTATCTTGGTTGAGTGATGTGCACACCACCAGGAAGGACCCTGAGTCAGAATGACTGGCAAGATGCAACCCAGAAAGAAAACTAATCCCATCACCATAAAACCCAAGACTGTGACCCATGTGGCAGTGCAGTCCTCCTGGGTACCCCTTACCCTCCTATTCTCCCCACCCCCGGCGCCCTTCCCAATAACGCCTCTTGCTATGTCAGCATGCGAGTCTCCTCAGACAACTCATTTCTGAGTGTTAAACAAGAGCCCACTCTTGGGCCCTGGATGGGGCCCCCCTCCTGCAACACTATCAACCCTCCACTGTTAATCAGGTCTTCTTTAAGCTTATAATCAAAATAGCTAAGGAGGCAGACCTTACACCTGTTTTGTCCGTGCCTTTCCAAATTTGAACAAAGCCTTTGCCCAACTTTGCTGCTCTTCAAAGAGTCTGTCCTGTTTTCACCAATCTTTGGCAAACTCCTCTAACAAATTATCTGCCTGGCAATTACATTCACCTCTTAACTTGCAATAATTTGGTTTTGACCTCTATTGAAAATGTAATTAGGGGCCATTATCTATTCCTGAATGAGTAGATTCAAATGCCCCTTCTCAGTCTTTACTGAATCCCAGAGTCCCCTGTTGAATTTTGTTATTGCAAACAACACCCTAAAAGATGTTTTTTTTTTTAAAAAAAAAATTAAAATAGCTAATTATAGGGAATTCCCTGGTGGTCCAGTGGTTAACTGCTGAGGGCCTTGGTTCAGTCCCTGTTCTGGGAACTAAGATCCCACAAGTCAAGTGACATGGCAAAAAAAAAATTATAGGAACAGCATAGACGCTTTAATATTGTTGTAAATATAAGGCAGAAAAAGTCACCCACAATGCCACTATACCCCAAAAGACAAGCATTTTTTAAGAAGATATATTTACAGGGCACTAGCTCAATATATTATAGTTCATCTTACAGAATGTTATACAACATTTGAAAACAATGAAATAAATCCATAGGTATGAAAAAAAAAACTTCCATAGTAATTAGTGGAAGTGAAAAATATCATGATGCACTGTACACATCATGCAATACCATTTGTGTATTTTTATAGATGTATATATGAAATAAAATTATTTTTATTTTAAGGCAGGGCAAGAACTTTTTTTTAGGACAAGAAAATTTTTAAACACAAAATTCTTTCCTGCCTCCAGCTAATTTGGGGATACTTTAGACGCTCCCTGAAGCATCCCAGAGAGAGATTAAAACAATTAGGATTGTTTAGTATGTTGGGTTATATGGGAAGCATTGCCTAGTGGAGTGGAGATAAACCTTCTCAGGTTGCACTGTATGGATAAAATGTCATTAATATAAATATTCTTATAAATTATATAAAATTTCTAAAATTGGATATGTTCTGGTATAATGCTACCAGTCATAATTCTAATTATGATCTTAAAATGTTGTACATTATAGCAATAACTAAGTTTTTTTGTCAATTGCATTGTAATCAGATCTCTGCTGCTGCTGCTAAGTCACTTCAGTCGTGTCTGACTCTGTGGGACCCCATAGACGGCAGCCCACCAGGCTCCCCCGTCCCTGGGATTCTCCAGGTAAGAACACTGGAGTGGGTTGCCATTTCCTTCTGCAATGCATGAAAGTGAAAAGTGAAAGTGAAGTCGTTCAGTCGTGTCCGACCCTCAGCGACCCCATGGACTGCAGGCTTGCAGGCTCCTCCATCCACGGGATTTTCCAGGCTAGCTATACCTTTAAAGTCTTTTGTCATTCTAAGACATTACTTTGATGTCTTTGCAAAAATGCCTCATCTACAAGAAGATTCATAGAATTTTTTTAAGACTTATTTTTAAAAATATTTATTTATTTTTGCTGTATCAGGCCTTAGTCGTGGCTAAGAGGTTCTTTTCAGCTTGTGGACTTCTCTCTAGCTGTGGAAGGTAGGCTCAGTGGTTGTGGCATGTGAGCTTGGTTGCCCTGTGGTATGTGAGAATCTTAGTTCCCTGACCAGGGATAAAATCCACATCCCCTGCATTGGAAGGTGGATTCTTAACCACTGTACCACCAGAGAAGCCCCTTAATTGAATTATTAAAAGGATACTCTATGTTTATTTCTGAAGTTTATCACAGTAATCTATTTTTGGATACAGATCAGATGCCTCATGACCTGCATCCAGAAGATTATTCACACTGGAAAAGACATCAGATAAAGGACTGTCCACAGCCTTGTTGGAAGGGGCCATATCAGGCCTTCTCTCTTAAATGGACTGAAACTCCTGATTCTGACACCCTCTTAGACTGAGACCAGCAGTACCAGACCAGGACAAGAAGAAGACAACATCCGAAGTAGACGGCTTCCAAGATGCCGAACCAGACCTGTGTAATAATTACTTTGAGACTTGATCACACTTTTGTTTGTGAACCAAACATTACTTTCTTGAGCTCAGGCTTATGCAAATGTCAAAAATCAACCCAGTTGCTAGATTTATGGTTGATTACCTATGTCCAGTATTTCTGGGTTGCCTCAGTGGATCTCTCCTCTCCAAGGTTCTAATTGGAAGGCCCTTATCGATTTTAGCTTAGAAGAAAGGAATTCTGGTACCATGCAAGTACTGATGATAATCACTCTTATGAAATGGGACACTCTTACATTAAACTCTTATGTTTAATCTATCTATAAATATTCCTTTTCACTAGATATTAAATATATTGAGTAGCTCCTAACAGGACCCAATAGATTTATGGAACAAATTTATGGCCTTAGCTATTCCCAGGTTGGTTAGGAAGGTGAACAATTGGTTTTCCTTAGGCTCAAGGTCACCTATGGGTAGCCTTGAAAATAGTCCCTGCCAACCTGTCTTTAATTTGGCCTGCTAGGTTCAATTGGGCTACCCAGGTGGCGCTAGTGGTAGAGAACCTGCCTACCAATACAGGAGACGTGAAAGATGGGTTCGATCCCTGGGTTGGGAAGGGATGGCAATCCACCCCAGAATTCTTGCCTAGAGAATTCCATGGACAGAGGAGCCTGGTGGGCTACGGTCCATAGGATTGCAAAGAGTCGAACATAACTGAAGCGACTTAATATACACACCTGTTCAATTAGTGTTTCAGTGGTATGATTATTTGGTCATGATATTTGTTCCTTCACTTGGAATAGAATATGTCATTATTTATAAAGAGGCATCAACAAAATTCAGCCAGTAAGCTTTAAATGGTAGTAACCATCACTGGGCTTGTCAGATGGCTTCCGGCCTGCCAAGCAGGTGACATGGATTCGATCCCTGGGTTGGGAAGATCCCCTGGAGAAGGAAATGACAACCCACTCCAGTATTCTTGCTTGGGAATTCTATGGACAGAGGAGCCTGTAGGCTACAGTTCATGGGGTCACAAAGACACAACTTAGCAACTGAGCATGCACGCATGAAACCAAGTCATTAGTTTGTTCAGTTAAGAAGTTTCCATGATGAGGAAAGCAGTCCTACAGGGGCAACTTGCACTATCACACACAGTGAATATATTCACATATATTTATATATGCTTTGACCTTCAAGATTTGTGTTTTTATACCTGATGAGTCTTCTAATGTAACCTGCCTTATGACACATAAGAAAAATCAAATTTCCACTCTGAATGATCCTCTTTCCAGTTTAAGTGAAATGTTAGGAAGACGGTTTGATTCAGGCGGATGTTGGCTTAAATCTTTGCTAATGATAGTTACTCCTACATTTTAATAACAGTTTGTGTAACTTAAAAAATATTAATAGTAGTTTCTTGCCTTTATGTTGTGTATCACCTACTCCCATTTAGAAAATATCCAAACCATTTGAAACTATTAATCACATCCATCGTTCTCTATAAAATAATGGACATGCACAGTATACATGCAAGGGAAAATTGGCATAAGTCCTATTGGACCACTTGAAATTAACTGTCAGTCCTTGCCAGACATCCTACCAGTACAACTCCCCTAAGAGAAAAGAAAGAACTGGGCTATTAGGAACCGGCATCGAGGGACATGGTATACCACAGGAGGTAACCAACCATCCTAGCATCAAGGGACCAAATATTTGATCACCTTTTGATTAATTATCAAAAGAGAGAATTGATGAAATAAAGTTATTTTTAAGACAGGACAAGAAAAATGTTAAACATAAAATTCTCTCCCTGCCTGTTTGAGCCACCACCCCTTCCCCTTTAGCATGCCTTGTGCACCTGCGTTATACATTAACTAGATCCCCTTAGAAGACACAGGAATGCTCATTCACCAAAAAAAGAGCTATTTCCTCCTGGTACCAACAGGTAACACCTTAGGAGATAACATTCCTTTCTCAATCCTGTAAGGGGTCACAATAAGCCACTACTCACCTTGTTGGACTATGTAAACTGTCAATATATTATTTTGATGTATAACCCTTTGTCTCAAAAAACTTATATATTTATATATGCTTTGACCTTCAAGATGCAGAATAGTCCTCAGAGCTCTCAGAATGCTGCATGTATGCTAAGTTGTTTCAGTCATGTCTGACGCTTTGCCACCCTGTGGACTGTAGTCCGTCAGGCTTCTCTGTCCAAGGGATTCTCCAGGCAAAAATGTTGGAGCAGGTTTCCATTTCCTTTATCTCCTGGGTAATAATTTGCAGGTTGGCCTGAACAAAGTTTTCTATTTATTTCTTAAATCGACTACTAATTTTTTTCATTGTCATGCTGGGATATGCATGCAAAATTTCTGGAAGCACACACAAGGCCCTATCAACAGTGGTGGCTTCTAGACTCTAGAAAATGGGAACACCAGCTAGGAAAAAGGATTTTACTTTTTTATTTGTACTTTTCTGGGTTAATTGGGTTTCTGTGAATTTATGTAATGCATTTTTAAATGTATTTATAGTGTATTTAAATGTATTTAAAATACTAACATTTAAAACAAAGGTATATCTCTGCACAATTTTTTGAAATGAATAAAACAAATGTCCACACATGTATCATGTGAAGTTTATCAATTATAAAATTAATCAAAATAAATGCATTATGTTTGAAAGGCGTGTGAAGGCTAGATTTTATTTCATTCTACATAAATTCATAAGATTGCATAATCTCTGAGGAACGATAAGCAAACATAAATTAAACATTACTACTTCTAATAGTTTCAGTTCAGTTCAGTCGCTCAGTCGTGTCCAACTCTTTGCGACCCCATGGACAACATCATACCAGGCCTCCCTGTCCATCACTAACTCTTGGAGTTTACTCAAACTCATGTCCGTTGAGTTGGTGATGTTATCCAACCATCTCATCCTCTGTCGTCCCCTTCTCCTCCCGCCTTCAATCTTTCCCAGCATCAGGGTCTTTTCAAATGAGTTGGTTTTTCACATCAGGTAGCCAAAGTATTGGGGTTTGGCTTCAACATCAGTCATTCCAATGAATATTCAGGACTGATTTCCTTTAGGATGGATTGGTTGGATCTCCTTGCAGTCCAAGGGACTCTTAAAAGTCTTCTCCAACACCACAGATCAAAAGCATCAACTCTTTGGCACTCAGTTTTCTTTACGGTCCAACTCTCACATCCATACATGACCACTGGAAAAACCATGGCCTTGACTAGACGGACCTTTGTTGGCAAAGTAATGTCTCTGCTTTTTAATACGCTGTCTAGGTTGGTCATAACTTTCTTTCCACGGAGCAAGCGTCTTTTAATTTCATGGCTGCAGTCACCATCTGCAGTGATTTTGGAGCCCCCCAAAATAAAGTCTGTCACTGTTTCCCCATCTATTTGCCATGAAGTGATGGGACCAGATGCCATGATCTTAGTTTTCTGAATGTTGAGTTTTAAGCCAACTTTTTCACTCTCCACTTTCGCTTTCATAGTAGTTTAAATAATTTCAAAACAAAAATTACCCAAAATTTTGTCAAAATTGTATAGCAAAATTTCATATTTGATTTAGAATATGATATTTTATTTATTTATTTATGACCTGGTAGCTTTCAGGATCTTAGTTCCCTGACCAGGGATAGAACTTGTGTTCCCTGCAGTGGAAGCACAGAGTCCTACCCATTGGACTGCCAGGGAATTCCCTGGCCTGTGATATTTTAATGTTTACACGATACTACAAAGGATCTAACAATGTCTAGAGTACAAGAGGTTCTTACAAAGGACCTGAGGGTACTCCTCTGATAATCCAGTGGTTAAGACGCCACCTTCCAATGCAAGTGAGACGGGTTCCATCCCTGATCGGGGAAGTAAGACCCCACATGCTACAGGGCAACTAATCCTGTGCACAACAAAGACCCAGCACAACCAACATAGGAAACAAAGGACCTATGTAGCAGTAACTCCAAACTATATACAAAATAATTTGTATCTAGTTCTGCCTATGATATTTGACCGAAGACCATTTGCTGTGAAATAAGGAATGACAAACTTGTTATGAGAGGAATTGTTGAAAGGAAGTCACTCCTTCTTTCTGACTAGACAATCTATGCATGCACTCTCCTTCCTCCCCCTGTCAGTGTGACTATTGTCTTCCCTCCTTACCTTGACTTTGGAACTCAGGTCATCTCCCAGGCAAGAGACCACTGCTAGAAAGCAATCATATGTCTGCTGGTAAGCCACATAAGGTCTGCTTTTCTTTCCTCCCTCTTCATCAAAAAAGGTATGTTTTTCAAAAGGTGGATTGGATTGTGAGTTATAACTCAATTAAAAAAATAATAATTTTCACGCTGGAAGAGGAAGGACAAACATAGGCAAGAAACTTGAAATACCACCATGGGGAGCTTATTTGAGATATTTTGCCATGTTGAACAAACTAAAATTTCTAATACTGATACCAAGAGGTAGTGAAAGAAATAGCTAATATTGTAAAAACCGCAAATAGAAATATTATAAAAATTGACAATGGAAAAAGTATCAGAGGGTAAAGGACTGATTTTCAAGAGTGACAAAGGGCTTCTTTTAAAGACAGAGGATACAATCTAGATGTCCATTGACAGATGAATAGATAAAGAAATTGTTGTACATATATACAATGGAATATTGCTCAGCCACAAAAAGGAACGAATTTGAGTCAGTTGTAATGAGTGGAATGAACCTAAAGTCTGTCATACAGAGTGAAGTAAATCAGAAAGAGAAAAACAAATATTGTATATTAACACATATATACAGAATCTAGAAAAATGGTACTGATGAATCTATTTCAAGGCAAGAATAGAGATGCAGACATAGAGAATGAACTTGTGAACCCAGCGGGGGAAGGAGAGGGTGGGGTGAACTGAAAGAGTGGCACTGACATATATACACTGCTGCTGCTGCTGCTGCTAAGTCACTTCAGTTGTGTCCGACTCTGTGTGACCCCATAGATGGAAGCCCACCAGGCTCCCCCGTCCCTGGGATTCTCCAGGCAAGAACACTGGAGTGGGTTGCCATTTCCTTCTCCAATGCATGAAAGTGAAAAGTGAAAGGGAAGTCGCTTAGTCGTGCCTGACTCTTCTCGACCCCATGGACATATATACACTACCATGTGTAAAATACAAAGCTAGTGGGAAGGTGCTGTATAACAGAGAGCTCAGCCTGGTTCTCTGTGACGACCTAAAGAGGTGGGGGGCAGTGGTTGGAGTAGGAAGGAGGCTCAAGAGAGAGGGGATATATGTATACTTACAGCTGATTCACACTGGTATACAGCAGAAACTAACACATTGGAAAGCAATTATCCTCCAAATAAAAATAAATTAAAAAAAATAATAAAGGATTGACCAGACCTGCTTAGTTTAAAATAGTTGCCTATTTAGAGAGTAAGACTAGGGCATAAAGCAGGTTGGTTTGTTTGCCTGTTTCATTCTAAACATTTGGTACTACTTTTAAATTAAATCTATATAATTAATAAATTTTACCCTGCAAAGTTTTTCACATGGGAAAATATGAGACCTTAAAAACTATGATCTTCAAATCTTCAATGACTCCTGGAAGATTTGGGGTAGATTATTACAAAATGTTTAATGAGCATTTAAAGGAATTGGCCTTAAGTGCCAACTTGGATCCACTATGGACAAGTTGTTTATTCAATAAACATTTATTGTCTACCCACTTGATCCCAGTCACTCTCCAAGGCACTAGCAAAATGAAGCAGAAAACAAAACAGCACCTTTCTGCTTCTTGTGGAACTCCAGGGAAGAAAACAAACAATAACAACAATTACAGCATAATTACAACTTGTGATAAGTGCTATGAAAGAAAACACAGGCATTCGTGTGAGAACATGATTAGAGGAACTAGCCTCATTGCAGAAGAGGGCAGTGCTACAGAAATTCTCTGTGAGCCAGCCACATGTAATCTGAGCCCCACAGATGAATAGAATTTAGGTAAGAAGTATTGCTACAGAGACAATCTGAAAACCACAAGTGAAAAGGCATGAGGCAGCAATAAACCTGGCATGCAGAGGAACAGAGAACAAACTGAGGTGGCCATAGGTCAGAAGGCAGTAGACAGAAGGCAGAGTGCAAGAGCGAGCCTCTCCAGGAACCTAGGGGCTGTATCACACAGACACTAACTAATGCTGTTTCCTTTTTTGACGTGATTACTGGGCAGGTAAATTAAAGAAATCCAAAGACACACTAAATTTGTTTTCAGTGAGTCAACTGATCAATATGCTTGGGACAAACCAGTTATCCAACAACCAAAAAACTGAAAAGGTTAGCCACTTGGTTGTGTCCAACTCTTTTTGACCCCATGGACTGTAGCCCACCAGGCTCCTGTCCATGGGATTCTCCAGGCAAGAACAGGGGATCTTCCCGATTCAGGGATCGAACCTGTGTCTCTTGCATCTCCTGCATTGGCAGTCGGATTGTTTACCAGTGCACCACCTGGCTTCCCACGAAGGGAAGGTTCTCAACCAGTGAGGCTCTGCAACAGAAGCAGATCATGGAAAAGCTGTCAGCTTAAGACTGTTTTCAGACCATACTCTTCATGTCTTGACATCAAGTCCTTCCTTGAAGAGTGATCTGGAAAAAAAAAAAAAAGAGTGATCTGGGTTTGCATCTCCTTACCCATCTCACCACTGCATTTAGAACACAAAGACACCAAGAACCTAAACAGTTTGGTTCCTGCCTACCTCTCTTCCACTTGCTTCTATTGAAAATGTGTTTCAGATATACTAGCCACCTTCTTTTCTTTAAACTTTTTAATACAATTTTTAGAGGCTACTTTCCATTTAAGTTATTTAACCTTCCTGTTTGTTGAAGCTTATCCCCTCCTCAGGGCTTTTGTGTTAGCTATTCCTCTTGCCTGAAATGTCACACTTGCCTGAGTTACCTCCTTCTAATGCTGCCTGTCACCATCCTTGTTACTTCCTAACTGGTGGCCCTGTTTCACTTTCTCATGCACTTAAGTAAAATTATCTAGATTGCTTGTTTATATCTGTCTCATCAACTAAAACATAAATTCAGCAAGGCTGTGGATCTGATCTGTTTTATTCAATCCTCAATCCCAATCAGTACCTGGAATACAGTAGACCTTCAAGAAATATTTGTTAATTTGACTCAGATAAGGTGTAGAAATGTATGTTCAATGATACTATAGATAGCTAGCTATAGTTATAGCTAGTCAAACATTTTTACCCAAATAATACTTATTAGTATATCAAAGTTAACCTGAAGGGAGATCTCTAGCTGGCTGACACAAATATGTCTGGTCTTGTCAAACGGTTAAAAGTCAATGATTTCTGTAGACACAGATGATGAAATCATCCGAATTTCTGATGACACAAAGCCGAGAGTTCTGAAATCACCTAAGCCAACCCCTCCAGGCTACAGTTCATGGGGTTGCAAAGAGCCAGACATGACTGAGCAACTAACATTTTCAAGCTACCTTTCCAGCCCCCCAGACACACCCCTACCCTCACCACATATAAGGAACAGGCTCGCTCCCTCCCCTTTAGGGAAGCCAGCAACCAAGCAAACCTGTGATTTGTTCTCCCTCCCACTGTTTTGGAAGGGCCCTATAAAGCCTTGCTTTTAGAGGAAAAAAAAAAAAAAAAAAGCTGGGAATATTGGTGGCTGACACACTGGATGACAGGATTCAGGTTCAAAAGCAGCTGAAAGTCCATCAAAAGTAGAACGAATAAGTGTATATCTTACTCATACAATGAATTACTGCACAGCAATGAAAATGAGTGAACTGCTGCTATCTGCAATATGAAAAACTTTACAAAGATGATATTGAGGGAAATAAACCAGAGACATAAAGAAGAATATGCATTGCATTATTCTATTTCTGTATATTTCAAAACCAAGGGAAACTATTCTATGGTGCTAAAAGTCAGGACTGGTTCTCTTGAGGAAGGAGGAAGGGAGCAATGATGGGGGGAGATGAAGAAGGATTTTGAGGTGCTGCTAGTGTCTATTTCTTGACCTGGGCAACGGTTATATGGATGTGTTTATTTTGCAATAACTCACTGATCTGTGTACTTATGATTTGTTCATTTTATATGTGTAATATACATCAATTTTAAATTGAAGCATAAAAGAGACGTGGGAAATCTTTTCTATTAAAAGCTCAATGTGCAGTTCCTAATTTTGAATGAGAGAATTTTAATATTTTGCCAGTTAGAATTATAATTGGTATTAATTTGCAGTAAATAATCTTTATTATGTTTAAGTAGTTTCCTTTGATTTCTTGTTTCACAGAGGTTTTCTTAGAATGGTTGCTGAATAGACTGCAATACCGCTGCAGGGATGTGGAGTGAAGAGTATTTTCATGTAGCTGTTATTATAGCCTTTTTGGCAAGCAATAGCTGCAACAGCTATTATTTCAAAAATGTGACTCAGCAATCTCAGTTCTGGGGATGGCTTGTGGGATCTTAGTTCCCCCATCAGGGATCAAACCTACGCCCCATGCAGTGGAAGCACAAGCGCTAACCACTGGACCACTGGGGAATTCCCTCAATAAAACTACTGAAATAAAGACAACGAAGTTCTATATAGATGTACAAGGATACTTTGGCACACTGTTTCAACAGGCAACACACACACACATTATATGGGGACTTCTCTGGTTGTCCAGTGGTTAAGACTTTGTCTTACAATGCAGGGAGCGCAGGTTCGATTTCCGGTAGGGGAGCTGAGATCCCACATGCCTCTCGGCCAGAAAATCAAAACATAAAACAGAAGCAATTTTGTAACAAATTCAATAAAGACTTTGAAAATGGCCCACATCAAAAAAAAAAAAAAATCTTAAAAAAAATACTATGTATGCCATCAATAGGGGAAAGGTTGCAAATTTTTTTTTTACTATATCCACATTTGTTTTTCAAACTTTAAACTTTTTATTTTGTATTGGTGTATAGCTGATTAGCAATGTTGTGGTACTTGCAGTATATCCACATTTTGAAATACCCATTAAAGGACTTCCCTGGTGGTTCAGTGGCTAAGACTCCACACTTCCAGAGCAGGGGGCATGCATGCGTTTGAATCCTGGTTGGGGAACTAAGATCTCACATGCCATTTGTTTCAACCAAAAAATGAACATAAAATAAAAGTTTTGTGTACTTAAAAAAGACAGAGAGAAGCATCCATTAAAAGGAATACATTTGTACTCTGACAATTGATTTAGAGGGATTTTAGATGAGAAACTGTTTTAAATAAAAAATAAAAAGAAAAAAGAAATCACTTTTTTTAAATGACAAAAAAACCCTATATTGAATATGTGTACATTTGTATTTGTCTACACTTAATCACGGAGAAGGCAATGGCACCCCACTCCAGTACTCTTGCCTGGAAAATCCCATGGATGGAGGAGCCTGGTAGGCTGCAGTCCATGGGGTCGCTAAGAGTCAGATAAGACTGAGTAACTTCACTTTCACTTTTCACTTTCAGGCATTGGAGAAGGAAATGGCAACCCACTCCAGTGTTCTTGCCTGGAGAATCCCAGGGACGGGAAGCCTGGTGGGCTGCTGTCTATGGGGTCGCACAGAGTCGGACACGACTGAGCAACTGAACTGACTGACTGACTGACACTTAATCATATGAGAATATAGAAAATTGTTAACAATTAGATTGATAAAATGGTTATTTGTGGGGTAGGAATTGATGGGGTGACAGAGGATGTGCAAAAGGAAGTCAAGGGAGAAAAAAAAATTAAGAACCAAATGATTTTTTGGAAAGCTCTATATGAGCCAATAATCTCACATCACAGGTGAAAAATCAAATGCAGTCATAGGGACATTAACAGATTACATTGTGTCCAAATCAAAAGACATAATAATCGCAGTGTACTTTATGTTGTTCAGATCAAATCTAACATATTGTATATGTTTCTGTATAAAATACTAAAAATAAAACAAATATCCCCCTCCCCCGCAAAGAGAAATGTATTTTCTTGTTATACGACAATTGGTTAAGAATCAGGCAAGCGTAGCTTCCAGTTTCTTTTCAGCCACTTACTTAGCTATGTGACCTTGGGCAAATTACTTAATTCCTCTATGCCCTAGTTTCTTCATCTGTACAATGAGGATAATTATAGCTTCTATCTCTCAGGATTACTGAGGATAATAATATACACATGCCAGGACCTGGTGTCTAGGTGAAACTCAATAAAAATAATTAATGTTGTCATTGTTATTAGAATAAATATTTATTGTGAAAATTAGAATTTACACATAAGCAAACATGAAAACATAACCATGAGTTGCCTTCTGGAGTTAACTATTGTTAATTTTTGGATATTTATGCATTTATCAATGTGATCTGAAAAATAATCAAATTGAAGGACATAATAATCAATAGCTGGTGATAGCTTAGGATGAATTAGCAGTCACCAAATGTTTAAAGGGCTGTTTTACAGAAGAGGGGTAGACATATTCTATGAGGCTGCAAATAATCACAGCAAGAGGCAAGGGTTACAACGAGAGCTGTCCAGCAACGGAATGGGCTGCCCCACACCATAGGGAACTCCTTGTTACAACAATAGTCTTAGCTGGCGACCATTTGTCAGAAAAGTGATGAAAGAGAGGTCAAGCTAAATGGCTTCTAAAACTCTTCCTAACACTTTATGACCAAGAAATACTTGCTGGATGTATATATATATGATTCACAGCCTACATATGACAATTTGTGTGGTTCTTACTGTTTAATACTAGGTGGTAAGAACAGTTCCAAATATATCCCATGAAAGTTAATAGGAAATTCTTAGCATAGATCAGATAGTACCTCTCTGTCATAGAAAACTGAGGACGTGCAACTCCACCAATTAATTCCACTCAATATGGAGAAAGAAATCAAAGGCGAGCCTGGAAGGAGTTTATATCTTATCTTCAGGTACTGTTTGTCTGCTTTCTTAATACTTGGAGTCTCTTCCTGGAAAAAATTTCTGATCTGGCAAAAATTCATAGTAATTACTTAGGGGAAAGGAAAAAGAAGAAACAAACAAAAAATAGATTAATGTAGTTGGGAAAAATTTTAAGAACATGGTGTTGATGGGAGAGAAGACTAAATGTCCCTATAAGACCCACCCAAGTGCTTTTGATGTCTGACCAATTATTATCTTATTATTCTTCCTGCTATAGATACAGTCACAATTTATGTAACAGGATGTTTAAAAAGATTAAAGAGAAGCTGTAGTAGCGTTCTAAGATGATAAGAGTCCCTAGAAAATGTATTTATGGACGTTTAGAATATAAGTTCCTGTATGTTCTTAGAATAAACCATCTATTTGTTTTTCTTTTTTTAAAGAAACAAGTCAAATTTGTATTTCAATATGGCTGCTTCCTGTCCACAAGTGATATAGGAATAATAGAGCAAAGCGAGCAAACAAATAATAAGAGGGGATGGCGGTATTTTGTAATCTGTGATCTGGGCTGGTTTTTAATCAGGTTTTGGGTCCAAAATATTTTATCCCTATATTACATAAATGTTTTTAATTCATCTGTATTAAATCTATGCATGGGGAAACAAATTATTCTGAGACTTTCCTGGTGGTCCGGTGATTAAGACCCCACATTTTCACTATAGGGGCACTAGCTTGATCCCTGGTCGAGCATCTAAGATCTTGCGTGCTGCACAGCGTAGCCAAAAAAAAAAAATTATTCTATTGTTCAAGCAGGAGAGCTGTGTGGAGTTTGTGATTCCAGTGACTCAACGTGAACATAATGAAAGTTAAAGAAACAATTTTCGGTAGAGGATTTTGTGAATAGAAGTTGAGATGAATCAAACTGATTTTCTGTTAGAAGAGTGTTATAAAGGTGTCTCAAACATAAAGAATGACTCATTGATATTCAAACCTCTGCCTTGTGGGCTCTCTCTTATTTTACTACATAAATTGGCACTGGGTACCCCATGAAAGGGCTTTAGGGCATGGTTTCAGAATTTCTGACCGTGGTCTTATGTACATTGTTTGTTAATGTCAACTCTTTCTCTTAGTAACCTAGGTCAACACCTTGTGTGGGGACTTCCCTGGTGGTCCAGTGGTGAAGACCCCGCACTTCCAATGCAGGGGACACGGGTTCGACCCCTGGCCAAGGAAGATCCCACATGCCTCAGAGCACCTAAGACCATGCGCCACAACTACTGAGCCTGTGTGCTGCAATTCCTGAAGGCTGAAAGCTCTAGAGCTGTGCTCTGCAACGAGAGAAACCACTGCAATGAGAAGCCCACGCGCTGCAACTGAGAAAGCCCACATGCAGCAAACAAGACCCAACAACCAAAGATAAATCAATAATTAATTAAAAAAATACCTACTGTGGGCTTGCACACTCTCCCTCTGTACATGTGTATGTATTTACTTATTTATCACTTTTTCTGACTTTTTTTTTCTGTTGTGAGTAAGATATAGACATGATACCATTTTCCCCTAAGTACTTCAGTGTATATTTCCTAAAAACAAGGACAATATCTTTCATAACCACAGTGCAATTATGGAAATTAAGAAGTCAATACTGATTTAATAATATTATCTAATCTATAAATTCATTCAAATTTTGCTCAATTGTTCCAATAATGTCCATTAGAGTAAAAGAAAAATACAAATCATACATTGCATTATGTTGTCAAGTATCTTTAGTCTCCTTTAATCCGGAAGAAATTTTCCACATTCTTTCTTTCGTGACCTTGAAATATTTGAAGAGTTACAAGTCAGTTATTTTGTAGAGAGTTCCTCAACTTGGGTTGTTGGATGTTTCCTCATGATTAGCTTCAGGTTACGCATTCTAAGCAGGAATAACACAGAAGTGATGTGATCTGAGTATGTAATATTAGGAGTTGAATTGTTCTTTTTAAATGATTTGTTAAGGTAGAGCCTGCCAGGTGTCTCTATTTTAAAATTACTATTTTTCCTTTAAAGTTAATTATTTCATAGGGAGATACTTTGAGACTACATAAACTTTTTGTTTCTCAACAAACTTTACCCACTAGTTTTAGTATCCATTGATGACTCTTGCCAGAGTCAGTGTTACTATAGTGATTGCCAAATGGGGATTTTTATAATTCTATCATTCCCACTGTATTTTTTAGTTGGCATTCTACCACAAGGAAAAATGTTCTCTTCTCTATGATTTGTTTGCCAATTTATTTATACCATTATGATGCATAAATTCTTATTTTATTCAGTGGGTATCTGTTATTGACACTATTATGATGCTAAAATTGTCCCTGATTTGCATAGTGGTGGTCCAGTACTCTAGTCTGGAAAACCCCATGGGCAGAGGAGCCTGGTAGGCTGCAGTCCATGGGGTCGCTAAGAGTCGGGCACGACTGAGCGGCTTCACTTTCACTTTTCACTTTCATGCATTGGAGAAGGAAATGGCAACCCGCTCCAGTGTTCTTGCCTGGAGAATCCCAGGGATGGGGGAGCCTCGTGGGCTGCCGTCTCTGGGGTCACACAGAGTCGGACACGACTGAAGCGACTTAGCAGCAGCAACAGCAGCAGTCCTTTCCAACTGTCCTTTTGACATGTCTCCAAAATTCTTTAAGCTTCCTGACTTTATGACACAATATATTTCAGGTTTTTCTTATATTTTCCTAGCCCGGGCCCTGAAGTAAGCCACTTACCTAAGAAATCCTGGTTTCTGTAGTGGAGAAAAGTATTTAGAAAAATTAATGTTCTAAGTGTACTATTTCATACTGCTGTGTCATAACTTGTAGGTTCTCTCAGAGTACAGGCTCAGGCTCGCTTGTTCTCTCTCTCTCTCACACACTTATAAAACAATGTGCTCTTATCAATAATTCCAATTCCAGCCCAGTATTGCAGGGTTCATTTTAGCCTTCCCCCTTTCCATGTCACAGCTCACTTCTCTGGCAGTGAGAAATCTGTGGAACCAGTCTTTTTTTTTTTTTTTTTTTGGAACCAGTCTTGACTACTGCACTTAGCCACCCCTGCATGTACTCTCCTGATTCTCTGATTCACTTCGGCATAATCTCCTGCCATTCTAAAGGCAACCTGTACACACACACTGATGACAGGCCCCAAAGCACCTGAAACCACTGGTGTCTGTGCTACGTTGCCAGTGCTCATTGAGGATGGTGCTGCCTCTACTTTTGTTTTCGGAGGTGGGGGCTTGATACTGGCCATTACAGACTCTTACAACAGAAATTCCAACTGGCAAAATCACTCTTCACCCTCAGTTTCTTTCACACAGTGACACAGCTGATCTGGAAAGGCTCATAGAGATTTTATGGAATGGACTCTTGGGTTTTGCATGCCCTTGATTTTAGTTCCCTTTCCCTAGGGTTCAAATATGAATCTGGTCTGTGCCCAGAATCACTCTTCTTTCCCAACCCTACCTCTCTCCTTTTAATGGGCTCTCTCTTTTTCTAATGAACTCATTCCTAATACTTCACATACATGGAACCTTAGCAGCCAGGCCCTTCAAACATACCAGAAGGCATCAGCTTAAATTCTCAGAACAACTCATTTGTCATTCTTAAATTATTTGCATCAGCAGTTTAATTCAGAAACTCTCTTGAAGACAAGACAATACCACAGAAGCAACACAGAAATGAAAGGACTGCAAATTCCATCCCAAGAATCTCATCCAAGGAAAAGAATTCTCTCGTGATTCGCCTGGCTGGTGGGGGCTGAAGGGAACCTGGAGAATTTTCAGTGTGAAGACTGCCCTGGGCCATATTTATCACAATGACACTATTGTCCTGCCATGCCTCTTGGAACACTATCATCAGGAAGCGAATGCTAAACTGTTTTCCCAGAGGTGCTAATGGACACCTAATCTATCATTCCTTCATTGCTCTTGCCAACTGCAGGCCTCTGCAGAAAGACCAGTTAGCAAAGTAGTCTGTGGCTATGAGGCTGAAGGGTATTAACTAATTTGCACATAAAATAAGCCCAAATATAATGACCTTGATGGCATTAATATTCTCTCTCTATTGAGTTAACTGGTCATAGACTGGGTGGTGGTGGTGTTCTGTCACTCAGTCGTGCCCGACTCTTTGCAACCCCACTGACTGCAGCATGCCAGGCTTCCCTGTCCTTCACCATCTCCTGGAGTTTGCTCAAACTCATGTCCATTGAGTCAATGATGCCATCTAACCATCTCATCCTCTGTTGTCCCCTTCTCCTCCTGCCTTCAATCTTTCCCAGCGTCAGGGTCTTTTCCAATGAGTTGGCCCTTCAGACTGGGTATGTTTGAACATTTCCTTACTAAATGGATATTTAATAACATGCAATTACTATGAGTTGAGATAAAATCTCCTGGTTACATGGAAAATGTGCATGCAGATAATTCTGAATTAAATCCAGAGTATATTAAATCTTCAGTATTATAGACATTAACAATAGGCTCTTTACCATGGATACTGAAATTGTTTCCTTTACTAGAACGTAAGCTTCATGAGGGCAGGGAGCTTTGTTTTGCTCATTACCCTATTCTGAGTATGAGTATGCCTGACTTAAAGTTGTGTGTGTGTTAGTCGCTCAGTTTTGTCTGACACTTTGTGACCCCATGGACTATAGCCTGCCAGATTCCTCTGTCCATGGACTTCTCCAGGCAAGAATACTGGAGTGGGTTGCCATGCCCTTCTCCAGACTTAAAGTTGAAGCTCAATAAATATTTGTTGAACAAATAAAAATGTTTGGTGGCATGATAGAAGAAATTTTTAAATTATTAAACTCTATCCTCACGAGGGGAAATGGGAATTGCATGCCTCCTCTCAGATGGTGAAGAATCTGCCTGCAATGCAGGAGACCCAGGTTCGATTCCTGGGTCATGAAGATTCCCTTGGAGAAAGGAGTGGCTACCCACTCCAGTATTCTTGCCTGGAGAATTCCATAGACAGAGGAGCCAGGTGGGCTACAGCCCATGGGGTTGCAAAGAGTTAGACATGACTGAGTGACTGACACTTTCTGAAGACATAAGAAATTATTTAAAACAGCAACAACAACAGAACACCATTCTAATGAGACATATCTGTGGGATGAATTCCCTTTATAAGCAGGTTAAGAGCTTTAGTTTAGATTTTATGTTGTTTCTGTGATCTAACATTTGCCCTTGAAAGGTATGTATATGTGTATGCATCTGTGTTCCAGCAGTAACTGGCTGGTCAATTTTAAAGATAAAGAGACATATTTGCTACTCACAGTGGTGAGGAGACTTAAGTAGGAATCATACTTGGAGGACCCATGTGCCCACTTGGACTATTCTGTGAGAGATATCTGAAGCATTTGGTTTTTTTGGACTAAATAACTCAGACTCAGAGGATGAGCCACTGGGAGCAGCAAGAGAGAGTTACTGGGATGAGACCAATTCCTTGGATACTGGTTAGAGGTTCCCAAAGTAGGTGGACAGCCACACAGCAGAGGTTAGGAAATGACAGGGTTCTCAGACCCAAGAGTGTGGTAGAAAGATTATAGACTGGGTTATCTACATGTCAATCATCTAGGAAAGATGTAGCTAGTGTCTTCTTTGCTTTCCTGGGACTATTAGAAAGGTCACTATGCAGCACTCCCATTGGTACCCTAAAACTAGGATCTATAAAAAAATCTAGCAATCAACTATAACAAATCTCCTTTTGTTCTTCAGCTCTGGACTTCCTCTTATGGAGGTGGTGGTGGTGTCAGGGCATTTAATTATGTTGGCCTCCCTTCTACAGTCTTTTTGCAGGTTCACTAGACTAAAACCACTTCTGCAATGAGAGATTTGCAAGTGAAATATGGACTTCATTCTGGAAGCATCAAGTCTATGTTGCCTAAGTTTCTAACTAATGAGATTAAACTGAAGTCTGGATTGGACCTCCACGAAGGCAGCTCAAATAGAGCACCTATCACAGATTTTGCATTGGTTAAAACAATTTTTTTTTCTTTCCTATACTGTGATTTCTTTAAGTTACTCCATCAATCACTAAGTCTAATAGACCTGCATTCCTTGTGTAGTGGAGGTATGGAGAATAAAGGGATGAAACTGTACAGAGAAGTGTACCGTGCCTCACTTTTATTTGGATGCTGCACCCATCACAGGGAACAACAGTCTGAAAAGAGAACTATCCAGGAGTTCGAGACAGTGATCCACATTGAATGGTGACTCATGATGGAGGAAAGAGCTGGTGAAGAGCCTAGGATGCAGTGGGGACTTGGGAGAGTGTGTTAATTCCAACTAGAAGGGGAACAACTCAGAGGGACATGAACCAGTTCCCTCTCCTTCTCCACATACACTAGAGTAAGGAGAGGATCATAATAATTCTAACAATAATTGTGATAACCCCTGTTCTTTCACATAGGCAATATGATGAGTTATTACCTTAGAAAGATGTTATTAGGGGGCGGAAGATGATTATATTCTTCAATATCTTTCCCTCGGCCTGAAACAGCTTTGCACATCATTACTGTTAACCGATCATATGAGGCTTTAGCTAAAATAATCTTATTTTAGAAACTGAAAAGTATCTGATCTTCATGGTCTGAGAAGTAAAGAACTTCTGAGATCAGTTGTGTGAAATCTGGACTATCCCAGACAATTTAGGACATATGGTCACCACAACTACATAGGTAAACTCATGGACATGTAATTACCTTCATATTCTTGAAATAGTACTAAGTTTCGGCCTCTCCTAACTTAGAGGCTCATTAATGAAGGATTAGGTTACTTTAACTATCTCTTGAAAACTAAAAAGGAAGGTTTAAGTAAGGGGATGCATTAGACTGGCTATGTGTTCAGTTCTGAGTGGTCTTTCGAGGTAATTTGAGAATCTATAGTGGGATCCATACAGGAGAAGGGAGTGGGAAAGTTCCTGCTACTTTTTTCCTTTCACTTTCTAATCATTAAAAATGATTTAGGAGAAAAAAAAAATGATTCAGGAGGTTATTTGCTTAGTGAAGATCAACCCTGCTGAAATTTGTTCCCCATTTTTCTTAGACCTGGATAAATGCCCAACTGCTGAACACAGTATCTTTTAAGGGATTATTCTATTATTATATTAAAGATCTACTGGGGACTTCTCTGGTGGTCCAGTGACTAAGACTCGGCGCTCTCAATGCAGTGAGCCCGATTTGATCCCTGTGCCAGCATCTAGGGAACTAGATCCCATGTGCCTAAACTAAGACCCGGCATATCCAAATACATACAAATAACAAATATTCTTATAAAAAAGATCAATTGCAAAATGTTCTGAAATGTGAACTAAGTGTATCTATACTCTCCTATGATGGAGGTCAGCAAAGGTGAACTAAGACCCTCTGCTTTAACAGTGAAGGCCATATTCCACTTTCCAATGTTTCTATTGTTTCAGCCTAGTGAACTTTTACCCACAAAAGTCCTTTGAACAGTCTGATCAAAAATAAGGTCTTAAAAATTTTTTTTTAGATTGTTTACTCACAGCTAAACCTTTAGACAGGAGGCCAACTCCCAGTGGTCAGTTCCAAACAGGTTAACTTTGGGCTGAAGAGATTAAAAAAAAAAAACAACTCTGTGACTTTCAAACAGACACGTGTGATGTCACTATACTTGACTTTGCTCTCCCAAGGTACATTTCAGAGCTGGACTGTGGGTTTAAGAGAAAAACTTGAATGGGCAATTTCTGTCCAGTAGTGAAGTGAGGAGTGCAATTGATGAAGTGGTGACCCACAGATTTGGGTTGGAATGGTTAGACCTGCAGGTGGGAGGAGAGGAAGTGGGGAGGGAAAGTCAGTACAGCCGTGTCGTGTGCCTCCATGATCCTTCATACACAGTCTTCTTCTGATTCCTGAATGTATGTTTATATACTGTGGCTTCCCAGGTGACTTGTGGTAAAGAATCCGCCTGCCAGTGCAGGAGACACGGGTTCCATCCCTGGACTGCGAACAGCCCCTGGAGGAGAAAATGGCAACCCACTCCAGTACTCTTGCCTGGGAAATCCCATGGACAGAGGAGCCTGGCAGGCTACAGTCCATGGGGTCACAAGAGTTGTATACAACTGAACAACTAAAACAACAGCAACATGTTTATATATTGCTTTTTCAGTATAGGGTCAAGGGTAAGGTTATAAAGGAAAAATAATTATTGTCTTAAAAGTCTCATTCTTGTGCTTTAGAAAACTAGGCTTCTCTGAGAAAACTAATAACGTTCAAATGCACACTTCATCCAAGTAACTCTGGTATTTGAGCAGCCATTAGCAAAGAATAAAGATTTCTGCGGGAAATTGCCTGGCAGTTCAGTGGTTGGGACTCAGTGCTTTTACTTGCATGGCTCTTGTTAAATCCCTGGTTGGGGAACTAAGATTTCACAAGATGCAGGGAACAACCAAAAAAATTAAAAAGGGTGTTTTTTTGGTCCAAAATGGGTTGTAGGACAAAGAAAGGAGACTGAAAAACTGTTTGAAAATGATCAAGTTAACTACTGGTAAAATTCATAGATTAATTGATTGATTTTTGTAATTTCACACTTATAGGTAAGTAATATTTCCAGGACACCCAAGTATTTGGAACACAGTGCAGGGAATAGATATAAATGAGTAAATAGCCATCAAAAAGCACATACACCTTGCTCCTTAGGAGTTTCAAATGCCTTCATCAGTTCAGTTCAGTTCAGTTGCTCAGTCATGTCCAACTCTTTGCGACTGCAGCACGCCAGGCTTCCCTGTCCATCACCAACTCCTGGAGTTTGTTCAAACTCATGTCCACTGAGTCGGTGATGCCATCCAATCATCTCATCCTTTGTCGTACCCTTCTCTCACCTTCAATCTTTCCCAGCATCAGGGTTTTTTCAAATGAGCTGGTTTTTCACATCAGGTAGCCAAAGTATTGGAGTTTCAGCTTCAGCATCAGTCCTTCCAATGAACATTCAGGACTGACTTCCTTTAGGATGAACAGACAGCAGAGTTTGCTCAGATCATCTAGAACAGGGGTCCACAGCCCCCAGGCCGTGGTACGGGAACCAGGCCTCATAGTAGGAGGTGAATGGCAAGGAGTGAGCAAAGCAAAGTTCAAGATGCTTTGCTTTGCTCACTCACCTGCTGCTCCCCACCCCCCGCTCCCATTCGTGGAAAAATTGTCTTTCATGAAACAAGTCCCTGGGGCCAAAAAGTTGGGAACCGCTGATCTAGGAGACAGTGCAGTCAGCTGGAGCTATTCAGCACAGAAAATAACTGCTGGTTATTAATAATAATGGTAAAGTCCCTACCACTTATTGAGTGCTTATTATGGTCTCCTGGGTACTGCTCTGCATAGCAGGTACAAATGTTATTCCCAATTTATAGTTAAATTTACAGATAAAATCAAGGCACAGATTAAGTAACTTGACAGTTCAGTTCAGTTCAGTTGCTCAGTCGTGTCCGACTCTTTGCGACCCCATGACTTGCACGCCAGGCCTCCCTGTCCATCACCAACTCCCGGAGTTCACTCAAACTCACATGTTGTACTTAATAGAAGCAAGTTCAAACCCACCTCTGTCAGACTTTAAAACTTAAGTCTTACCTGTTTTGTTTTATTGCTGTATATTCTAATTCTAATTTTTTCTTAGTATATTTTCAAAAAAAGACAAATCTGTATTCCACATTGATTAAGAGCATAGGGAACTATTAAAATGTTTTAGGACATTATGAATCTAACATATATATATGTTGGTATTTTAAAAACTTATTTATTTTTGGCTGTGCTGGGTCTTCGTTGCTGCTCGAGGACTTTCTCTAGGTTTGGTGAGTGGGGGCTACTCTCTAGTTGCAATGCTTGGGCTATTCACTGCGATGGCTTCTCTTATTGCTGAACACTGGTTCTAAGGTGTGCAGGCTTCAGTAGTTGCGGCACGTGGGCTCAGTAAATGGGGCTCCTGGGCTCCAAAGTACAGGCTCAATGGTTGTGGTGCATGGGTTTAGTTGCTTTGTGGCATGTGGGATCCTCCCAACCCAGGGATCAAAGACATGTCTCCTGCATTGGCAGGAAGATTCCTTACCACTGAGCCTCCAGGAAAACCCTGTTGGTATTTTAAAAGTAAGTGTTAAATATCTAGAAATTTCTATTATATGGAAGAGAATGGACAATGCTTTCATTTATTCATGTGTGGGTTCAAGGAAGGTTTGATTGCATATCTTTTGTTTGTTTTAACCATTCCTTAAAGGACCTACTTTATTTAAAATTCCTTCACCTCTGGGGTGATTAACTCATCAATATTTCCTTGAGAATTTTCCTAGTTTTAGCATTCTTTAAGTCCTGCACGCCAAGAAACCACTCCCTCAGTCCTCGGAAAATCAGGATGGTTGTTCTCTTTAGCTTCACAACACATGTGGGTGCTTTAAGGTTGTTTTTGGATGGTGGTGATAGGATCTAATGGGCTTGAGTCCTCTCTTGGGGAGAAAGATAGAAGTTGAGTTTCTGTTTTTCTGGGAGCACCTCAAGTGATGGAGAAACTTTTTCCTGAGGCCTCATTTCATTTTAATCACTTTTATACTTTTCTTTTGCATCCTGAACTAAAAATCTATCTCAAAGAAGCTTCCATTCACATTTCTTATCCTACCACATGACTACAAAATGGAATGAACTTAATTACTTACCCATGTGATGACACATTAAATATTTAAAGAAATCAATCATGCCCACCCCCAGTCTTTCCACCTTCAAAGAACACATCTCCTAACAACTCAACATTTCTTATATTATTTTACCATCATGATTACTCTCTTCCAAATACAGTTTGATCCTGTGCTTAGTTGTTCCGTCTTATCTGACTCTTTCCAACTCTTTGGACTGTAGCCCACCAGGCTCCTCTGTCCATGGGATCATTCAAGTAAGAATACTGGAGTGGGTTGGTGGGTTTCATTTTCCTCTTCCAAAGGATCTTCCTGACCCAGGGATCAAACCCAAGTTTCCTCCGTCTCCTGCCTTACAGATGGATTCTTTATCTGTTGAGCCATCGGGGAAGCCCAATATTGTCATTTCTAGAAAGCTAATCAGCAGAGTATGTCACCTCCTTTGTCCAGAATCTATACTTCCTTTATTATTATTTTTTTTTTTTTTAGTAAAAAGTGAAAGATTTATTTGGTCTTATGCTTCCTTTAATTTAGCTTAATATCATAGTATTTTTCTTGGCAGTTATTAACTTAGATTGAGTTCCTATCTACTCAAACTTTCAAGCATTTTTCTCATGTGCTTCTGCTACTCTGTATTGCTTATCTTGTACATGCGGTTATTTTTTTCTAGCTTGAAGTAAAGTACCTTACATTTAAGTCTGTTAAATTTTCAACTGCCCACCTCTGCCTGCTTTTCTAAAATCACCCATTTCCAGTTTTGTTTGACTTACAGGTTTGATGAGCATATTTTCATGTCAATAATTGAACTGTTAAAAGGACAAGGCCTTCACTGGGATCTTTCCTTATGTTTATATTAATCCACTAATTAGTCTTTAGTTACAATAATTCAACCATTTGAAATTAATCTAATTTATTAGTAACAATACATATTTACAACTTCACCCCATATAAAACCAATGTGGCAGGAGAGTGAAGTAACAATAGAAAACACTCTTTGATGATGAAGTAGTTACTGCTTCTGTCAAAACTATGGAACTGCTTTCTAGAGCTCATGGTTTTTGACCAAGGAAGGCATTTACCATCGTAATTCTCCACTTTATTTACTGGGGTTGGCACTAAGTTTTAGTTATTAAACAAGATCAAATCTTCTATCCAAGAACAAAGATTTGGCCTTATTAAAGATGTTCCAAAAATATATCACAGATTTCTTAGGTAAGTCCAAAAGAGGAGTTACAAATAGGCTTAGGAATACACACAGAGTCTTCCAAATGTATTCCTTTAAAGGAGAGGACACTTTTCAAAAGGGTAAGTTTCACTGTGTTTGTTAAGCCATCAAAGACAGTTTAACCTAGTAGTCAAATACATTAGCTTTGACCTGGTTCAATGCCCAGCTCTGCCACTTGCCAGCTGTTTGATTTGGGGCAAATATATCAATGCCTTAGCTTAGTGCCTGGCATCTAGTGAGAGCTATAAAAATGAAATTAACTACTATTTATTAAGCATTATTTTATGCTAGGCACTGCATGAAGTGCCTAACATGCTGTCTCATGTTTTTTTTCCAAACAATTATATGAAGTGGACACTTTTGTTATCCCTAGATCACAGGTGAGAAAAATTGAAATGGAAAGATTATGCAATTTGCTAAAGTTAAACATGGAAGATAAGATATATATATATATAGATATAAGTCTCTCTGACTCCAGACCAGGATCCCAAACACAATTCTATCCTGCTAGTCCCTGAATATTGATAAAACCCTCACTAGATCTTAAAACTTTAATAAGAGTATGAATAGGAAGGATACTGACCAGCAACCAGTCAGGCAGCTTCCAGGAGCCAAAAAGGTCCTCCAGGGCAAAGTTTTACTTTGATGATTCACCGGGGTGAGGTTCTGGCCCTAAGTCCTATAGGCTTAGAAATTCAATTTATTATAGATTGTGGATTTATCTCCCAGAGCATAACCAAGCTTCCAGAAACTGGTATTCAAAATCAGAGACCAGTTTATCCACAATGAAAGTTATGAATAAAAATAGAATAGCCAACGGCTAAAACATTTGTGTCCTGTAACCAGCACCTGAGAATCAGATTCTAAGGGCAGGCTGCTTGCTGAGCATGGAATTAGATATGAGGGTGTCTGTTTTATGTATGAATGTTTGATAGAACCAAACTCATCCAGCTCCAAAGCAGTAATTTACTTGCCTCTAGAACTGAATAGGCCAATATAACCTCTCACTCAAAAACGCTGGGATAAACACTACCAGCATTGGCTTCTTAGACCCTTCTCTTCCTGTTTTGTGTTTTTTTTTCCTTTGGTGGGAGGGGGGAATGACCAATTCTTTCCTGATTTTAGGTTAATTTTTTTTTTTCAGGTTACAGCATAATTCTTCTTTTACTAAGATTTTTATTTTTATATTTATTTATCTATGTATTTATGTATTGCTACACTGCGTGACTTGCCAACCAGGGACTGAACTCATGCCCTGGGCAGTGAAAGCATGGTCCTAACCACTGGACTGCCAGGGAATTCCAAGTTTTTGAACAATAATTCACTGGTCCATTACACATTGATTTGAAGGTTTATATCTAAAAAAGCCACTTTAGTTCCAGGTTCTTGCTGGGGAGTCCTCTCTCTGAGGTCCAGAAGTACTGACAGCAACAATAAAAGACAAGACCCCATCCCTCTGGTGAAAGCTGTTTTCTCCTTTCTGAAGATCTTGTTGGTTGGCTTTCTAGCTTCAGAAACAAGACAGTATTGCTGTCCAAGGTTGAATGCCAAAGAATTGATGCTTTCGAATCATGGTGTTGGAGAAGACTCTTGAAAGTTCCCTGGACTGCAGGGAGATCAAACCAATCAATCCTAAAGGAAATCAACCCTGAATATTCATTGGAAGGACTGATGCTGAAGCTGAAAGGCCAATACTTTGGCTACCTTTGAAGAACTGACTCATTGGAAAAGACCCTGATGCTGGGCAAGATTGAAGGCAGGAGCAGAAGGGGATGAAAGAGGTTGAGATGGTTAGATAGCATCACTGGCCCAGTGGAGATGAATTTGAGCAATCTCTGGGAGACAGTGAACAACAGGGAAGCCTGGCGTGCTGCAGTCCATGGGGTCAAAAGGAGTCCAACAATAACTAAAAACTAAAAGATAACACTGTGTTCTGTAGCTAGTGAAGAGATAGACTGCTTGGAGGAAGATTTACATAGTTCTGCAGACTCCACTGGCTGTGCCAGCTCTGGGTGAGTCGGGTGCACACGGTGTTAAATGATTTGTTTTTTCTTGGCTCTTTGCTGTAGGTCCAGGCAGCTACATCAACAGTAGCCTTCCTACTCCCATGCAGAGCTTCCAGAATGCCTGGGAGTCTCCTGCTGAAAACAACATGGAATGCTCGGAACTAGTGAAGATAAGGCTGGAAGCTCTACCGGGTAGAGCAGTCAGCACTTAAAGAAGGCATGATCCAGCAATCCCACTACTGGGCATATACCCGGAGAAAACCATAACTGAAAAGGACACATGTATCCCATGCTCATTGCAGCACTATTTACAGTAGCTAGGACATGGAAGCAGCCTAGATGTCCATCAGTAGGTAACTGGATAAAGAAGCTGTGGTAGACATACACAGTGGACTATTACTCAGCCATAAAAAAGAAAGTATTTTAGTTTGTTCTAATGATGTGGATGAACGTAGAGCCTGTTATACAGAGTGAAGTCCGAAAGAGACAAACATCACACATTAATGCATATATATGGAATCTAGAAAGATGGTACTGAGGAACCTATTTGCAGGGCAGCCATGGAGACACAGAGGACAGACTCACGGACACAATGGGGGAAGGAGAGGGTGGGACGGATTGAGAGAGTAGTATGGAAACATAGACTTTACCATATGTACAATTAGATAGCCAGTGGGAGTTTACTGTATGATGCAGGGAGCTCAAATCTGTGCTCTGTGACAACACAGAGGGATGGCATGGGGTGGGAGGTGGAAGGGAGGCTCAAGGAGAGGACATATGTATGTCTATGGCTGATTCATGTTGATGCATGGCAGAAACCAACACAATGCTGTAATTATCCTTCAATTAAAAATAAATTAATTAAAGACTTAAAGGAGGGAAGCTGCTCCCAGAACCTTTGGACCCAGGGTAACTGCAGAGTTTAAAGTCAAGTAATGGATACCTCAACCTACTCCAGTATTCTTGTCTGGAGAATTCCATGGATAGAGGAGCCTGGTGGGCTATAGTCCATGGGGTTGCAAAGAGTCAGACATGACTGAGTAACTAACACTTTCACATACAATGGATGCCTCACTACCAATGTGTCTACATGGCAGCTGTGAACAGCAGGTGACAGGGGAAAGGGGGCGTGGACAAGTTCCTCTCCTCTCCTTCTGCAGGTGGGGACTTGACACATCTTCAGGGTACAGGGGAAAGGAAGGTGGTCCTGCCAGTGCAGTATTTTCCCAGCTCTAGACTACTGGGCTGCCACATTGGGAAGGTACAAGAGTGGGAACCCCTGACTTTCAAGGCCTACCATCCCAGTTCCATTCTGCAGGATAGGGAGAATCCGGGTCTACCAGACCCTGAACTTCCAGTGCATAAACACAGGACATTGGATAGGCTCAATAATAGCCACAGCCTCTCCCTGGAGAGATCTCTTAATGGTGCTGAGAGAGGGGCAGGGTGAATCAGGAAGTCTACTGATTCTTTCCACTGAAGGCCAACCAGGGGACTAGACTGTTGGTCCACCCACTCCAAATATCGTGATTTATCATACCAACTTTGGGCTTCCCAGGTGGTGCCATTAGTAAAGAACCCCCCTCCCAATGCAGGAGACACAGAAGACACAGGTTCAATCCCTGGATCAGGAAGATCCCCTGGAGAAGGAAATGGCAACTCACTCTGGTGTTCTTGCCTGGAGAATCGGTTGGACAGAGGAGCCTGGCGGGCTGTAGTCCACAGGGTGACAAAGAGTCAGACAGGACTGAAGCACGTTAGCACATGCACGCACCTTTCCCCAACAATCATACATTAAAATGAAGCTCCCACCAGTGTCCAGGGGTTAACTGAGTAGAAGACTTGGGCCCTTTATTACTCCAGATTCTTGCAAGGAGTTTGTTTTCTGAACATTCTTCTCTGTACACTCCCCTCTGTCTTAATTGGCTCTACCCATTGAGGTATATTCCAGATCTTTCTCCTGTATCTTTGGCTTGGCTCAAGCCTCTGAACCCTCCACAGAGGAGACTAAAAGCAGGGAGATGGCCAAAATAGGCAGTCAGGGAAGAGCACAGGCATTCCTATTGCATCTGCTCAGTCTCTCAGCAATCCTCGTGTCAGGGGACTACTCAAGTTTCCAGACTGAGCCCAGAGAGAGAGGCTCCCCTTCCTCACTCCCAGTGTGAGACACAGAGCAACGTTTCTCAGAGGCAGTCTTCTGAGTGCTGAAAGTCATAGATACTGGTGATGAATGTGGGTGTTCTCCAGCAGCTCCCTTCTGGACATAATTCCTCGGAGCTGTCCCCTGGCTCTGTTTGAGGCAGGGTCTGATTGGCTGTACTCGAAACATAACTCCTTGTCCTTTCTCTCATTATCATTGGTTCTCACAGCAGTTGTTGCTCCTGGTTGCCACAGGTAATACCTATTATTATTGTTGCTATTTTTAACACTCTTGAGAACCAACATTCAGGGCTGAAAGATTTCCACAAAGCCAGGCAGTAGTGACAGGCGACCACTTTGGCAAGGCTTGCTTAACTGATTGACTCAGAAACATCTGTTAAGTATTGGCACGTGCAATGTGAATGTGCAGCTTGATGACGTGGAGGGAAACAAAGATGAAGGAGAAAACAAGATTCTCTCTTTCAGGGGGTTACATTCTAATGGAGACCTTTTTTGTTATTGTTTAGTCACTGAGTCCCGTCTGACTCATTTGTGACCCCATGGACTGCAGCCTACCAGGCTCCTCTGTCCTCGGGATTTCCCAGGCAAGAACACTAGGGTGGGTAGCCATTCCCTTTTGCAGGGGATCTTCCCAACTCAGGGAACCTGCATCTCCTGCATTGGCAGGTGGATTCTTTACCACTGAACCACCAGGGAAGCCCGATGGAAACCTAGGTACATCTATAAATCACTGAAATATAAGGTGAGGACAGAACGGTAGATAACAGATGTATTCTTCAAATCTGGAAAAGTTGAAGGAGAGCATTTTCAACTATCAGGCCACCAGGCAGATGCCTGCTCATCTCCTGGGGTTGTCTAAGAAGTCAACACTAAGGTTAATAAAGTCAATTGTAACATGTTAAGCACCATAAAGTAAATATTTCATAATGCCCTATGCACCCAGAGCATGTGTATATAACAGGGGCTCAGTGTTTCATCATTTTCTTTTAAATGGATCTCTTTTAAATTAATGAAATGTGCTGACTACCCTTCACCTCCCTTTTATGAAAGGAAAAGAAAAATAGATGTAAGAAATAGAAGCTGTACTTCCCTGTTCCTCAGGGCAACTAACAAGAGAACAAACAGCGTTCGGTACCAAGAATAAAGTTGACTCATACTCTTAGGCTCTCTCTCCTTTTAGAGCGCATTGATTGAAGACTTGGAACATTCATTCTCTTAGGGAAACAGACGAAGTCGCCAAGGGAGAGAGGGTAAGGAGGGAATAGGGAAAATGAGGTGAAGGAACAGGAGGCAGTGGCTACTACACTGCCTTTGACAGTCTCTTCATCCCCACAGAAAAGGCTGTTCCAGGAAGTTTATATTCTAGGCAGAGTGAAAAGGATGAGTAGAAATCATATATATTCTGGCCCAACATCCTAGGGGAAGAAAGTAAGTCTTGTGACAATATGAGTATCTTTGTGGCCTGGTACCAGCCCAAGGGGCTTCCCAGGTGGCACAGTAGTAAAGAAACTGCCTGCCAATGCAGGAGACACAGGAGACACATCCCAGTCCCTCAGTTGGGAAGATCACCTGGGGGAGGAAACGGCAACCAGTCCAGTCTTCTTCCTGGAAAATCTCATAGACAGAAGAGCCTGGTCGGCTACAGTTCATGGGGTTGCAAAGAGTTGGACACGAATGAGCACCTATGAGCATGTACCAGCCCAAGGTCCGCAGGTCTAGAAAACTTAAAAACAAAACCAACAAGAGTATAAAGTCTAATATAGAGAATTAGAAGTAAAGAGAGGAGGCGAACATTTCCCAAAGCAGGGTTTCCATGAGTGCCATTAAGTAACCTCAGGTCAAGAGATGAGAGCCTAAAATCCAGGAAGGGCCCAAGGTCCACGTATAGGACAAGGACATCATATGTCTTCCACAAGCACACCTCAAATAGTGGCATGAAGAAACATAGCACACAGACAGCTCTAACACTGGGATCCTGGCTTTCTAGATAAAGGAAGTAAAAAAGATGTTTTGTCCTCCAGTAAATTCATTTTTTTTCTGTATCATTGCCTTTGCTATCCTTTCTCCTATTCCTATCAGTTGTCTTTACACTATTTAAATATTCATGTTTGTTTTTGTAAAAACTACTTGAGGGCAGGGATAATGTGTACCTTTGCCTTTGATGGAAACTAGCTCAGTGCCTGTTCTTATTAGGTCACTAAGAAATGCTGCTTGATTTAATGTTATAGGAGAATTAGACTTCAAGGGTCAACAGCTGCAAGGGCTGGCAATCCATAGAATTTCCATGAGGCAAAGCCACATTTGGCAATTACAAGGGCATACCAGTGAAGTGAAGAGAAGCGTCAGATTTTGCAATAGTTCTGAAAATAAGATAGATTTTCTGGAGTGGCTGTATTCTCAGAAAATTATGTGCTGAATGCCAAAAAGTAATCCAGTTTCTCATTTTTATAGAGATCATGCAAGATACAATCTCTGCCAGATTCAAATGGAAAAGGGTGACATTTATAAGTTTTCTTAGCACTATATAGCATTATGCTAGGTATTGCACACGTAGAATATTTTAAAAAGTAAGATGTTATTACTGCCTTCAAGCTTAAAATCTTAACGTAGAATCAGTGTGAATACACATAAACTAATCAATGTTTACACTGGAGAACGAAATGGCAACCCACTCCAGTACTCTTGCCTGGAAAATCCCATGGACGGAGAAGTCTGGTAGGCTACAGTCCATGGGGTCACAAACAGTCGGACACGACCGAGTGAGCTCACTTTCACTTTATAAATTAAACATTTTAGCACTGCTATTGGAAAATGTGTCCTAAGATGGTGGCCTTTAGATGAGCCTTGAAGACCCCCAATTTTTGTGGGTCTTTACTCCTCTGAGGCTTCACAAAGCTATTCTGTGGACATTTGAAATATAATAAAGTTTATTGCTTTAAACCCCACCCCACTCCACCTTACTCACACCTATTTATATTTTGAGATAGCATTTCATATACTTCGTGTAACAATGTGCTTAGCTCTTAACTTCTTAATGCTCTAGCCTTTGAGCTTGAATCTATAACCCTAACCTGCAGTTTAAGCTTCACTCAAGAATTCAGAACCTTCCTGCTAGAAGAGCAGGAGAAAACTTAGTCACTAGTTAAAGATTCAGTCTCAAAGGTAATCTAGTTTTAAAGAGGTTCCTGCCTTATACCTCTAATCCCCAGAACTAGATTTCTTGCTGGTAATTTCCCCTCCCATGAATAGAATTACAGTCCCCAAAACTATATTCTTTTCAATGGGGTCTCTGTTTTCTATGATTTTTTTGGATGCCAACTTTGCACACCTGTTCTGTTCACATTGTCTAATGCTTGCTCAGATTAACACCCTGAATCTTAGATTCATTTTAGACTTTTACAATAAGTTAAAACTTTCTGCATGGTCCTTGGGGGCTGGCTTTGGCGACAGAGTCACAAAGAAGGCAGTAGTAGCTCAAGGGTCTCTCATTTCAAGTGTTTCTGGTTGCAAGGCAAGAAAAGCAAGTAAGAGGCTGCAGCTCCGTGACCGGCTCATAGTCATCAACTTGTTCATGTTCCAAACACTAGAATATATGATTTCTGCTTTAAGGTATGAGGCAAGAAAAGAGGTATTTTAGGGAAAAGGCTTAATACAGCATTAAGTGGATTAGATAGCAAGATGATCAAGACAGTATATACCTTAGCAAGATACTTATCAAGAAACTCCTTCTGGAAAAGGAAATGGCAACCCATTCCAGAATTCTTGCCTGGAGAATTCCATGGACAGAGGACCCTGGAAGGCTAGAGTCCATGGGATTGCAGAGTCGGACGTGACTGAGCAACAAACACTAGTATTTACATAGATCAAATGAGATAATGCAAGCAAAGTAAGCAGTACCATTTCTGGCACTCCACAACCATTAGTTCTTTTTCCTCTGCATATATATTTTACAGTTAAAGTATTTTTGTGTACATTAACCCCCCAAAACCTTCAGAATTAGGTGTTTCCCCAAAGAATAGTGACTCGACCTCCAAAGGAGCTCATCTGAAAAACCACAGGGCTGAGAGTCAGACTCAGGTCTTCAGACACCAAAGCCAGTTCCCTTTCCCCTACACTCCAGACTGTTCTTATTGCATTGTCCTAAATTTAAGATTGTGATGGCCTGGACTGGAATGTTAACGATAGGATGGCGATCAAAGACTGATGTGAGTTCCTGGGCAGCAGAGCTTTGTAAAAAAAAAAAAAAACAACTTTCTCTCTTTCGAGATACATCTGTTTTCACATTTTAACATTTCTAAAATTGAGACAATTGGTCTTTTTCAGTTTTTTTTACCTCTCAGCAGGAGGAAGAGGAGGAGGAGGCAGCATGTAGCTGCTATTGCCCGCTCATCCACAAACAGGATAACTAAAATCCACGGACATTTTAGTAAAAAAAAAAACAATAAAACAAAAACAAAACCATTTAAGCACCATTTACACAAGAAATATGAATCCTAATTGTTGTCTGAAAACCTTCCCTTAACACCTTTTGGTAAGATCAAGAAAGCACCAGCATCAAAACTTGTAGATTGGATATCAGGAGCTTGGAAGAAAATTACAAAAAAAAATGGTGGAACCCTGCTTAAGGAACGCTGCAGAAGACTTACTGTAACATTCATAGTTTCCCTTTTATTGATGCGATAGTGTTTCTTGTTGTTCGGTCCCTAAGTTGTGTTCAACCATTTGTGACCCCCAAGGACTGCAGCATGCCAGGCTTCCCCGTCCTTCACTGTCTCCTGAAGTTTGCTCATCTTCATGTCCCTTGAGTCGGTGATGCAATCTAACCATCTCATCCATCCTCTGTCACCCCTTTCTCCTTTTGCCTTCAATCTTTCCCAGCATCAGGGTCTTTTCCAATGAGTCATCTCTTCGCATCAGATGGCCAAAGTATTGGAGTTTCAGCTTCCGCATCAGTCTTTTCAATGAATATTTGGGGTTGATTTCCTTTAGGATTGATTGGTTTGATCATGCAGTCCAAGTTACTTTCAAGGGTCTTCTCCAGCACCACAATTTGAAAGTATCAATTCTTTGGCACTCAGCCTTCTTTATGGTCCAACTCTCGTGCATCACAGCCTTGTCATGGCGAAGGGGCTTGCATAACTCAGTGAAGCTATCAGCCATGTGGTGCAGGGCACCCCAAGACGGACAAGTCATAGTGGAGAGTTCTAACAAAATGTGGCCCACTGGAAGAGGGAATGGCAAACCACTCCAGTGTTCTTGCCACGAGAACTCCATGAACAGTATGAAAAATGCACTAGTGTAATATATGATAAAAATACATGCTCAAATAAACTTAATAAGGTCTTTAATAAGGGCCGCATGAATAGAAAGCATTGCCCCATTGATTAACTTGTGGCATTCTTTTCTTTGTTAGCAGTATATAAAATAATGATGTGTCCTAAAATTGGTCGTGTCTTAAATTTGATGAGGATGGCCGTGTTATATTTGTATAAATGCTCCACAGTTTATAAAATTAGCTCATTGTAGTCATCTTAATAACCTTGTGATATTAGGAGCAAAATATTAACATCAAGTTTTATCGATGGGAAAAACAAGGCAGATTAAATAACCTACTCAGCCAGCTATAGATCAGGATAAGGGCTTCAAATTCAGTCATCTAGAATAAACCTCGGAGAAGGCAATGGCACCCCACTCCAGTACTGTTGCCCAGAAAATCCCATGGATGGAGGAGCCTGGTGGGCTGCAGTCCATGGGGTCGCTAAGAGTCGGACTCGACTGAGCGACTTCACTTTCACGCATTGGAGAAGGAAATGGCAACCCACTCCAGTGTTCTTGCCTAGAGAATCCATGGACGGAGAAGCCTGGTGGGCTGTAGTCCATGGGGTCGCACAGAGTCGGACACGACTGAAGCGACTTAGCAGCAGCAGCAGCAGCAGCAGAATAAGCCTAACACTCTTTTTTTCCCTGTAAGATTTCAAGACTCGTATTATTCTAAGAGTTACCGTTTAAAAAAAAAAAAAGAGCATACCTGATGAGAATGAATGTAATAGTTCAGGATGAGTATTAAAAATGCCTCGCTTTTGGCAAGAGAAGTGATTGTCATGGCTGTAACAGTAATAAATCACTCTTACAGCCTAGAACTGTGTACTAGCACACAAAAGGTGTTGAATAAATAATAGAAGTTGTATCGCTCAGGGTAGTTAATGCTAGCTATCCTAGCAGTCAAACCCTGAATTCTTAATGGCTTAACCAGTAAAATTATATATCTCACACTTTGCCCTATATCTAGCCCAGGTTGGCAGGCAGTAAAGGGTGCATTGTTCTATTCCACACCTTCACTCGATTAACCAAGATGACTCAGGATCTACAATCTTTCAGCTGTACATGTGGAACATGTAACTCCTGAGGTCTCTGTGAGGGGGTGAAAGGGTCAGAGGAGGCACAGTGGTTTATAACTTCCTCAGCCTGAAAGTGACACAAGACTTCCTTAAGGATATGAGCCAGAAGACATCACTTGACCCTAACGTAGCTGAAGGAAGGCTGGGAAAAGCAGAGGAGCAAAGGAATATTTGGTGACTGCAGTCTATCCTACGATAGTCCTATCACTATTTCCTTGAGCACAAGAATGTTTTATTTACCGATATTCCCAAATATCTAGAATAGTATTTGGCTTATACTGTTCATGAATAATTACTGAATTAATAAATCACTGAATTAGTAAGTGGCATATCATGTTGGTTTTCCTTGTTTTGACTCTGAATCTACTCTGAAAAGTTTCTAGATAGAATTAGATACTCAAGTTCAGGTTAGTATTTCCAAAACACCTACAGTCAACAAGCAGGTGTTTGGGTAAGAATTTATTTGAAGTTGGCAAACTCATTCTCCAAGTAATTATTAATAGATCACACGAAATCTTTTCTATAGGAGCTTAATGATTCTTTAAATTTACAAAAATATTAGGAAACAACACTCAATTCTAAAAGCCAGGTAGGCTTCTTGGTTTCACTTATAAATGAACACAGACTGGAATCTTCATAAAAATGATTGCTTAGGGAGTGCAAAATAATTCGCCCTGATGATACGAATTCAGATTTGGGTGATATGAAAAGGCGAGCAGCAGTCGGGTACGGGGAACTGAACAGTAAATAACAGTCCTTTTGGCTCGGATTCAACACCTAATCTTAGTATCACCTCCTGGTCAGGAAGGCAGAGAGTTCAACACTGATTTTCACAAAGGAACCTAAAAGTGATTATAAGAAGCGATTCATCATTCATCCAACAAATGTTTCAGTTCAGTTCAGTCCAGTTGCTCAGTCGTGTCCGACTCTTTGTGACCCCATGAATTACAGCGTGTTTATTAAGCACCAAATATGTGCAAAGCACAGTGCTTCATGGAGAGTCAGGTTCAAAAGACAGATAAGATTCCTACTCTAATGGAACTTAAAATCTAATAGGGAAGACAGACAGTGAACAATTATTAAGCATGACACAGGTTGTAAAAAGGGAAGAACCAGGTGCTACAGAGTGATAAACTGGGGGATTTCTTGCTTTTGAGAAGTAAGAAAGTAGGATTAGGGAAGCTCTCCTCAAGAAATTGAGGTTTCAACTTAAAGGATAAAGAGGATTTGGCGTCAGACAAGTGAGGGAAGAATTTCAGATGGAGGGAATACCTTGTCTTCACAACCATGCTAGGAAGTCACTCAGCATTAAATGCTTTATTATATAGCTTTATTATATAGTGGTAGGAGAAGGCAATGGCACCCCACTCCAGTACTTTTGCCTGGAAAATCCCATGGACGGAGGAGCCTGGTAGGCTGCAGGCCATGGGGTAGCTACAGTTGGACACAACTGAGCGACTTCTCTTTCACTTTCATGCATTGGAGAAGGAAATGGCAACCCACTCCAGTGTTCTTGCCTGGAGAATCCCAGGGACGGGGGAGCCTGGTGGGCTGCCGTCTATGGGGTCGCACAGAGTCGGACACGACTGAAGCGACTTAGCAGCAGGAGGAGAACAAAGCAATTTAAGCAATGTTCAAAGGACACTGTTATTAGGACTATAGGCTATGTTCCTTACCTTTCAGGGCAAGGCACATAATTGTCTCCCTTTCCTGATTCAAAACAGTGGCTGAGCCAGTCACTCTTATAATCCACCAGGCACATCAACCAGCCACAGACTAGACTGATTTAACAGATATGAATTTGCAGCTTCTTTCTTGCTATGCAGGATGAGAATGAGCCCTAAATGGTTTTCGTGCAGGAAGAGGGTGGGGTGTAGTCGTGGAGAGAGGAGCTTCATTGGTGAGAGCCAAGTGCTAAAAGCAGCTGCCTGTGACATTTCCGTCAGCAGGCCTCCCGCCTTCATTGTGTTATGAGACACACATCAGATGTTCTGGTTTATGATTTCAGCTTCAGAGAATACAACCCTTTGAGATCTAAGCTCATGTATCTCTCCCTGGCATGCCGCCTGTTCATTAACTGAACACTAAGGTCCATTTGAGGCTGACAACTAAATGCTGAGAACACTGGAACCCCTTTCTCCTACCTTCAAGGAGGTCTGGGGCCCTATGGAGTGGTTAAGTGTTAGGCCCAGGTGCCTACTTGCTGTACTTGCTAGAAAGTGACAAAGCACAGACTACCAAAAAGATTCTGTCCAGATGCCAGAACCATGTCAGATACAAAGTCACATACAGCTGCTGTCTTCTCCAGTTTGGATAAGCCAGAGGACAATGTATTCTCTCTCCTTTTGAAGACAGAGTAGAGACTAAACTCATGGAGGTCTCAGGTAAGCACCACATTATCCATTAGTAGACCAGACAGACCTACAGAGGGCCAAGACTTTGTCTTTTCATATTGTGTATACCTCCCCAGGTAAATTAAAGTAGAATGAATCTATTATTTATAGGGACGATAACAGAGGAAAGCCTTTATAGGCTTTGGCTTCTTTGATTCAACAGCAAGATCCTGATTTGACTGAGATGTCAGCAAATGAAATATGTTTGCATACTAACAATCTCCAAAAATTTAAAAGTTTCTGATATTCTGATCATTTAAAAATATATTACTTTGGAGATTTCCATGAAGTATTTGTGCTGAAAACTGTTACTTGTTTCCAAAAATGCTGGGTCAGATAGTCATTCAGATTACTTCCCCAAATTACCTCATGCAGCTATGAAGACCAACGTAAAATAAATGCCAAATTGTTTTCTTTATAAAGAACAAGATTAAAAAAAAAAAAACGAATAAGATTACATAATGATGACAATAATCTGTTCTCATCTAAATGACAGCAGTCTCTGAGCACCAAGGCTGCTTGCTCTACCTTTGGGAAGCCACATTTAAATGATTTTGTGTCAGAAATCTTTTCACAACCAGATATTAGACCCAATTTGAAGCGACTTGAATGATGGATTTGCTTTGAAAGGAGTGGGATAAAGTGAGCAGTGAGGTTATATCAGGGCTTCTTAGACCATACTGTTACCTTTTATAATCAGTCTGTGATCTTGAGGAAGGTAGCTGGGTAAAAAGGGAGGATATAAGAGATAGTTAAATCAGTATCATGAAGTTGTATTTATAGATTTTACTTCAAATGAACTATTCTGAAGATAAGTACAGTATATGAGTAATTCTGGGGGGTGAGGGGAGGGAAGTGACAATTCAAAAATATGAAGAAAACAATTAAAAAATAATATGTTACCATGTTTTTAAGATATAGCAAAATCCTAAAATTTTTCCATCTCTTTTCTCAGACTTAAAAGAACACGGTTGCCAACTATTCAGTTCAGTTAAGTTCAGTAGCTCAGTCATGTCCAGCTCTTTGCGACCCCATGAATCGCAGCACACCAGGCCTCCCCATCTATCACCAACTCCCGGAGTTTACCCAAACTCATGTCCATCAAGTCGGTGATGCCATCCAGCCATCTCATCCTCTGTTGTCCCCTTCTCCTCCTGCCACCAATCTCTCCCACCATCAGGGTCTTTTCCAGTGAGTCAGTTCTTCCCATCAGGTGGCCAAAGTAGTGGAGTTTCAGCTGTAGCATCCATCCTTCCAATGAATATTCAGGACTGATCTCCTTTAGAATGGACTGGTTGGATCTCCTTGCAGTCCAAGGGACTCTCAAGAGTCTTCTCCAACACCACAGTTCAAAAGCATCAATTTTTTGGCACTCAGCCTTCTTCACAGTCCAACTCTCACATCCGTACATGACCACTGGAAAAACCATAGCCTTGACTAGACGGACCTTTGTTGGCAAAGTAATGTCTCTGCTTTTGAATATGCTATCTAGGTTGGTCATAACTTTTCTTCCAAGGAGTAAGCGTCTTTTAATTTCATGGCTGCAATCACCATCTGCAGTGATTTTGGAGCCCCCCAAAATAAAGTCAGCCACTGTTTCCACTGTTTCCCCATCTATTTGCCATGAAGTGATGGAACCGGATGCCACGATCTTAGTTTTCTGAATGTTGCGCTTTAAGCCAACATTTTTACTCTCCTCTTTCACTTTCATCAAGAGGCTTTTTAGTTCCTCTTCACTTTCTGCCATTATGCAATACGTAGAAAGGAAGAAAGATGAGATAAAATTCTAGGAATTAGAAAATCCAGTTATTGTTTGGATTTGAAATACTATCTGTGTACCCTAGGATAACTTCGGGCTTCATTTTTTCATCTATGAAATAAAAGGAATTGGGTTATTTCTAACTCATCCTCCAGTTTGAATAGTGCATGATTTGATCTGACAGGAAAACTCTCCCACTTTGTCATCCTTGTTTACTCAATCTCAAATTAAAAAAAAAAAGTCACTTACCACAGATTCTTAAAACAAAATAGCTCTCGCTATATAGAATGTATTCCTTTTTTCAGTAGTCATGACATGACTTAAATAAATGCCACCCTATTATCCCATCACTGAGGAAAAGGTTTTCTTAACATTTTGAGTTATAATTTTCTAACATTACTTTTGCGCCCATACTTTTACACATATTTACTTAAAAAGATAACCGTGATAGCTTTGTACTTAGTGTTTTGAAAACTGCATTCCTTAATAATATATCATAAATATTTTCCATATTTTTCTAAAGCATGAATGTTTTTCATGGCCGCATTTGTAATCCATCATCTAGAAAAACCACAGTTTAACTCATCTATTCAACATCTAGGTTATTTATAGTCTTTATTATAAATTACACCGTATTGAACAAATTTGTACAAGAAAACCTGATTATTTCCTAAAGATAAATTCTCATAACTAGAATTACTCCTACTAGCAATGTATGAGAGTGCTGGTTTCCAGTTCCCTTTGAGAGTTATAAAATTAGTTATAACTTAAATACATCTTTGCCAATATGCCTTGTGAAAAGCTCTTTATTAAAGACCTGGATTTTATAATTTAGAGAAATCCTTGTCGATATCCATATCTGGTTATTATTCAATACTTCTCTGTATTTTTCTGTGGTCATTTGCATTTCTCTTTTTCAGTTAAATATCTACTCCAGTCTTTTGCCCATTTTCCCACTCACCACTTTTCTTTTTGAGATGTTCTCAAATGCCTCATTGTTTTTGATGGGGTAGATTTTAGAAGGTGCCCTGAAGATTCAGGTTTTTTAAATTTATTTATTTTTTATTGAAATATAGTTGATTTACAATGTTTTAGTTTCAGGTGTACAGCAACATGATTCAGTTATATATATATATGTCTATATGTATACTTTTTCAGATTCTTTTCCATTATAGGTTATTACAAGATACTGAACACAGTTTCCTGAGCTACACAGTAGGTTCTTGTTGCTTATCTATCTTATATATATATATTAGTATGTTTCTGTTAATCCCCAAATCCTAATTTATCCCTTCCTGCCCTCCTTCCCTTTTGGTAACCGTAAAATTGTTTTCTATGTCTGTGACTCTATTTCTGTTTTACAAATAAGCTCATTTGTATCATTTTTCAGATTTCACATATAAATGATATCATGATACTTGTCACAACCTATAGCATAATGACTTGATTTACATGCACCATAAAATGATTATCCCAATAAATTTAGTGAGCATACATCATATTATATAAACACAAAATTAAAGAAATAGGAAAAAAATGATTTCTTTGTGATGAAACTCTTAGGATTACTCTCATAAGAACTTTCATATATAAATAAAGCAGTGTTAATTATATTTACCATTTTGTACATTACATCCCTAGTACTTACTTATAATTGGAAGTTTGTTCCTTTTGACTGTCTTCATCTAACTGCCTCTTCTCCAAACACCCTGCTTCTGGTAACCGTAAACCTGATCTCTTTTTCTATGAGTTCGTTTTTGAAGTATAATTGACCTACAACACTATCTTAGTTCCTGTTCTACCACATAGTGATTCAATATTTCTGTACATTTCAAAATAGTCACATGATAAATCTAGTTATTACCTGTCATCATATACAAATACTACATTATTATTGACAATATTTCCCACTCTGTACATTTCATCTCCATGACTCATTTTATTTTGCAATTGGAAGTTGGTACCTCTTAATCTCCCTCATCTACTTCTCTCTTCCCCATTGGGAACCACATATTTGTTCTCTAAATTTATGTCTCTATTTCTGTTATGTTTATTTTTTTAAGTTCCACATATAAAAGAAATCATACAGTATCTGTCTTTTTCTGATTTGTTTTACTTGGCATAAGACCCTCTAGGTTTATCTATGTTGTCACAAATGGCGTTATTTCATTCTTCTTTATGACTGGGTAATATTCCATTGTATGTATACCATAAGACTCCGTTGTTTTTGAAGATCAAAAATCGCCAAAATTATGGTCCCAGACCAAAGCTTCAATTAATGTTCTTTTACAGTTTTCCTTTTATCTATCCACAAATAATTTTATAATTATGTTTCACTTTTTAAATCCCAAAGCTACCAGTAAATCATTTCAAGACCCTATCCTGAAGCACCTTTTCCATTAACATTTTAATAATGAAATACTCTTAATGAGACATTAAGACTTCATTAATTTTTTGCATTGAACAATAATAAATTTTAAACATTGGTAAGTGAATCTTGGATGAACTAGAAGAATACACATTGCAGGTATTCATTTTTAAATGTATAGCGTCCTAGACTAGATCAAAATTATGATGGCAGAACAGAAATATTACATTCAGGTATCCGACAATTTGACTCATATTATGTGAGTGGATTGGCTAGGTAAATAGAAACATAAACACCTTGGAAGCGGCTGCCATCTAGCCATTTCATTAGAACTTTTTGAAAGACAAAACTAAAGGCTTTCAGTGGTCCTGACAAATGTGATGCTCTCTTTGACGCCTCAGAAAAAACACTAAGCTAGAAACAATGGAAACCCACAGAACCCCCTTGCTGGACTCTGACTTACTGGCTGAGCAGGTTATTGTTGATAGTTTATCATTCCAAAGAACTACCTGTAACACCATGTACAGAATCACAAAGCACATCTTTACATAGTTTATTGCCCTTTTACCTTTTTCTGAGCCTATATAGGTTCTTTCCTCAGCATGCTGCTGCTGCTAAGTCGCTTCAGTCGTGTCCGGCTCTGTGCGACCCCATAGACGGTAGCCTAACAGGCTCCTCCGTCCCTGGGATTCTCCAGGCGAGAATACTGGAGTGGGTTACCATTTCCTTCTCCAATCCATGAAAATGAAAAGTGAAAGTGAAGTCACTCAGTCATGCCCGACTCTTAGCGACCCCATGGACTGCAGCCTACCAGGCTTCTCCATCCATGGGATTTTCCAGGCAAGAGTACTGGAGTGGGTTGCCATTGCCTTCTCCGTTTCCTGAACATATATCTACTCTTATTCTCTTTCCTCTTAATTTTTTTGGTTGTTGTTTCACGTGTATATTTATAATTTATTTTTTAGAAAAGGTAGACATTTGATTCTGTAATAAACAGCACCCTGTTGACTTAAGGAAATCATTTCAAAGTCTTTTCTAGAGTGTCGGGTCTTAGTTGTGGCATGTGGGATCTTGCATTGTGATACACGGACTCTCTAGTAGTTGTGGAGCGAGGGCTCGGCTGCTCTGCGGCATGTGGGATCTCACTTCCCAGACGAGCGATAGAATCCATGTCTTGCATTGCAAGGTAGTTTCTTAACCACTGGAACACCAGGAAGTCATTTCTACTTCCTTATCTTTTTACTATAACTTTAATATTGAAATGTGTTGGTCATAATATTGAAATGAATTTAATGTGCCCAAAGAACAATATATCTTATAAATTAGAAATTGTTAAATGAAAAAAGGAGAAATGCAGAATAGTATATTACATTATGCTACCATAATATGCATATATAAAAAAAACTATGGGACTTCCCTAGTAGGAATTCAATAAATATGGAACGAATAAATGGATGAATTAAGTACAATGAATGTCTTAAACACGCACTTGGATTACTAAAGCTTTGTGGAATCCATAAGTATAGCAGTGGTATTGCTAAAATGAATGTGCCTAAATGGTAGCAAACTTTCTGTAAATGTCTTCAGAAACAACAGAAGTGTGGAACAGCTAGAAAAAGTGCATTGGTTAATAGAAGAACCACATTTTTATAATTGGTTCTAGGCTAGTGCTTTAAACATTCCTAAGTAAACAAAGCTAGAGTATCTTTCATCCGCCTAAATCTATGAAATTACTACTCATTGGAAAAAACACTTCTTGTGATCTAGAAGAAGATGCATTAACTCTACTATTAAAAAGTCAGAAAAAATAAAATAAAAAAAATAAAAAGTCAGGTCCCAAGCTTATCTAATGGCAGTTTTATCAAACTTCCTGTCACTGCTAAATGGTGAAATGTCATAACTGCATGAAAACTAAATGGCTTTTTAAGAAGAAAAACAAAGACTGAATTGAAGGAAAAAACTATTGTCATTTTGCTAGATTCTAAATTGAACCAACCCATTAATCTTTATTACATTATAAGTGATAGGGAACTTTTATGTATATAAATATATCAGTTCAGTTCAGTTCAGTTGCTCAGTCGTGTCCGACTCTTTGAGATCCCATGAATCACAGCACGCCAGGCCTCCCTGTCCATCACCAACTCCAGGAGTTCACGCAAACTCATGTCCATCGAGTCAGTGATGCCATCCAGCCATCTCATCCTCTGTCGTGCCCTTCTCCTCCTTCCCCCAATCCCTCCCAGCATCAGAGTCTTTTCCAATGAGTCAACTCTTCACATGAGGTGGCCAAAATATTGGAGTTTCAGCTTCAGCATCAGTCCTTCCAATGAACACCCAGTACTGATCTCCTTTAGGATGGACTGGTTGGATCTCCTTGCAGTCCAAGGGACTCTTCAAGAGTCTTCTTCAACACCACAGTTCAAAAGCATCAATTCTTTGGCGCTCAGCTTTCTTCACAGTCCAACTCTCACATCCATACATGACCACTGGAAAAAACCTAGCCTTGACTAGACGGACCTTTGTTGGCAAAGTAATGTCTCTGATTTTTAATATGCTATCTAGGTTGGTCATAACTTTCCTTCCAAGGAGTAAGCGTCTTTTAATTTCATGGCTGCAATCACCATCTGCAGTGATTTTGGAGCTCAAAAAAATAAAGTCTGACACTGTTTCCACTGTTTCCCATCTATTTCCCATGAAGTGATGAGACCAGATGCCATGAATGGAATTCCAGTTGAGCTACTTCAAATCCAAAAGATGATGCTGTGAAAGTGCTACATTCAATATGCCAGCAAATTCGGAAAACTCAGCAGTGGCCACAAGACTGGAAAAAGTCAGTTTTCATTCCAATCCCAAAGAAAGGCAATGCCAAAGAATGCTCAAACTACCACACAATTGCACTCATCTCACATGCTAGTAAAGTAATGCTCAAAATTCTCCAAGCCAGGCTTCAGCAATATGTGAACCATGAACTTCCAGATGTTCAAGCTGGTTTTAGAAAAGGCAGAGGAACCAGAGATCATATTGCCAACAACTGCTGGATCATGGAAAAAGCAAGAGAGTTCCAGAAAAACATGTATTTCTGCTTTATTGACTATGCCAAAGCCTTTGACTGTGTGGATCACAATAAACTGTGGAAAATTCTGAAACAGATGGGAATACCAGACCACCTGACCTGCCTCTTGAGAAACCTATATGCAGGTCAGGAAGCAACAGTTAGAACTGGACATGAAACAACAGACTGGTTCCAAATAGGAAAAGGAGTACGTCAAGGCTGTATAGTGTCACCCTGCTTATTTAACTTATATGCAGAGTACATCATGCGAAATGCTGGGCTGGAAGCAGAAGCTGGAATCAAGATTGCCGGGAGAAATATCAATATCAATATATATATATATATCTTATGAGCCACAGCTATTGAGCCTGTGTTCTAGAGCCGGTAAAGCCTCTGCCTACAATGAGGGAGACTCGGGTTTGATCCCTGGGTCAGGAAGATCCCCTGGAGAAGGAAATGACAATTCACTCCAGTACTCTTGCCTGGAAAATTCCATGGGCTACAATCCATGGGGTCGCCAAGAGTCGGACATAACTGAGTGATGTCACTTTCACTTTGTCATATATATATGGCATATATTTATTGTCCTGGCCAATATTTTTCTGAAAAATTATGCAAGGTATAGCAAGCAAAATTCTAATCAACATTTTCATAGTATCTCTTACTACTTCAGTGAAGCTAATCAAGGATTTATACCAAATACAAAGTTACTTAAGGCTCTGTTTTTTGCTTTATACAAGATAACCAACTGTATTGTGATATCACTCAGTCATGTCCAACTCTTTTTGACCCCATGGGCTATAGCCCACCAAGCCCCTCTGCCCATGGGATTTCCCAGACAGGAATACTGGAGTGGGTAATCATTTCTTTCTCCAGGGGATCTTCCCAACCCATGGATCAAATCCAGGTCTCCTGTATTGCAGGCAGATTCTTTATCATCTGAGCCACCTGGGAAGCCCAGTTGCATACTCAGGTCAAGTCTTGAGGGCAAGCATGGATCTAAAAAGTGACATCTTATTGGAGTCAAAATAATAAAGAGAAGACACTGGAATTCTAGTTATTCTTGTTGAGGGAGTGAAGGCTGAATTGTGGAATTAATGGCAGCACAAATTTTTAAAGCATTTTACCAGAAAAATAAAGTAAGACTCCTATGTATCAACCTTTAAGTTGTGAACTTTCACAGATGTGAACCTGTCCAAAATGTTCACATGTCCAAAATGATGCAAATTAGCTCACGTGTCTGGCTTACACGGTCATTGCCACATGTGGACATCCCCAAGTGTTGTGCTTTTGTGTACTCTGCCGTATAGTATTGCATAGAGTACAACAGTACAGTATTGCAGTATCTTTTGGGCTTCCCAGGTGGAGCAAGTGGTAAATAACCCGCCTGCCAATGCAAGAGACATAAGGGATGCGGGTTTGATGCCCAAGTTGGGAAGATCCCCTGGAGGAGGGCATGGCAACTCACTCCAGTATTCTTGCCTAGAGAATCCCAGTGGACAGAGGAGCCTGGTGGGCCACAGTCCATAGGGTTGCAAAGAATCAGAAACAACTGAAGTGACTTAATACACATGCACAGTATCTTTATTTCAAGCCCAGGATGTTTGGAAGCAAGCATAAAAGCAGCAGGGATATAGCTGATACTACTGTACTTTTCAAGGTACTGTATTGTAAGATTTTAAAATGTTTTATTTTTTGAGTTTGTCTTTTATGTATTATTTGTGTGGAAAGTATTATAAATGCATTACAATACAGCACTATATAGTTGATTGCATTAGTTGAAGACCTAGGCTAACAAACTGGATTTACAAACTCGCTCTCAATATGCTTACAACAGTACCTGGCACAGAGGCTGTGTTGCATAAATGTTAGCTGCTATTTACCATCTGACACCACTCTGAAATATCAACCAATTTGTATTAGCCATATACATATAGGTTTATATAAAGCAATCTGTATGATACCAAGAGAAGAAACAGTCCCTGTTGTAAGAAGTTTATAGAGATACACTATGAAGGAGAAAAGAAAATTAAATTGTTTAAGAAAAAATAATTTCTTTGAGGTAATGTCCTTTGCCAGTTCAGCTTGAGTTCTGCATCAAAGGTTGAGAAAAGTTCATAGCCTGTTCTTTCCCGAACAAGCTTAAAACAGAGATTACTGATATTTAAAATAAACAGAAATAAATTATACAGTAATAATGTATTGCTTTTTGACAATTCTCATGTCATAAAACTTAACTGAATCAGAACTCCATGTATAATTTGAATATAAGAATAAAAAATTCACTTTTGGGGGTCTTCCCAGCCCAAGATTGAACTCATATCTCTTGCACTGGCAGGCGGATTCCTTACTACTGAGCCACAAGGGAAACCACAGGCTTTCTTAATCTACCTTAAAACATAACCTTTCATTCCCTCCCCTCAGCTTTGAAACTTAATTTGCTTTGCTGACCTGAGGAAAAGCTTTCTATATTAAAAAAATGTATAAGTTACATCACAAAATGTTCATGTGGCTAATACTCTCAAGATATTTCCTGAATCCTGTGACTTTTGCATTCTTAATCACAGACAACACATTAGAAGTTTGGAATGCCTGAATTTTAAAGTACAAAGACTGCATGCATTTTTGTTTGAAATCCTTAAAATTTCAGGAGAGCCACTTACAGCCTAGAAGAGTCCTTCCGTTGGATAGGCAAAGCCTATAAGTATGTAATGTTTTAAAGAGAGAGCAGAGATCTAAGTCTTCTCGAGGAGGGAGAGCAAGATACGGAACTTAATTATCAGGTCAAAGCTTTTTCCAACATAATCATGTGCCCCTGGGAAGAAAATAGGAAACGAAACATTACACTTAATTTGGATTTGGAGGTGGCCTTCCTAAGCAATTTATTAAAGTGTAAACAATAATTATGTAGAAAGAACCTGGTGAATAAACATAATTATGAGAATTATTAATTCACATTAATTAGTGGGGCAGCTAAACTGGATTACATAGAGGTTTGAGTTATATAATAGAAATACTAAAACTACTCCCTTGTTAGTCTATCTGCTTTTCTTTCATCTCCATGTTATTCTGTATACAGCTCACCTGCTACATGGAGGAAACGCTTTCCATGAAGAAACAGCATGTACAATGGCTAAGGCTCAGGGTTGGGACTATACAATAGCCATCTATTCCCTTCCTGCCTCTTATCTTCCTCATCCCCATCCCTCCCTATGACCTCAAAACTTTAGATAAATGAAATAGTCCAGCACTTAAGAGCTGGACTCTATGAATTAGCTATGAATTAGACTAAGGTTTACATCAGAGCCTTACAGTAATTATAAGTGAAAAATTACTCACTTTCTGACTAAGCATAAGAATAGCTTAATAACATACATGTAAGTTTGGGGGAATGGGACGAGATTTTCCTAGATTATTGGTGGAAGATCTTTGTTACCTTACCTCACTTAACCCACCAGATTCCATAAGTGAGCCTGGTAATCAACATAGCCTGCATTATATATTCCCATGTTATGGCTAAAGCATATTTGGGCTGTTTCATGCATATGTCTCACCTGGGCTGGTCAATGAAATGACTAGCAAACCAGAGGGGATTCATATGAAGTTGGAAGGCGCCAAGATTAATTTATCTTTTCATTGGAAACAGGAGCAAAAAACTCATTATTGGAATTTCTTCAGATCCTGGTTCCTGGTGATGTGGTTATGGCAAGCATCCCTGAGACAAAACAATGACTGAGTGGTGGAAAAACAACAAAACAGCTGCAGTGGAATGGTATACTCTGAGCTTGGTAAGAGTTAGTATACTTCTGGTTTGGGGACACTTGGTAGACCAGCTATCCTGGAGGTAGGCATCATGGAACAGAGGATATTCCACTACAAGATATTCCAGTTCCTTTTTTGCTACTAGATTAGAAGTGGTAAACAGTAAGAGGCATTATGTATATGGAGCCTTAAAGGGGGCTCTCCAAAAGCAAGATAAAATTAAAATCCTCAGTCTGAGACCATGAGTTTGAGACACTAGGGAGAAAATAACTCATCTTTAAGCAGTTGGTTTGGACTACAGGGCTGAAGGCTGTCCACTGCAAAGAATGAAGCAGACCATTTCAGTTACTGTGGCCATGGTGACCAAAATGGAACCATGGACCTGGGATAGGAGAAAACTGTGGGTGAAGTTATAAGGCAATCCACAGGGTCTCTTAAACTTGAATCCTGATCTGCCAAAGATCATAATGGAAGGAGATTCTCCTCATAGGGAGGGGACTGTCAAACCTTTGTCACGAAAACTTTTGTTCTAAGATTTTCCTTGAAGATCTTTCTTAAATCATCACTGACACCATGGGGAGGACCTTGGGGCATGGAAGGAGCACTCCCCCTTTTGTCTGCTTCTTAAATACTTCAGTAGAGACCAGGCTGGAGCAGACTAGCCTGCTACAATATTTGTTTGCCCTATTCCCCATCTGCCTACCCATTACTCACTTTCTAACCGCACCCCCCCACCCCCCCCATAATTTTGTTTTCCACTTATTATTAAAAAGTCTGGAATTTAAAGAGTTCTATTTTCTTTGAATTACTGAATAACGTTATGCAGAAATCTCAGGTAAACTTGTACTGTTAGTGCTATATGGGTAAATGTTTCATTTGAAAAACATGAACTCGGATGTCTAGATGGGTATGAACTCTTTCTCCATGCTGCTCACTGTTCTTCACTATCTTGGTGGTGGCGGTGGTGGTTTAGCTACTTCATTTGTGTCCAACTCTTGAGACCCCATGGACTGTAGCCTGCCAGGCTCCTCTGTCCATGGGATTTCCCAGGCAAGAATACTGGAGTGGGTTGCCATTTCCCTCGCCAGGGAATCTTCCCAACCTAAGGATGGAAACCGGGTCCCCTGCATTGCAGGCAGTCTTCACCAAATGAGTTACCCAGGAAAGTCTTTACTATCTTACAGTGAGCTGATTACCTTTTCTTAGTTCTTGAGGGCTTTTTGATTTGAATCCTTGATTTAGATGAAACATGACTGAAGTTCAAGGGTAAGTACAGTGATGTTTCAATAAGCAGACTAACAAAACATAAATATTTACCTTCATTTTGGGGTCTCCAGGAAATCCTCTTTGCCTGATTAATATTAGGAAACTCTGTGGCAGAGGCCATTTCCCCAGCATCAGTGAGGGGGATCCTCAACATTTCTTAACTCCTCTAAGTCCAAACCCTTAGAAGGTAAATTGAGAAGTGCCACCTTACCTGTTCCATGTTCCAAATTGTCCTCTGTGAGAATTCTCTTCTTCTTTGAGCAACTGATGATGAAAACATTTACCTTATTTAGGAAAACCTTTATACCCTATCCAAAGGAGTATGGCCTTATTCTACAACCTCAAAAAATAGGCCTGTCAGGGTAAAATATGATAGGCATGACATCTGAACTCCTGGGTGGGGAGAGGCTTCACTTTATTAATACACAGCTCAGAAGTAGTATTGGTAGTCCCCGACTTCACCTGTCACAGGTGAAGTGAATCTCTGGGCAGCTAAATTGGGGGTGGAGATGTTAGGACATCTTTTTGAACAGCTAAATTTTAAGATCACCTATATTCCCGAAAGTTCTGGGTGTCCTGGCACCTACATTCCATGCTGCGAGATCCTTCAGTGAGAGTACTTGGACTCTTCTTATGGCCTTCATCCAACAGCAGCAGCAGGCAGTTGGAACTCCTGAACATCTGTACCTCAGACCTAGTGTGACATACAGCTTCACAGGTGTCACAGGTGCTGTCTGGTGCAGGGCACTGTGGAAGATTCAGGGTTCTCAGAGGTCACCACAGATTGATTTCTGTGCTTTATTCAAGCCTCATCTTGTACACCAGTGCAGCAGTATCAAGGTTCAGTTAGAACAACCAGGCCTGGCTCCCCAGCCAAGTGGATACATAAAGCTGATCATTATGACCTTAGAGGCTTCCCTCTCCTGCACGCAACCCTCTCCTGACTCACACTAGGTCTGAGGTACAGATGTTCAGGAGTTCCAACTGCCTGCTGCTGCTGTTGGATGAAGGCCATAAGAAGAGTCCAAGTACTCTCACTGAAGGATCTCACAGCATGGAATGTAGGTGCCAGGATACCCAGAACTTTCTGGAATATAGGTGACCTTAAAATTTAGCTGTTCAAAAAGATGTCCTAACATCTCCACCCCCAATTTAGCTGCCCAGAGATTCACAACTATTCCAGATTCAGATAAGCAGGGGTTGGTTCTCTTGGAACTTTCTAGCTTCAAAGGCAGCTTTTATGGCCAATAGATTTTTGGCAATGATTGTTTAGCTGAGGTAGAAGCAACTTAGAACATGGTCTTCCTAAGATGACCTTCAAAGTCTATTGATTAGTCTCCTATGGTATTAATAAGTCGCAAATGACCATTTCTACTCATGTATTTATAGCCTAGGCTAAGTCGCTTCAGTCATGTCTGACTCTTTGCAACCCTATGAACCTTAACCCGCTAGGCTCCTAGGTCCATGGGATTCTCCAGGCAAGAATATTGGAGTGGGTTGCTGTGCCCTCCTCCAGGGGACTTCCCAACCCAGGGATTGAAACTGCATCTATTTCTCTCCTGCATTGGCAGGCGGGTATACTGAGAACCAAATAATGACTATTTTCTGTTAACTCCAATGTTAATTGTGTGACTTTGGGTTACTTAACCTCTCTGTATCTGTTACCTCTGTAACTGTGAAAGTGAAAGTGTTAGTCACTCAGTCGTGTCCAACTCTTTGCGAATCCATGGACTATAGCCTGCTAGGCTCCTCTGTCCATGGGATTTTCCAGGCAAGAATATTGGCATGGATT